>NW_027493790.1:0-316628 GCF_021521415.1 Bidens hawaiensis
ACAACATTGTTTGCCACTTGAGCTTGATTAGCATTCATCATAAAAGCTCGTCCTTGGTTACCGGATTCCTTGAGGTGGTGGAGGAGGAGGTGCTTGGATGGCTTGCATGGGTTGGATGAGTGATGGATTGAGTTGGGGAAGTTGAGGTTGGTAGGTTTGGACTTGGTAGGCTTGGGTTTGATAGTAGGGCATGGTTACGGTTTGGGCTTGGATTGCAAAAGTGAGTCGTGGGCAATTGTTGCGGAAATGATTTGGGTCACCACAGTTAAAGCAAGCTCGGGGTTGTTGAGGAGGGTTTTGTGGGTAAGGTGCAAAGCGGTTTTGGGAGTTTTGTGGAGTGGTTCTTGGTTGGTTGGGTTGAGTACGTTGTGCGGAACGACATGTGTTATTTAGATGGCCAAATCGGTTACAAATGGTGCAATGGCGACAAGGTAAGTGAGATGGGTGATGAAGTTAACAATTGTTGCATAGTGGAAAAGTACCGGTATAGGGTTTTCGATTTTGTGGGGGAGCTTGGGGTTGTTGTTGTGGTAGCGGTTGGGTAACGGAATAGTTTCGGTGGTTTTGTTTGGTTTTCTTTTTGTTGTTGTGGCGGGAAGAGTTTGAGTAGTTGATGGCTTGAGGGTGGTGGGTCAACTTTGGCTTGAGGTGCGGGTTCGGTTTTGCTTTTATCACTTTTCTTCTTGATGGTTAGGGTACCCGCCTTAACGTGGTTCTCCGATAGCGCACCGGCTAGAGTAATTGCATCCTCAAGGTTCTCGGGTTTGCTACTCATGACTGAGTCCCGAATTAGCATGGGTAAACCCCCCGATGTATTTGTCGATTTTACGTTCGAGCGGGGTAACCAAATGAGTACAAGGGTGCTCAATTCATGAAAACGGAGCGAGTAAACGGCATTATCACCACTTTCTTGTTTCAATTCCCAAAATTCGGCTTCAAGCCTTTGGAGCTCGTGTTTGGGACAAAACTTCTTCATCATGAGTTCCTTAAGTTCAGTCCATGGAAGCGCCATGGCAATTTCCGCCCCTTGGAGATGCATAACATACCCCACCATGTAAGAGCAGTTTCCTCAAACGTGCTTGAAGCGAAATTAGTTTTCTTCGCTTCGGGGCATTCGCTGTGTCGGAACACACTCTCCATTTTCTCAAACCATTGCAACAAGGTAGTTACACAGTTCGTGCCGACGAATTTGGTTGGGTTAGCACCGGTAAATTGTTTATAAGAATAGGATGCGGGTTTGGGTTCAACGGGTATAGCAACGGAAGGTGCAACGGGAGGAGGTTGGGTAGCTTGAAGTTGGGCTAGTAGTTCGGGAATCACAGCGGCCATTTGCTTGACGACGAAAGATGCCATACGCCGATTGGAGTTCTTGCGTGGTTGACGTCGTAGTGGAGGCATTCTAAAAAAATTTATAAAGAAAATAGAATGAGTTTGAAGTAAATGGAAATAAATATGAGGGTGTATAAAGATAAAATAAAATTTCAATTTTTGATTGTGAATTCCTAGAGTTAGTGAGGATGAGATGTTAGTAAGAAAATTTTTTTTATTTATTTATTTTTTTTTTATTTATTTTTTAAGTTTGTACATAAACCAAATGATAAAATGTGTATAAGTATATGTTTCAAAAGTTTTGGAGTTTAAAAATTGGGAGGTTTTGAAGTATAGAAATTTACATATAGTCGAGGAAGTCGTACATGAACCACCATGATTTGATATCCCGACAATAAAATTTGTATATAAATGTAATATATATATGGAGTCAAACATATGCACGTATCACCGTGTCTTTTATGTCGTTGACTCAAATTGCAATAATAACATATAATAAAATGGAGATACAACGAGATGTCAAAAACACTAGTCCACGTATCACCGTGGCTTTCATGTTTTCAACACCAAAATATGGAGGCAACCGGAACGCTTGCATTCGACTACTTAAAGTTGTCGTCTCATATAACGTAAGTCGTTTGGCCTAGAAAAGAACACTTAAACTCGACATTCCCAGGTAAGTATATCACCTTCGATTTTTGGAATCTTTTTGTCAAAAGGCCGTTTCCAAGTGTTCAGTCCCTACGGTCATCGCAACGAATATTATAGAGCCGATCTTTAAGGAGATTTTAAACAACGGAATCCAAGTTAAGCTTGTGATCCATAAAACATAATAAAAAAAACTAATGTTTTGCGTTTTAAGGTAAGGATACCTTAGAATACTATGAAAGTGTGTGTATGTGTACATTTATGATTTAAAAATGAATTTTAATCAAGTTTATAAATAAATAAGTGCAATAAACAATCAAGTAGGGTAAACACGTATAAGCATCACGTATAAGGACCCTAAAGCCTAAACTATACTAGGTCGTTACGTCTAACCCACCTATCTTATAGTCGATGGGCTCTGATACCAATCTGTCACACCCCCGACCATGACGGAAACGTCGGGGCGCAAACCGATTGTTCATCGCACACGACACTATTAAGTGACAATATTTAATCAACTCATTTAAATTCATAAAAACACAAAGAGTCACATAACTTGTTCATACAATAACCGAATTCAAATCATAGTAAATAATATAATGTTCATTTTGCTAATATCCTAATAGCCTCGATAACGTTTTTTCTTCAAGTCCTCGAGTCAACCTAAAGTCAAACCTGTAACATTGCATAAATAGATTTTGTCAACACAAAGGTTGGTGAGCAATTTCATAGTTTTTGAACAATAGATATATAATATGAAATTCCACAACTTGTATACAAAACAATAAATAATAGCAACAATTTAGATAAATGAAATCGTTAATAAGAATACATTAACGACACCTTTCTGTAAGGGGATGCCAAATATACTCGGATTTTGTAAGAAATCGTTAATAAGAATACATTAACGACACCTTTCTATAAGGGGATGCCAGATATACTCGGATTTATGAATCAACCATCCAAAAGCGGTAAACACATTAGCACTCAAGCATATAAGCATATAATCACCAAATCGAGCATTTATTTAAGTAAAGTATACAATAAAGTTTGTAGTTTAAGACTCAAGTGTAAATCATTTGGATTTGAATAAGTTTGCAATGTCACCCCTAAAATATAAAATAGTGAAAAAGGGGGATGAAAGTACTCACATTCAAGTAATAAACTTGAAAGATTTGATGATTTGGAGATTAACCGAACGATGAGTTTAACGAACGAAGCCTAAAGGAGAAGAAGCCTTGTATTAGAAAAGTTGTCTTGGAAGTCTTTAAACGAAAATAAATGATAAGAAATGTAAACAATTTAAAGTTTAGGTTTAAAATGTAAATATTTAAGAAATTATAATAATAGTCCTTTAAAAATGTAAGTTTGCTCGAAACCGGGTTAAAGTATCTAGCCCTTAATTTTACTCAACCTATGTTAAGTATAAGGTGGGTAAAAATGCAAGAAAGCAAGTCCTTTATAACATAGATACTAAACGGGTTTTAACGAGTGTTCGGGTGGTCGGTTCGGGTCTTGGTGACTTGACCAAACCCAAAGTCAACTTTCCCAAAATAATAAATGTATGAGATAACTCAATAAATCTTAAAGAGACTTAACCAAGTATGTAGTTCTATTGTTTTAGAACTAACAACGTCCGTTAAGCGAGTGTTTGGTTTAATCGGTCCAAACTTTGTTATAAGATCAAGTTGGATTCAACATTCCGAGTACTTTGTGAAAATAATTAAAATCAGTTTATAAAGTATTTTTAAAGAAATATATAAGCTTTAATGGTTAAAAACACACTTGTGTATCTTAAGCGAGTAAACTTGGTTTAGTTCGGTTTGGTTCGGTTTTTATCTTGGAATAAGGCCAAGAATTATTACCACATGTCCAAACATCATAGAACTTGTAAAATAATTTATAAATAATAATACCAAAGTTTTACATACAAAAAGTCAACAACAAAAATCTTTAAACGAAAGTTTGGTTTCCTGTTCGGATCTTGTTTCGGATAAGACCGAGGTTAGATTCTACAAACCCATAACCATGGAACTAATTAAAATGATTTTAGAAACTCAAATCTTACATAAAACATGTTTATACAACTATTTAAACAAACTAGTAAACAAGAGTTCGGCTTCCGGTTTGGAGCTATTTACGGAATAACCGAGGCTAGTCTCTACAAACCCATAACCATGGAAATCAAAATGCAAAATAGAACTAAGATGAGCAGAAGTTAAACAAGTATAACAAGTTTGATAGTTAGATGCGGAAAATATATATAATCAAGGACTACTACGAGTCCTCCATGTAGCTTTGTCTTATGGGCCGGACACATAACTGACCGAGACCGGAGAAATGCCCACCGAAGGTACAAAGGGTGCTATTATATATATGTTGTATAACAATCTTCAAGTATAAATAAGTGTTAACAAGTTGATTATAATGTAAGACTATGGTCAGTTTGACTTTGGAAAGTCAAACTGCCAAAAAAATATGAAGAACACCTTTGAATGCTTGAGAATTGGAAGAGAAAGAGATGAATGAGCAAGGATTACTGAAGGGGATAGGGGTGTATATATAGGGTGGGTTGAAAGGGTCGAGCATGGGGTGTGATATCAAGGTTTGCATGCAAGAGTGGTCAAGGACAAGTCACAAAACAACAAAAAAAACAAAAATGGGGCTGTTGCTGGTCAGCACGTCGGTTCGCGTCCGAAGTTCGTTTTTGATGTATCTTGAGCGTTTTAAGTCCGTTTTCGAATCCGGGGGGTGGTGGTGGGGGTAAAGGGGGTTTTTCAAATTAGACAAGCGGGAATGTTTTAGTAACATAAAATCCAATATTTTATATATTTGAAATGTTCGGGATATAAATCGGGTCGGTTTACAACATAAAAACAAATAAAAAATAAATACCATTTGACCCGAAATCGAGGGATGTCACAATTTGCGTTTGTTAGCTCCCAAGTTCTGCTTAATGTTTACAACAACACAGTAAGAAACCCGATGGAGTCCCTTCAAATTCGGTGTTGAAAGCAGTTTGGTACATCTCCGCTATGACATCACCGTCTCTCTTATATTCTATCTGTTTTTGTTCCGGAGACAGCAAGGGGTTCTTTTAGGTGGGTTTTAGTTTTGGTTTGTTTTAATGTTTTCATGTCCAACTGGTTTTCGATGTGATAAATTTTGTTTTGAGTGTTACTATGATTAAAATTAATAGTTGATAAACTAATGGGTCGTATAGAAGCTTGGAACTTAATGGTGTTTTTACTTCAGAAAGAGTTACATATGACAATTTGCTTGGTTATGTATGATTTATTATTATTAACTTATTTACTTATATATTATTTCTATTTATTGTAAAGTTGTAAATTTTCCTTACATTGTTATTTCTGTTTGTCGAATGTCACCTGTTACGTTCTATTTGATATCACTGGTTACTATGACATTGGTGAAAATATATATTATATTTCTAAAATATAAAATGCATCAAAAAAATAGTTAAACGAGCCAAGCCGTTCGCAAGCTACTTGAGATCGACTCGTGTAAAAACTCGATCGAGCCCAAGCTCGAGCCCAAAAGTAAGTTCATTTAATAAACGAGCCCGAGCTTTCCTTATCGAGCTCGAGCCAGCTCGCGAGCCTAAACGAGTCTGTCATTTATTTAATTTTTAAATATAAATTTAACAATTACTAAATTGTATACATAATATTAAGAAAAAATAAATAAAAATAACTAAATAATATATATTATTTTATACTTAATATTATAATTGAAAAAATATATAAAAAAATTAAAAGTATGTAAAAAAAATACTTAATAAATAGTAAACGAACTGAGCTCGAGCTTGAAAATCTAATCACGAACTCGAAACGAGCCGAGCTCAAACTCGAACTCGGGTTCGACTCGCCTCGTTTGCACCCCTAGTTAAAAAAGTTGGTTTTCTCAATTTATTTTTCAATAATAATATTAATAAACTATTTCAATTCCGTTATTTTCAACCTTTTTCTAGTCTATTCCATTTGATCCTATTCTAGTTTCCAACCAAATGTAACCTCTTGCTTTTATACATATATATAGACTCCTATTTTTCCTGTCCACAATATAACCTCTAAAGTCATATTCGCCAAGAAATATATGTGTATATATGCTACAACATGAAACTTGTATTATATACCACAACAGTCACCAATTCTTCATGACACCCATAATTCCACGTAGACTAAGGGGGTGTTTGTTTTTTCTTCAAACATCTTCAAGGGAGCTAATGTCTGCAGGCGCGCAGACATTACCCTTGAAGACTGTTTGTTTTTTTTCTTAAAACAGATCTGAAGTTATCTTCCTTCATCTTAAAAGAAAAGCAAGGAAATCTTGCTTAAAACATCTTCACAAAAAAACCCTACTCTTCTCCCTTTGCAGCCACCCTCTCATCCACTGCTCCTACCACCGTCCGCCAACACCACCACCCACCGTACGCCGCCACCACCACCCCCGTACCCCGCCGCCACCGTCCACCACCATCCACCGCCACCACCACCGTCCACCACCCACCATCCATCACCACCACCGTCCACCACCCACCATCCATCACCACCACCGTCCGCCACCACCACCACCATCCATCACCGCCACCACCACCATCCATCACCCACCACCACCACCATCCATCACCGCCACCACCACCATCCATCACCCACCACCACCACCATCCATCACCGCCACCACCACCACCATCCATCACCGCCACCACCACCGTCCACCACCCACCATCCATCACCACCACCGTCCGCCACCACCACCACCATCCATCACCACCACCGTCCACCACCCACCATCCATCACCACCACCATCCATCACCACCACCACCATCCATCACCGCCACCACCACCATCCATCACCCACCACCACCACCATCCATCACCACCACCGTCCACCACCAACCAAAACCATCCATCACCACCACCCATTGTCCACCACCACCATCCACCGCCACTACCCACCGTCCGCCGCCACTACCACCATCCACCTCCACCACCTTCCACCACCCACCAAAACCAAATCGGCATGGCAAGCAAAGACTAAAAACTAGATGTAACTTGAATAAATGACTTCTATCTTGTGAGATAAGTTTGACAGTTATGCAGACAGTATCAGCTTATAAAAACAAACAATCTTATATTTTCAGCTTGCAGATCTTCAGACCACATCTTCAGTTGCAGACATGAAAACAGATGAAATCAGCTTGCAGACAGTTTATGTCTGCAAAAACAAACAGCACCTAACAATCAACACCAACCAATATTATTATCTACATATACATAATATTATACATAATATTATTGTTATGCCACCCCAACCTATACCTAAATAATGTCCATCTTATCCCACCACCACCAGACCACCATCATCCGCCACCGTCACAACCACAACCGCCTCCACGACCACCATCGTGTCTATTGTGCCGTCACGACTCAAATAAACACAAGACCAAAACCCGAACCACTAGTCATCAACACCACACCACTACTTACTCCCCCAAAGGCAGATGACCCAAGTCTTAAATCGACTTGGTCCCATCGTGCATGGGTGGCCTCGGGGTGTGGTACTGTGCTTGCTTCCCTAGCAAGCACAGTCATTGGGTCATATGACTCACACATATGGCTGGAGCCTGTTTTATCTGGCTTCATTGGCTACTTGTTTGCGGACCTTGGGTCCGGTGTATACCATTGGGGCATTGATAACTACGGTGATGCCTCGACTCCAGTGTTTGGTTCGCAAATTGATGCGTTTCAGGGCCATCATAAATGGCCCTGGACGATCACCAAAGGTCAGTTTGCGAATAATTTGCACGCATTAGCGCGTGTAACCACTTACACTGTGCTACCGATTGATCTGGTTTTTCATGATCAACCGGTAGTAATGGGGTTCGTGGGGATGGCTAGCGGGTGCATTATGTTTAGCCAGCAGTTCCATGCTTGGGCACATGGAACTAAGAGCAAGCTACCCGAGGTTGCGGTGGCTTTGCAAGAGGCGGGCGTGTTGGTGTCCCGGTCGCAACACGGGGCCCACCATCAACAACCATATAATAATAACTATTGCATTGTGAGTGGGGTTTGGAATAGGTTTTTGGATGAAAATAAGGTGTTTGAGGCTCTAGAAATGGTGCTATATTTCAAGCTCGGTCTCCAGCCACGGTCATGGAGTGAACCGAACTCCGATTGGATGGAGGAGGTGGAAGAATCTCCGCTGGCTTATTTGCCATGATAGTTGTCATACCTTGTTTTATTATTGATTCAAATTCATATATGAAAGAAGTATATAACATTGCCAATTGCATTATGAAATAATACATGTAACACTTGCAATCACTTACTCTATAAATAAAGATTTGATTCCCACTTCTTAACTGCTGATTTACATTACATTGTTTACACAATATTTTTTCTATATACACATATATTTAGCTTAGCTCAAATGGCAATGCATTTCTCTGATTAGTCGTGTCCAATGGGTCATTATTATTAATGCTATTTCTCTGCATCGATGCAGACATTACAGTTTAATGAAATAGAAGGTTAAACCAAAAAAAATATATGTTTAATTAGCGACGAGTGATATTATCATGAACATGATTCGTTGGCAGCAAAACCCAAAACAATTTTTAAAACTAAATAATGCAAGTTAATGAATTAAAATAGTTGGGCCAGAGTTGGACCAGATTCTTCGTCAGACTTGTGAGAGAGACGGCCCATGACCCTTTATTGGGTCAACAGATTGGCCCACTTTACCAACCAACCTAAGTCAAGGGGTGCAAAAGAAAAAATCAGTTCCAGTCGGAATCAGAGGTGTAAAAAAAACCGGTTTGGGACCGGTTTTAGGTAAACCGAACCGAACCGGTTTTGGTTTAAAACCGGTTTCACCCAAACCGCGCAGTTTGAGGACTGGGTCCCCTTAAGATCTACCAAATCAGTTTTAAAACCGAACCGGTTTGAGAAAAACCAGTTTAAAATCAGCTAAAACCGGTTAAACCGGTTTATAAACCAAACCGAACCGACGTGACCAGGTCGGCGTATCTTGTGTCTAAACCGGTTTATAAACCGAACCGGTTTGAGTCAAACCGGTTTTGACCAACCGTTGACCAAACCGGTTCAGTTTGTAAACCGGTTCGGTTTTGGTTTAAACCGGTTTTGTACACCTCTAGTTGGAATTGACAAGATCCAAAACCTGTTCCAACCCAAACCATGGAGTTGAAACCGGGCTGAAAACTCCGTCTTTGAAACCAGTTTGGAAATGGCTAAAATTTGGAAATTATTTCCAAATTTTTCCATTTGGAAACGGGAACATTTTTGAATAAAAAGTTGTTTTGACTTTTGTTGACCCAAATCATAACAGGTTTGAAATTGTAACTTTTTAAAAAATAAAAACCTGCTCCCCCATCCTCCCAAAGCGCCCAAAACGCCCCGGGAAGCAGTGTTCCCCGACGCTTTGATGGTTTTTGATTGTTGGAAGCACCCCATTATAAAAAGGTGAATTGTTGTCTTTATTAAGAACATAAATCTACCACTTAAATCATAAATAAATAAATAAACTCTAACCACCACAAGTTCAATTATTAGTATTTTAAAAGGAGGTGAAATGAAACATACCCAATACCTAAGGAGGTGAAATGAAACATACACAACTTGTTTTTTTTTTTCTTTTTTGATAAAAAAAGTGTAGTGGATGGAGCCTCTACCATCATTACTTTATTATTATTATATTATATTAAAAATAATACAACTCAAACCAACCAACCAATCAGACCCTATCAAATCCAATGCTTCTAAGGGCGATGCTTCCTGACGCTTTGGTGTTTTTTGGGTTTTATATAATATAAAATAAAAAGGTGAATTGCTGTCTTTATTAATTAATTATTAAGAACATAAAGCTACCACTTAAATTATCATAAATAAATAAATAAACCCTAACCACTACAAGTTCAATTATTAGTTAGTATTTATAAAGGGGTGAAATGAAACATACCCAATACTTAAGGGACTGAAACTATATCTTATCCATCCACTAAAAATAAAGACAAAGAAATTGTGGTCTTTGTTAAAGAATCAAGATTACACCAAACCCATCAAGGGTTTAAGGATTGAGTGAATACCCACATGGGGTTTTCATCTGCATACCATAAAACCCTATAAAAACCCTAACTTAACCTCCACAAAAGCTTATCAAGACGGCTGCTTTAGCAGGGGTTCGTGCAAGAACGGCGGCAATGGTGTTTACTACACCTACCAATAGTTTCAAGAAACCTCCTCCATGTTTCTGGCTCTGCCATTCAAACCCTCGCTCTACTCTGTCCAGTAAAACCCTTCAAAGGTTTGTGTGTGTGTGTGTGTGTTTTTTTTTGTAATATTTGTACTGTTGTTGGAAACAAGCTGCAATTATCATATTTGGAGAAGTAGTCACTGTTAGTTGTTAATTTTCATTTTTAATATTATTTTTTAGTGTTTCTTGTTAATTTTGAAGGGTTTGTTTTGGATTTTAATATTTATTTTTGTGTGTGTGTGTGTTTTTTTATTTGTGCTGTTGTGGAAACAAGCTGACAATTATCATATTTGGAGAACTAGTCACTGCTTGTTGTTAATTTTATTTTTAATATTATTTTTTAGTGTTTTTTGTTAATTATGAAGGGTTTGTTTTGGATTTTAATATTTATTTTTGTGTTAATTTTTGTACTATTGTTGGAAAACAAACTGACATTTATGGTCTATGGTTATAGTTAACTTTGGATGAAAAAAAGGTTAATTTTTGGGTGAAAAAAGTTAGTTTTTGGGTGACAGTGGTTTTGAATATGATTATGATTTTCAGTAGTAGTTACTAGTTAAGCAGTTGCCATAAGAAAGACGAATAAAGATTATATTTTTTTATATAGAATTTGTGACTTTTGGCATTTTGAAATTGGTTATGTGGTATGGAATGATATGGGTCAGATTGGCTGGTGTTTGGATGTGATTTTGTAAAAAGTTGAGGTAATTAGATATCGGGGTGTAAACTAGCTGAGCTCGAGCTTGGTTCGTTTCAAGCTCTTTTTCTAACCCTTCAAAGGTTTGTGTTTCTTTTTGTTTATTTGGATTTGAATCTTTTTTTTGGCTGTCAATTTGTGTTACTTTTTGTGCTATTGTTGTTGCGAAACAAAGTGACATGTATTGGTTTTAGACTCATAGTTAATTTTTGAGTAAAAGTGGTTATGAATATGATTATGATTTTTAGTCCAAATAATCATATTTGGAGTAGTAGTTGCTAGTTAAGTTGTGAAGTTGTTGGAAGAAAGAGGAATATTGATTATTTGATGAATGTGAATAAAATTAGTTTTTCATAGATTTTGACTTTCGGCATTTTTAATTGGTTATGTGATATGGAATGGTATGACTAAAATAAGATAGTGTTTGGATGTAATTTTGTTAAAAGTTTAGGTAATTAGAGTTTAGTTAGGCGTGTAAGTGAGTGAAGCTCAAGCGGCTCGCTTTGACTTACGAGAGCTAGAGCTTAGTTCGTTCCGAGCTCTTTTCTAAAGATCGAGCTCGGTTCGTTTTGACTTACAAGAGCTTGAACTTAGTCTGTTTCGAGCTCTTTTTCTAAAGCTCGAGCTTGGCTCGGGCTCGACTTGTTTATTAGTTGTTATTTAATTTATATTCAATTTTAATTATTTTATATATTTTGAGGAAAAATTTAACGAGCCTAAGCTCGGCACGAGCTCGTGTGCAGAATCTTAAACGAGCTAAAGCTCGTCTCGAACTCAGCTGTGCAGTGTTAAATTAATACATAGAAGTCTAAAAGAGATAAAAGATTTCGAATAGCTCGCCAGCGGCTCGGCTCTATTGCACCCTAATTAGATAATTATCTGTTTTGAGCGTTCGGCAAATTCTAGAAATTGATTCACACTTTCAAAACACAATGGCAAACACTCTTTAAATCAACTAATTGTCAGATTCTGATTATAATACTCTGGTTTTGTGTTTTACATAATATTGTCTGATAAAATTTGGAGTTATGTTTAATGGAGTCAACACATTTTCTTTTTCCTTATGCACATTTTGGTGTTTATTATTTATTTTCAGGTGGCGAATTCACGATCCAAATGGTAAAAAAGACCGCTTTTGCAACATCGCCATGGTTTTTAGCCCGTTTGGATATAACTCACAGTCTTCTATCTGTACCATGTCTTTTGCTGAAAGTCAAAGATATATTAACATGAAACGTAATCCATCATGTGCTGACTTTAGGCTCCATGTAGAATCAAGTAGAGGTAATTCGTACGCTAGGATGGTGCCACGTGGCGATAAAGATAGAATCTTGGGGCCTGTAAATCCACACATCACTCCTGTAATAGACTCTCGTCCACAAACCACGTTTAAAAAGAAAGATTCTGAACCGCTAACGTGGAATCAAGCAACGATGGCATTAAGAGTTTCTAAAAGAGACTCACTTTCTTCTAATAAATCGAATGCTTACGTGCCTAATGGTCATGCAGAATCAATCATAACCGAGCCCTGTAGTCATGAGATAGATATCAGGAATGAATTTGAAAATTCCCAAAGTCAACCGTCAAGAAAGTCAACCTCTTCATCACCTAAAGTCAACCAAAGTTATCCAGTGTCAAAATTTTCTGAAGATACACCCGTGCGTAATGTTCGGTACACAGGCTCAAACATAACCGAGCCTTGTAAACCTGAGATAGAAGTCGTGAATGGATATGAGAAACTTGAAAGTCAGCCATCAAGAGAGTCAACCCGCTCATCACCTAAAGTCAACCAAAGTTATCCAGTGTCAAAGTTGAGGAGTTTAGTAAAAACACCCGTGCCTAAAGTTCAATATGCGGACTCAAACATAACCAAGCCGTGTAAACATGAGACAGCACTCGGGAATGGATACGAGAAGTTCCAAAGTCAACCAACTAATGGTTATCCGACTCCAAGAAAGTCAACCCCATCAGCACCTAAAGTCAACCAAAAACATCCAGAGCCAAAGTCAAAGTTTTCAGAAGATACAACTGTGAACGGTGTCCACGAAAAAGACTTGCAATGTGATGCGTTTAATGAAGCATATGTCGTACCAATAGATTCTAAGGACTCGACTCATTTACAAAAGAGGCTTACGAGCATTTATGACAAGGTTCTTGTAGTTGATGACGTCATCACAGCGAAAGAAGTAGTAAAAAAACTCACCACTAAATACCGTCATCTTGTTTTTGCTTGTGATGCCGAGGTATGCATACTTTTATAAGTTATTTGCTTACATATGCCCCGTTTATCCATAAACGGATCAAAATCTTAACACATGTGTGCTTATAATATTTAGGTTGCTGCGATTGACGTAAAACAAGAAACACCCGTCGATCATGGAGAAGTTATATGTTTCAGCATTTATTGTGGACACGAAGCCGACTTTGGAAATGGCAAATCTTGTATTTGGGTTGATGTTTTAGATGGCGGTGGCAAAGATATGTTGGATATATTTTCACCTTTTTTTGAAGATCCCAACATTAAAAAGGTTATTAAAGTTAAAAAAAAAACTTTCATTTTTACTTGACTGTCATGATAGTTAAAAAGGCGTTTTGTTATATGTAGGTTTGGCATAACTATAGCTTTGATAAGCATATTATAGAGAATTACGGGATTAGGCTTTCGGGATTTCATGCCGACACAATGCACATGGCCCGATTATGGGATTCTTCTAGAAGAATGATGGGCGGTTACTCTCTAGAAGCACTTACAAGTGATTCAAAAGGTATCATGTCAGGTGCTACTTTAGGTCCTAACGAAGAGTTAATCGGTAAAGTGTCAATGAAAACCATATTTGGTAGAAAAAAGCTAAAAAAAGACGGCAAGGAGGGCAAAATTGTAATTATACCTCCGGTTGAAGAGCTTCAAAGGGTAGAACGGGAACCGTGGGTTTGTTATTCGGCTTTGGATTCTATAAGCACTCTCAAGCTTTATGAAAGATTGAAAATTAAGTTATCGAATCGAGTGTGGAATTTTAATGGGGTCACGAAAGGAAATTTGTTTGATTTTTATGAACAATATTGGTGCCCGTTTGGTGAGCTTTTGGTGAAAATGGAAACCGAAGGGATGTTAGTTGACCGAGCCCATCTTATGGAAATTGAAAAGGTAGCAAAAGTTGAACAACAAATAGCTGTGGATCGGTTTCGGAATTGGGCTTCTAAATTGTGTCCGGATGCCAAGTTTATGAATGTTGGTAGCGATACGCAGCTACGCCAGCTGTTTTTTGGCGGGATTGAAAACAGGTAAACGCCTTTTTAAAACGGGTGACGGGTTAAAAGGGTATTTTGTCTATTCTTAACAGTTGGATTGGCCCGATCGCTTTCTCGTTGAAAAATTAAAGGTTTGTGTAAATATTAATGTCAAATATGTTTAGAAAAATAAAATTATAAAAACATGAATCTTTTTAATAACAAAATTTAGATATTATGCTTGGGTGACTTTTGACCCGTTTTATTTTAACCAACGTTTATTACCCATTTGAACTGTTAAAGAGTCAAACAGAACCCGAATAGAAAGAACGACTTAAAGACAGTTTTACATTTATACCCTATGTATGTATAATGTTTTTGGTAAAGGGTAGTTTTGTCATTAAATGAATTTGTAAAAGCTTTCCACTTTCTGTTCTTAACGAGCCAGGTTGCATCGAATCTTAACATTTTTTCCCCCAAGGTTCAAGTTTTGTATAAATTTTGAGTGTGTCAAATTTGAATATAAAAGTTACAAATGCAGTCTTATTTTTTGAATAACATGATTCAGGAGTTTTATGCTTGGATGACTTTTGACCTGTTTGATCCGCTTTCTTTTAAGCTAACCTTTTCTTTTTAGCCAAAATTTTAAAGTCACAAACATAATATTATACCATTGATGTATTTATTTTTTATTTGATATTATGTTATGCAGCAAAGATCCAAGCCAGTCTCTACCACTGGAGAAGGAATTCAAAGTTCCAAATGTTGATAATATAATCGAAGAAGGCAAAAAAGTCGCCACTAAGTTCCGCAAAATCAAATTAAAAGCAATTGTATCCGGTTTACAAGCTGAAACGTACACTGCATCCGGGTGGCCTTCAACTAGCGGAAAAGCCTTGAAGACTCTTGCAGGGAAGGTATCGATGGACTATGATTTTATTGACGATGACGTGGATGAAAAAGATGATATCGATGATGATGCTGAGGTGGCAGAGACCAAGAGTAAAACTGTTACCAATAATTCGGATTATGGTACTGCTTATTTAGCGTTTGGAGCTGGGCCGAAAGGACACGAAGCGTGCCACGCAATTGCTGCATTATGTGAAGTTTGTTCTATTGATTCTTTAATATCCAACTTCATTCTCCCTTTACAGGTAATAAGAATATATATATACACACACACACACACATATATATGTATGTATGTATGTATATCTGCTTAAGAATAAGTATAAATGATTGCTGACATGGACATTGGTTTATCTTAATTTGTTCATCACAGGGTAGCCATATATCTAGTAAAAACGGTCGTATTCATTGTTCACTGAATATCAACACGGAAACCGGGCGGTTATCAGCTAGAAGACCAAATCTGCAGGTTTACTCGATGCTTGATTTAGTAATATTAACATTGAGTGTGGTTGTTTTAATGTTTAGACACATGGGTTGGTGCTAATTTTTAGAGGTGGCAGTTTTGGCCCGTTTATTTATTAATGGGTTGATTTGGGCTGTCTTTTATTTTAAACGGGCTAGATAAGAACGGGTCAAACTCGTCGAGTTGGGCTGTCTTTTTTATCATAATCAACAAAAGTTGCTGTTTGTACAAATCTTGATAGCAAAAGTTGACAGTTTTACACATTAATTTTTTTATAGAAGTAGCAAAAAGATAAATAAAGAAACAAAAGTTGCAATTTATACTAATCTTGATGTCTTCGGTTTCAGAATCAACCCGCTTTAGAGAAAGACCGATACAAGATCCGTCAAGCTTTTATTGCAGCACCGGGAAAGTCTCTTATTGTTGCTGATTACGGACAGGTAAAAGAAAAGAACTTTATATATTAACTCAACGGGTGGGTCCCACAAAGATTGATTTTTTTGTATGCTGTGTTCCGAGTAGTTGGAATTGAGGATTCTTGCACATCTTGCTGAGTGTAAGAGTATGTTGGACGCATTTGAAGCGGGTGGAGATTTCCATTCAAGAACCGCAATGAACATGTATCCTTACATTCGTGATGCGATCGACAAGAAAGAGGTTCTTCTTGAATGGCATCCTCAACCCGGTCAAGAAAACCCCCCCGTTCCCCTCCTAAAGGTAAATGATAATCGCATAATTTCAATATCGCGTTAAAACAATCAGTTTCTTGTTTCAAAACCGAACATTGCCTTTGTCACATTTTTATAGATTTATTATAGTCAAGGGTGTAACGAACCAAGCTTGAGCTCAGCTCGTGTGAAAGTTTTCAAACTCAAGCTCGGCTCGTTTATTATTTATTAGTTATTTAACTATATACACATTTATAGTTACTTATATATAAAATGATATAGTCTTATATATAGCATAATGCTTATTGATTTTATATGTAAGATAATGTATATTGTATTAAATAGAATCATTATATTCATATAAATAATAGGCTCGTTTAGGCTTGCGAGCCTCTAGCCAAGCTTGGTATATGTAGCCCGTGTACGTTTATTTAAAGAGCTTATTTTTAGGCTCGGGCTTTGGATTGAGCTTGTTTAAGCTTGGCCCTGTTTGACCTTTTAGCAAGCTGATCTCGAGCAGCTCACTGTTCACTAACGGCCTGGCTTAGCTGCACCTCTAATTATAATATTATTAGTGCATTTTATAATAATTATATAGTAATTGTTTCTCTTCTTAGGATGTATATGCTTCTGAAAGAAGAAAAGCAAAAATGCTTAACTTTTCCATTGCATATGGGAAAACCGCAGTTGGTCTTGCACGTGACTGGAAGGTAAAAAAAAAGCAGTTAATCAATTATTTAACCGATTTAAATATAGTCTTTATTATTGTTATTTTATTTAATCAAATTTTCTTGATTGCAGGTTTCGGTGAATGAAGCAAGGGAAACCGTTGCTAGATGGTACAGTGGCAGAGAAGAAGTGCTTAGGTGGCAAGAAGCCCGTAAAAAAGAAGCCCAGAGTATTGGATGTGTGTATACACTATTGGGCCGGGCCCGTACTTTCCCGTCCACCAAAAATGCCACTGCATCACATAGAGGCCACATTGAACGGGCTGCAATTAATACACCCGTTCAGGTTCGTTTCTTAGCTTGGATGTTTTTATTATATAAGATATCACCAACAAACCATAAATTTCTTTTTTTAAATAAATAAAAATGTTCTGATTATAAGTATTATGAACTCAGGGTAGTGCTGCTGACGTGGCAATGTGTGCCATGTTGGAAATATCAAAAAACGCTCGGCTGCAAGAGCTTGGGTGGAAGCTGCTTTTACAGGTTTTCTTTTATATTCCAAAGTTATAATAATCGACGAATTTATTATTATTCACGGGTTAAGTAAAGTTGGTATTTTGAACACAGGTCCACGATGAAGTGATTCTGGAAGGGCCCACGGAGTCGGCTGAGGTGGCGAAAGCAATAGTTGTTGACTGCATGTCGAAGCCTTTCGATGGCAAGAATATTCTAAAAGTCGGGCTATCGGTTGATGCAAAATTTGCCAAAAACTGGTACTCTGCGAAGTAGAAACCGGCCCGATATGGCACTTTTGACTTATGTTGACTGCTTATTTTGAAGTTTTGTTGTTTTAATGAAGGCTGGTTTTGCTTTGCTCATGTAGAGTAGCTGAGTTTGCAAAGATCAATTATTGTGTATATAGCTGTTTTGGATTTTAGGTGATGGATGATATTGTGTAACTTGAAGGGTGGTAAGTGTAAAAAAGAAAATTTAAGGCAGTTTTTGTATGATATTCATGGAAACATGTTTTTTTTTTCTTTTAAATGACAGAAACACTATGAATTTTTGCTTAATTTGGATATTCAAATTATTAAACATTGTATCTATTAAGTGTGTTACATTATGAACCATTTTTTTTTTATTTTCAAACTTTTATTGCAAACCAACTATTTAAAAAAGTTAACAAATTTGTCCTATAAGTTCAAGTTTAGTAAATGAGTCTACAAAAGTTGTGTCATTTTTTGTTGTATTAATGTATTTTTTGTCCACATAAAAATGCATCAACTAAAATAAAAAAAAAAGTTTGGTAATATGTAAGTAGGGGTGGTAAATGTGACCCATTGGATTGAATGAGTTGTGATAAAATGTATATAATGGGTCAAACTAAAAAAGAAAAGGATTGAAACGGGTCAAAACGGGTTGACATTTCTTGAGGTTTTTTTTTTCTTTTTTTTAATGGAACGAGAAAAACGGAGGAAACTTTTTAGTTTTTTATTGTTTTATTTATATTTCGAGTTATGATTTTTTGATTATTTGTTTTGAATTTTTTAGAGTGGGGTTTTTGAAATGGGTCAAAATAGAGATTTCAGAAACCCCTCATTAAAAAATTCTAAAAAAAAAATAAAAAATCATAACTCGAAATATAAATAAAAAAAATAAAACTTTCCCTCCGTTTTTCTCGTTCCATTCAAAAATAATAATAATAATAAACACTCAAGAAATGTCAACCTGTTTTTATCCGTTTCAATCCTTTTATTTTTTAATTTGACCCGTTATGACCCTTTATATACATTTTATTACACCCCAATAAACCCAATGGGTCATATTTGACACCCCTATATGTAACACATAAAAATGCATCAACTAAAATAAAAAATAATAAAACTTTAGATCATAAACTAGAAATAGACAATCACATATCATTTCATCTCACATAAGTATAATCTCCATTTAAAAAACACATACATATGGTTTAAATTCAAACCAACAATGGGAGCTATATATATCTCATAAAGAACCAAGTATACTACAATATAAGCCTAAACAATAACATAAACAACAATCTTTTGAGTCTTGAAGATCAAAAATCATGCTTTTTGAGTAGAATAACTTGAAATGAAGTTCTTAATTTCATCATTTACCGCCTTATCGAGTGCGGTTTTTCCATCTGCATCTTTCACATCATACTTAGCTCCTGCTTTTAACAACTCCTCAATTTTGGGCTTATCGCCTTCGGAAGCGGCCATCATTAATAATATGTCGACGGGGTGAATATTTTGGCGTAAAAGAGCTTCCATTTTATCGTATGTGCCTTCAACAGCAAGCATGCCCATGTAGTTGAAGTACTGCAGCAAAACCAGTTTTTAGTTATTCATCATGATAATAATCTTTGTTGTCATATTGGACTAGGCAATTCCTAACATGAGTAGGGGTGCAAACGAGCGGAGCTTAAACGAGCTCAAGCCAGAGCCTAAAAGTAAGATTATTTAATAAACAAGCCTGACCCCGAGCTTCACTTATCGAGCTTGAGCCGGCTCGCGAGCCTAAATGAGCCTGTCATTTGTATAATTTTTATAATACATATACATTTACATGTATATATATATATATATATATATATATGTATAAAACAATTAACAAAATAACTAAATAATGTATATTATGCTATATATTAAGTTTTGATTGAAAAATATATAAAATTAATTAATTAATAGTAAACGAGCCGAGCCGAGCTCCAGGTTGAAAAACTACTCACGATCCAAGCTCGAGCTTTAGAAACAAAGATCGAAATGAGCCGAGCTCGAGCTCTGTGTAACCTAAACGAGCCGAGCTCGAGCTTGGGCCCGGCTTGTTTGCACCACTAAACATGAGGCAAAAATAAATAAATAAAAAATTGTGTTGTCATATCATATCTAACCCGTTTAATAAACAACTTGTGCTGACCTATTCAACCAAATTAACTAAACCAATACACAGGAACGAACCAACGCTATAAGTGTAGGGGTCGGCCGACCCCTGTGAATTTTCTTTAGAAGTATATATATGTTAAAATCCCGACGGACCCCTATGAAATTTTGACACCAACCCTCTTCCGACCCTTGTGAAATTTTATTTCTGGGTCTGACAAGCTTAACCCATCTATGGCCGGTTTAGCACGTTTACAACTTAATTTCAACCCATTCACAACACAGCCAACCTGTTTGACTCGTTTAGATAAATGTACTAAGCAGGTCATGTTCGGGCTACATGATTTAAAGGTTTAGGTTTGATGTACTTGACACAAATGAATATATGGTCGTGTTCAGGTTTAACAGTTCAACCCGTTAACCTACCAAACACTGCAGTGACTGTTTGACTAGTTTACTCAAACGGCTTAGATGAAAATCTATCTAAAAGGAGAACGAGTCAAAGGGGTCGTAACTTGTAAGTTACAAACTCTGTATTGCATACAAGCTCTTTAATCGTTTTATTCAAATATTTAGTAATGAATCTTATAACTAACACAACATTTATTTATTAAAAAAATGTAAGAAATGGACAAAAGGCGTTTATCAGGTCAGCCCGGCCCGGCCCGTTTCAAGTCAATCCACCCGGCTTGCTACCTCTACTTATCACTACATTACACCAATTATGGTAAGTTGGTTTGGTTTGGTTATGGGGGTTTAAGCATAACCATAACCGAGCTTCTTCGGTTATGGTAGATTGCTTAACCATAACCATAACCATAACCATAACCATAACCATAACCGAACAGTCTTTAAACCGTCGGTTATGGGTCGTTTTCGGTTAGGTTCGTTTAATTGTCCAATGTATTTTTTTCCTTTGTTCCAAGCTCAATTATGAAGTTCCGAAAGCTAAAATACGCCAGTTCCAACTACCAAGCTATGTTATAAACAGTTGCAGCATAAATCAAAATATTCAAAGCTAGAAATTGAGGCATAAAGATTTAAGCATCAGGTATAAAATTTGGAAAGACACCAAGTAAGGTTCGGCCTCGGTTAAAGTCAGTAAAAGAAGACAAAAACTAACCGTAACCATAACCGAATGGTCATTTAATCAGATTCATAATTTCAGTTAATTTTTCGGTTAACAGTTATGGTTCGGTTTTCGCTCACCCCTAGCTATATTACTAACAAAAAATAATATTTTTATACTTTTAACAATACCCAAGTTCCAATCACACAAATACACAATCCTTGACAAAAAAAAAAGAAAGAAAGAAACCAATGCATAAAGTCAATAACTTGGTTCTTGAATCACAAAATAAGGGCCGTCTTCAACCACATACAAGTCTCAGCCAACGTCTAAGGCATGGTCTCAACAAGGGTTCATGAAAGTTTTAAGTAATTTTTATATGAATTTTTTTTGTATAAGGCTCATTTTTAGTGGGTGTTTGGGATTCCTTATTTTACCTCCTTATGACTTATATAAGTCATAAGTTACAAAGTTGTAACTTATGATTTATACGCTCACAATGTTTAACTTTCCCAAACATTTTATAACTTATAAAAGTGGGTTGCGGCACAGCTTGTTGTCCGTTTGCCTACCACTTTATTGTAATCGTTTTGAGTTTAATGAGAAATACAAAGTTCACTCTCTCTAGAAAAAAAAATTAAAGTCATAAGGAGATAAAATAAGCAATCCCAAACAGTCAAGGGTGCAAACGAGCCGAGCCCGAGGTCGAACTCGGCTCGCTTAACTTACACAGAGCTCGAACTCGGCTCGTTTCGAGGTCTATTTTCAAAGCTTGAGCTCGGCTCATGAGTAGATTTTCAGGCTCGAGCTCGGCTCGGACTCAGCTCGTTTACTATTTATCAATTACTATTTATATAACTATAATTATTTATATATATTATTTAGTAATTTTTATTTATTTTTCATTACACTATATACATTAATTAATAATTATTAAATATATATTCTAAAAAAATTATATAAATGACAAGCTCGTTTAGGCTCTCGTTTATTAAACGAGCTTACTTATCGGCTCGAGCTCGGGCTGAAGCTCGACTAAGCTCGCTTCAATCGAGCTTTTTAACGAGGCAAATCTCGAGTAGCTCGGCTCTTGCACCCCTACGAACCCCCCCCCCCCTCCTACTCGTCTTGGGCACTCGAATAGTCGAATTGACAAAATTGACCAACAAAGATTCAAGAAAACCACAAAAGACTCAAACTTGGCACCTGTTCAACATCATCCCTATCAAAATCATCTCTAGACTGACTGCCATATATCCCAGCACCTTCAGCATCCACACCATTCTTACCAAACTTAAACCAGCAAGTGGTTCTTGACCCATTACTAATTATACCCCCAAATAATCTTGAAGTGGGTCTGCAAAAGCTTAAGCCTTTATTGACACCCATGAACTGTGAGCCAAGTTTATGGTGGTTTTGGGGTGAATGGCTTGTGGGTTTTGTGTTTGAAGGTGAAAAGGTTAGTGGGAGTGTACAAGAAATTGTAGCCATTGTTGGTGGTGTATCAAGAACCAAAGAAAAAACAAATTCTTATCAGTTCAAGATTGTGTTTTGTGTAACATTAATAGTTGTAAGGTTTGGATATGATATATATTATAAGTTATGGAGAGTAGACACCTAATCAGAGTGGCGCAGCGGAAGCGTGGTGGGCCCATAACCCACAGGTCCCAGGATCGAAACCTGGCTCTGATAATATTAGAGAAGGTTTCCAAAATTTGTTTTATTTTTTTTATTTTTTTAATCTTTTTTTTTTTGGCATTTGCACTCTCAGTTTATTTTTCAGCCCTTACCTTCTAGTAAAGTTATGATTTTGATAAAACTTTATACAACAATATAATTGCTATTTATTGTTTCAAAACGTGTTGTTCCGGAGTATGTAAACCGTCCCACACCAGACCGTCCCAGGCCTGTCACATGAAAGGTAAATTAACCTCACTTAGCGGCAAGGCGATTGGCGCTTAGCAGTGTTGTAAAAATCGCTAGTCGTTACTCGGGGTGGGATGGCGACTAGCGATTAATCAGATCAGACTTTAATGTATAATTTTCAGTTTTATATATACACGCACACATTTTTATGTGATTTTTAGTTTTATACATACACAAACATATTTTTGCCGGAATTTCGCTATAAACCGCTGGTTTTTGCTGGAATCTCGTCGGAAAGCCGCTTATTTTGGTCAGAATCTCGCGGGAAACCGCTAATTTTGGTCGGAATCTTGCCGGAAACCGCCGGTTTTGGCCGTATTTGACCATTGATCGATTAATTGGCCGACTAGCCCAAAATTAATCAGTGAAGTGGGGGCTAGCGATTAATCGGGGATTAATCAGTGCCTAGTCGAGATTTTTGCAACACTGGCGCTTAGGATTGGTTTCGAGCCCACGACCTCTAGGTTATTGTTTCAAGTCTTACGACGCCTCTTAACAACTGAACTACACGGCAATGGCATGTATATGTTTTTATCATTTCTAGAAATTAGTGACCAACTTGATAAGAGATATGGATCTTCCAACTTGCAGTTTGTAGCATATAATATTCCATTATTAATTTATTATTGTGTCTATTAAACATAAAAGAGTGTACTCGGTGCTTGACTTACCTCCCGCATTTGAGCAAAGTCAGGGAGGGGCCGAATCGCTTTGTGATCCGATGTACAAAGACTTACCCTACACTTTGTGCAAGAGGCTGCATCTTAAGGTTTGAACTCATGACCTCAATGTCACAAAGCAACAACCTTTTCGAACTAATGCACGTCTGTTATAACTTATACATATCCTTGTTTATTTATTGTGCTTTTACCAGTCTCGGACGTACATATATTTTATTCTGCAACCTTGCGCCTATGCAACAGATGAGGCTGTTACGCCTTGAGTGTGCCTAGCGTCTTTGGTTACCTAGTAACCAAAAATCAGTTAACTTAAAAATGCACAGAACATAAAGATATTACGCATTAAGATCTTCTGTTATTGATATTAAAAAAATAAAAAAATAAAAAAAAATAAAAACCCTTATAGGAAAGTATTTACATACAAATGTGCATATACGTATATAAACGTTAAAGGTATGAGCTTTTTACAGGCTCCTGCGTTAATTCATTCCTGAAAGCTTCGGATCGCTCATAATGCAAGAGATTGAGTAATGCAACAGATTGATAGTACACCCTACGAAGCATAATTTACAAGTTTCACAAGCAGCTCAAACACAGACAAGAACAGGTGGAACAAAAAAAAACAAGTTCATACCAAGCATCTGTTCAGCCATTAAAAAAAAAAAACTAAAACTAAAATAATTTAAGAGTTAAGTTACAAAACACAAAAAGATTCAAACTTTATCCATTAGTCTCTGAAAGCTTTGAGAAATTAAGTTTCTTGAACCGATTCGTTATCGGGTCAGGCATTTTGCACTTTATGTCCACAACTTCAACTATGTAAAGACCCTTTTCTTCTATTAGGATTCCGGTTAGCTTTTCTCGTTTTTAGGGGCTTCGTTTTTTCGTTCGCGTTGGTGTTACTCAAGCTTGCTTCATCTGCTTGTACTCTTGCTTTAACACTTGTACCAATGGCGGCTTCTTTAGGCTCTACAACCAATGGATCTTGAGTTGAAGTTTGTAACTCTCTTGACATTAAGGCACTAATTGTACCTGTGGTTCCTATCTTGATGGACCCACCGCCACCCTTGATATCTTCAAGGGTTTGAATCATTTTTGTTTTGCAATAATCTTGAAATTGATAGCAGATTATGCTGCAAGTATATAAAGTCAACAAATTGAGCTAAAATCAGTCCAACGGGTCAAAAGTCACTCAATATGTATATATGAAGAATTCAACCTTGTAAATTTGTTTTATTCAAATAGTTAGATTGTTAATGTGGTAATATAGTTTTTGTAATTATATTTTAGATGCTAAATATTTAAAAAGAAGATAAAATTTAGACAAAAAAAGTGTTTCTGGTCAACCCGACACGTCTGGTTTACGCAGAAGTTTAACCAATTTTGACATGTGACATAACCGCCTGACCTGCCCATATTGCCACCTCTAGAATGAACAATGCCATAACGTATAGGCTTGTAAACGAACCGAACAAATACGAACAGAGCATGTTCGTATTCGCTCATATAACTATAACGAACGAACGATCGAACACGGATATTTATGATTTATACTAACGAGGTTTCTTATTCGTGTCCGTTCGTTAAGAAAAATGAGCGTGTTCGTCTTTGTTTATGTTCACTTGTTAATAGTATAAACGAACAGTTCGTGAACATAGACGAACGAACATAATAATAGAACATAACTAAGCTAACATCAACTAAAAGTAAACTGCACATCAATCTACTGGGCCTAAAAAATTAACAAAACCTGACCAAATAGTTATCGGTGATATCTTTATTTCAAAAACTAGACTAAAAACATAACGGGCCTAAAACAAATAAGCGAATATACATATACAAACGTAAATGAACAGACTGGACATGTGTTCATGTCCATTCAGTTAGTAAATAAACAAACTTCCAGCCGAGCGTTCGGTTCCTTTACAGGCCTAATAGCACCTAAGCGGAAAATGCTCAACTTTTATACAACAAGGCGAAAGATGAGATACGCGTCTACCCTCGAATATCAGCATTTTGTCAAGGCAAGACTACTTTAAGAACAACAATAATCACCCGATTAATCAGCAGACATGAGGGTAATCAAGAACATAACTTAAGATCATAATGAACTTTCATAGTAAGATTAATCCATCATTTTAGCAACCAATCATTCATATTGGAAATTAAATATAATGTGAAAATTTTCATCAAAAAAAAAAGTTAGGTTAAAAGTTGCTAGAAGCCTAGAACTACCATTGACAATGCTCATACAAGAAATCTAACAAATTGGTGCTTATATTTCTTATTAAAGCAACAATTTAGATAATATTAATATACAAACTAAACGAAAGAACTCAGCCCAAAAGTAGTCTGATGGGTGAGTGAGCCCATTTGGCTTATAAACCCCACATCAGCTGCCCAGCTGCCCATACAACTGATGCAGGACAAGTCTCATACCTTGCACTGGTTTCAGTCTGTAACGAATACGATAAACAAGAATGAGCAATCCCAAACACTACAAATAGGGGTGCAAACGAGCCGAGCCCGAGCTCGACTAGGCTCAAGGTCGGCTCATTTAATTTACACAGAGCTCAAGATCGAGCTCGGCTCTTTTCGAGGTGTATTTTCAAAGATCGGGCTCGGCTCTTGAGCATATTTTAAAGCTCGAGCTCGGCTCATTTACAATATATTGATTAATATTTATATATTTATTATTATTTTTATATATATATTTTTTCAAATTTTAATTTAATGCATAAAATAATAGATATTATATAGTTATTTTAATTTTTTTAGTAAAATCATGTATATTAATTAATAATTGTTAAATATATATATAGTAAAAATTTATATAAATGTCAGGCTCGTTTAGGCTCGCGAGCCAGCTCGAGCTCAATAAGTGAAGCTCGGGCTCGGGCTCGTTTATTAAACGAGCTTACTTTTAGGCTCGAGCTCGGACTCGGGCTCAATTTAACTCGGCTTGATCGAGCTTTTTCACAAGTCGGTCTCGAGTAGCTCGCGAGCAGCTCGGCTCGTTTGCACCCCTAACTGCAAATATAAAGCAAGAATGAGGTGGATAAAAGTACCAAATTTAACCTTTAATCAAGGGCATTCAATAAACTGGGACAATTTCAAGAAACCAGGCAAATAATCATTTGATATCAACTGCAAAAAAGTTGATTGAAACCCAATACCCACAAAATTAAAACCCTAGTGCCCACTCTTTAAAACCATCTTTAAACACATACCAATGGTTAAATAATGGGCCAAAGTTCATAAAGAAAACAAGAAACACATATGCAAAAGGGTGCCCATTAATGGCTGAAATTGTTGTTGTAAAGCATCAAGATTCAATTTTTATCAAGTTTTTAAGGAAACCCTAATGGTAAAAAATAATAATAATAATAATAATAATAATAATAATAATAAAACTTACCCTAAATGAAGAAGCTTGAAAAGACTGAATCTTTAAACTAAATCAAGAAAACTCATCAAGAAAACTTGAAGAATCTTGGGGTTAATATTAATAATAATAATATATGAAATAACAAGAAGGGCTCACTTGTGTTGGAAAGTGATGGAGCAAGGAGGCAAAGGACCCTCTTGTTTTGGTTTTTAAATTTTGGAATGAATTAATGTTTAGTTTATGGCATGTGGATATCAATGTTTATAGTAGGGGGTCAGTTTTCAATACAAATTTCCTCAAATACAGGTAAATAAAGTATAGAATATTATTAGAATGTATTAATTGAAGAGTATTATACTTCTTGTATACAGGATACATACATCAGTCTATGGCAATGTTGTAAATATCGATAGGTGTGCCTTAGGCGGTGGACTAAAGTATTGGGAGTAGTCGGATACTCGAGGAGTATTCGGAGTATACGGATATGACAAATATAAAGAAAATTAATCTTTGGGTGTTATATATATATATTAAAATAAACATAATTCCTGTTTAAAAAGTAGCCTAGCCGACTTTTGACCACCAAGCCCAACTTTTGATTGAGTTTTAACCGACTTTTAGAGAATCTTAGCTTAAGTTTTGACTGACTATGAACGCCCCTGGCTAATCAATACCAACTTGAAGAAAGTCTCCAATGTAGGGGTCCGAGGACTGACTAGTCGGCATTGGAATCCGAATTTTGCAATTGATCTTTGGTTGTGTATATTAGAGGTGCACAAACAGGTTTAAAACTCAAAACCGGTTTGGATTGAAAACGGTTCAGTTTAGTCAACAAAAGTCAAAACTAGTTTATGATTGGTTTTTGGTTCGGGTTAAAACCGGTTTCTTGACCCGGTTACGATCAGTTTATGTTCTGCTTTTGATTGGTTTCGGTTCGGGTTTTGTTGGTTTCAGTTCGGTTAACTGGTTTTTGTAGAGAAAATTACAAACCGATTACGAACCTATGGTTTCAATCGTTTCCAAACTGGTTTCCACATAATCGGTGACAAACCAGTTCGATCAGTCAAAACAAGTGTATTTACGGCCACCCTAATGTAAAAGTTGGCCATCATTGGATTACCCTAGCGTAAATGCATCTAGGGACCATCATATTTTACCGTAGGCACTATATTTTATGATAGCTAGTGAAGAGGTATGTACCCGCCTCGACACCGAGCGAGGCGGGTCAACCCATAAGATATAGACAAGAGTCTTGAAATCAAGATATTACGAAGGCACAAAGCCAAAACCTATGCGCATGGCGCATATCACATATGCTCAGGCATCATATGCCCAGGCACCACACATGCTCAGGCATCATATGCCCAGGCACCACAGATGCTCAGGCATCACATATGCTCACGCATCACATATGCTCACGCATGTCACATATGCGCGTGGCGCATCCGCGCGTGGCGCATATCACATGCTCGTGCATATCACATCTGCGCATGAAACATCTGCACGTGAGAATAAAGAGAAGACCTCGCGCATCCTCAGGATAGGCGCGTATCACACATGCACATAATCAACCTCATCCTTATCCAAATCAGGATTAGGGCAACCTTGATTGTGCACGTCAGACAACCTTCCAGAAGGTATCTTTTTAAGGAATAAGAATATGCTGATGTTGACAGCTGCCAAATGAAAGGTGGACAACTCAGCATGACACATGTGCTACCACGTGATTACAACCAATGAGAAAGCACCAGGTGTTCCAGAAGACACGTGGCGCAGAGCAATTGGAGGAGACCAACAAGGCTGAGTCCAATCAGTGGAAACCCTAGCACTATAAATACAGCATCAACTCCACAAGGAGAGACATTCATTCAATCACATTCAATCATATTCAATTACATTCAATCACAGACAGTTACAGTCAGTAACACACATCAGATAACATCCAATTACAGAGTATTCAGCTATTAAGCAATACACTCCAAATTCCTTACTCTCACATATTATTATCTTCTCCCACAAATACTTATTCTCACACCGGAGGGTTACCCCAAAGAGGACCCCTCTGTCCCTTTCTGAGGGGTAAGTTGACGGTGCTGTTCATTTTGTAGGTGGAAGAACCCAGATCCAAGAAAACCATCGGTGAAATAGTATAATCATACCCGAGGAAAGTAGATCGTCTACCAGTGAGTCGATCAACGCTTCTTCATTGGCGCCATCCACTGTTACAACGGCAATCAGATCTCATCAGATCTATATATAAAAACAAATTTTCACCATGGTTTCTGGTGCTCGTAACGTCGATCAAGTTCTGGAGGATATTGAACGTGAGGATGTTAATGAGGGACAGCAGTTTCTGAGGGGGCCGCGTGATTCTACGCGCACCACCAGTAACCGTCCCTTCATCACAACTCCTCACGGCCAGACTGAAACTCCTCCAGACGATCTCACGTTACAAAATCTTGCCGGCGCGAAACAAAAAGGACCAATGGGTCCAGAAGATGAAACAAATGATCCTAAAGAATGGCTCATAAACGAGCAGCGGCGTCTAATGGACAAGTACAATGAGATGGTCAAACAGAAAAAGCTAGCCGACTTAACACAAAGGCAGGCGTTTGATAAGCAAACTGTTCATGGAGCAAAAAGGCCGCGCGCGCCGGAAGAAGGACATTCTGTTCACACTGCACACACTGAGTTCAGTGATGAAGAAGTGCACAGCATGAGGAAGACGCGAGATACTCATGCAGGAGGCTCACAGCTCCGCGCGCCTGTGAACATGGCGCCTGGAGCCAGAGCCGATCTGGATCTGCACATACCGTACAGCCCACCAGTTAGAGGGCAAGTGGACGTAACCACACCGTACAGACCAGCCATCTTGGTGAAACATTCAAAGTTCACTGAGCGCATCGCGAAGGCTCCCATCCAGCACAAAACCAAGATGCCAAGTGGTTTGGGCAAATATGACGGCACAACAGATCCAGATGATTTCTTGCAAGGTTTTTACAACACGGGAAACCTAGAGAGCTGGACGATGCCAACATGGTGTCACATGTTTGCTCGCTGCCTCACGGGCGCGGCGCGTGTCTGGTTCGAGAGCTTGCCGACTGGGCAAATCGATGGGTTCGAGGAACTATTGGAAAAGTTCCAAGCCCACTTCGTACAGCAGCGCAGACACACGCGCGACCCTGATGACATCATGCACTGCGTGCGCAGGAATGATGAAACGATTGAAGACTACATAACACGTTTCAATCAGGAGTCTCTGGCAATCGGAGGTATAACTGAGCAACTCCTGCGCGTGGCCTTTATACAAGGCGCGCGCAGTGATCAACTCCGCCGAGCTCTCGTAAGCAGAGATGGCATGCCCACCACTTGGGCCAAATTAATGGAAGCATCGCGAGTCTTCGCGAGAAATGAAAAACAAATTGCCCAAGATAGGGCAAGGGAAAGAGCGCATCAAGCTGAGTCACCGCGCAGCAAAGAAAAAAGGGGCAAACAGAACTCTGTATGGTCCAGGTTGCAACCAACCAGTTTTTCTTCCGCAGAAAAGCAGGCGCAACCAAGCTCACCCCAGCCCCAAAAAGATGTTCGTAATCGCGGGGAGGGTGACAAGAGGGAAGGCGGCAGAGATCCTAACAGACCACTGCCAAGAATATGGACTCCCCTCACTAAAACGCCTTCACAGGTGTTAAGCACTGAGAATGTCCAATTCAAAAGCCCCAAGCCACTACACTACAAGGGACCTTCAGACAGTGGCAAGTACTGTGAGTTTCACAAGTCCACAGGACACAACACTGATGCATGCCACCACTTGAAGGATGCAATTGAAAAGGATGTGAAATCAGGCAAGCTGGCTCACCTGGTAAAAAACTCAAGACCAGAAAATGAACAACCAGAAGGAGCCTCTGCCAGCAAAAAGTACAAAAGAATCTGTGTAGCCGAGGGAGGAAGGCAAGGGCAAACATCAAGAAAAAGAAGCGCGCAAATCCAAGGAGATTGGCGCGAGCAACAAGTAATCTTCCCAAGAATTAGGGGAGGCCCTTCAATTAGCAGTCCTCTGGTCATCACTACACACATTGCTCATTACGAAGTGTCAAAAGTCCTGGTGGACACTGGCAGCGAGTCAGACATCATGTATGAGCAATGTTTCAGGAAACTGGATCCGGCAGACCAAGCAAGGCTTGAAATTGTGAATGCACCAATCTCTGGTGTTTCAAATGAAATCATTCATCCCCTAGGTCAAATACAATTTGAGCTAACTATGGGGGATGAGAAACACAAGCGAGCCGAAGTTGTTAACTTCTTGGTCTTGCCCACCACTTCTTGCCACAATATGATCTTGGGTAGGGGAACGATTGCCCAATTCAACGCCATACCGTCGCCAGCGCACGGCGCGTTGGGGTTCCCAACACCAACAGGTGTAACTTTTGTATACCGAGATCATTTGTGCGCAGTGACAAGTACTTCGCGGGAGGGGAGAATGAAAATTCCAACGGCAGAAACGCGCCAGAAGAATGGATTCTCAACCCGAAATTCCCGGAGCAAAAAATCACAATTGGCGCTACGATATCAGACGACACGAGGTTGAGAATGAAAAGGTTGCTCACAGCATATATGTCGGTCTTCACGTGGCAACACTCTGATATGACTGGGGTTCCGCGAGACCTGGCACAACATTCTCTCAACACGTTCAAGTCTGTAGAGCCAATTGCTCAAAAGAAGAGAGTCATGGGGGATGAGAAAGCGAGGGCCATGAATGAGCAGGTTGAGGATTTACTGCGCGCAAACATCATCCGCCCGATACGATACCAGACGTGGGTAGCCAATCCTGTGATGGTAAAGAAAAGTAACGGGTCGTGGAGGATGTGCATTGACTTCAAAGACCTCAACAAAGCGTGCCCAAAAGATTGTTACCCCCTCCCAAACATGGACGCAAAGGTGGACTCCGTGGCGCCATTCAAGCTCAAATGTTTCCTGGATGCCTACAAAGGCTATCACCAGATTCAAATGGCACCACAAGATGAGGACAAGACCGCATTTAGAACCGACAAGGGTGTTTTTTGCTACACAAAAATGCCCTTTGGTTTGAAGAATGCGGGCGCCACCTACCAAAGACTTATGGATGCCGTTTTCAGCGAGCAAATCGGAAGAAACCTAGAAGTCTATGTGGATGATTTGGTGATCAAGAGCAGGGAGGAAAAGCAAATGCTCAAAGACATCGAAGAAACCCTTGGGCGCCTAAAGGAAGTTAACATGAAGCTCAATCCGAGCAAATGTACTTTCGGCGTACTAGAGGGAAAATTTCTAGGTGTAATGGTCACCAAGGATGGTTTCACGGTGAACCCTGAGAAGGTGGAGGCCATCCTTGACATGCCCTCGCCATCCACCATGAAAGAGGTCCAGAAGCTGAATTGTAGATTGGTTTCAATCAACAGGTTCCTAGCGAACCATGCAAGCAAATCTACCCCATTTGTCAACACATTGAGGAATTGCTTAAAGAAAAGCCAATTCAAATGGACTCCTGAGGCCGAGCAAGCTTTCAGGGAGATAAAAGAATGTTTGATAAATCTGCCCGCGCTCACAGCTCCACTTCCCGGTGAAACTTTGACATTATACCTATCAGCAGGAGAGCGCGCCATCGGCGCAGTATTATTGGTGGATCGCAAGGGAATCCAAACGCCAATATACTATGTGAGTCGGGTGCTGACAGATCCTGAGACGCGCTACTCCATCATGGAAAAGTTAGTTTTATCACTAACACACGCATCGCGCAAGCTTCATAGATATTTCAATGGTCATCCCATTGAAGTTCTGACTGGTTACAACATCCAGCAAGTCTTGCGGCGCCCGGCGCTCTCAGGAAGGCTAACAAAATGGGCGCTGGAATTAGGTGAACACGCGATCGCCTATAAGCCCCGTCCAGCAATAAAGGGACAAGTCTTGGCTGATTTTATCGCAGAAGTCCCCGAAGGAAGAGTTGAAGAGGCTCAGCGCGAGGTAGACCCTCCGCGAGCCAATAATGAAGAAAATGTTTGGAGATTGTTAACTGACGGAGATTCAAAAAATGAAGGGTCCGGCGCAGGCCTCAAACTGGTGGATCCAGAGAATCATGAATATACTTACGCCATCAGGTTGGACTTCAAGAGCACCAACAATGAGGCTGAGTATGAAGCCCTGCTGGCTGGCCTGCGCATTGCGCACAAATTCGGGGTTAAAAAGCTAGAGGCCCATGTTGATTCATACTTGGTAGCAGCACAGGTCAATGGCCTTTATGATGCCAAGGAGAACACCATGCCTCTATATCTAGAGCAGGCGAAAAAGCTCATCGAGCAATTGAGCGCATCCTTTGGCCACGCCAGAGCCGCTAGCAACGCCAGCATTCCCCGCGCCATCATCGCCGCTACCAGCCCCTTCGCACTCGTCAAGTAATTTCTTTAGCGCGCCGAGGTCGGGCTGGTCAGCAAGCGCGGATATCTGCAAATCATAAGCAAAAATATGGGTACAAAAAGACTTAGAAAATAAGTCAAGGTAATCTCATTAAGGTTAAAATACCTGCGCAAGGATGGGAATGGGAGTATTCATATACTTCTCCCCCATCGCGGCCATTTCCGCACAGGCAGCGTCGCTCTGATAAGGGTACTCGGATGGGTTCTTCTTCAACATGCCATATTCATAGCCATCCGTAAACCCTTCAGCTCGACCCACCAAGCGCGCGGCAGCGTTGCAGTCCATCACAAGAGCCTGAAACTCGTCTGAGTATTTCATCGCGAAAGCGCAACGAGTCATGCCCTGTGAGATTAGCCATTGGCGATCCTGCGCGAGGCCAGCAACAGACGTCTCGAGGGCAGGAACCTGAGAGTTTAATAACTCAACAGTTTCCTTAGTCTTTTTCAGCTCCTCTTTGTCGGACGCTGCTGCCGCCAAGGTTTCTTCTTTTTCCGCCCGCGCAGCATCAAGTGCTTCCTGGCTAGACGCTGCCGTCGCCAAGGCTTCATCTTTATCGGCCTGCGCGGCCGCCAGCTCTTTCTTCAGGCGCGCAACCTCACTCTCCAGTGATGATTTTTCAGTGATAGACTGGACAAGAGCTTGGTCACGCGCCTCCGCCTCCAGCTCCAAGTCGCGCGCTCTGCGCGCGTACTTGTCCGCGTCCGCCTCCGCCGCCTGCAGCTTCTCCCGCACAGCCTGAAGCTCATGACCGCGCTTCACGAAGGCGCTGTTGGCACTTGCTCTGTTCTCACTGAGCTCTGCTTGGAGCTTCTCAGCTCTCTCGCGAGCATCAGAAAGATGCCAAGCAGACACCTTAGCCTCTTGCTTGGCTTCCGCAAGAGCATCACGTACTTTTACGTAATCAGAGCGAAGCTCTTGGGAGGCAGCAAAGAAGGCCGACCCAGCAAACATATGATCGTTGAGCAGGTCGTCGCGAGCGCGGTCCTCCTGGAACCTCCTTTCAGATGGAGGCACAGCATGAGCCCAGAATTCCGCACACACACCCATGGACTGAAAGGTGCTGTCTTCAGTTATATTCCATCTCGGGCGGTAAATGTGATCGGCTTCCTGCAAAAGCAAAGTAATTATCTAAGTTATCAAAACACTAAGATGGAAGTCCGCGTAGCGGAACAAAAAATAACCTATACCTGCGGGGATGAAGCAGAAAAGTCAGCGCCAGCCCCACGAGATGGCTCCGCCGCGAAACCTCGTGGCGCTGCAGGGCTGGCGCGGGCGCCATCGGAGTCTTCAACTTCAAACTCCTCATCCTCCTCTGAAATAGGCCTCTTCTCCTGCGACCTAGAATCAAAATCGGTCTCGCGAGGAGGGCTGTGCGCAGGAGGAGGTGAGGGAGGTCTCGACGCCGCCAGGTCGGCGCGCAAAACGGCCTCCTGCTCCTTAGTAATCCCGATGAGGGGAGATTCATCGCTTGCAGGAGCAGGAGCAGAGCCAACGGCGCTGGCACCGGCGCCAGGAGTGCCGCCAGCAGCTTGTACGCCAGCTACAGCTTCTATGAAAAAATCAACAAAAAGAAATGGTTCATGACTTGGTCTAAAAGAAAGTCAGAAAATAAGAGCGCAATACGTACCTTGGCGCAACTCCGTTCGCGAAGCAAACATCGCCATGAAGTCCATTCTACCCTTCTTTGAGGGTAAAACAGGGGACTTCGAAGCGACCTCCGGCGCAGCCTCGGCATCTTGTTGCGCTGTCGCCGGCTCTACAAACATTTGAGTGAGCAAAGATTCATTAGTAATTCTATCAGAGTCGCGCTCATAGAGACATAAAGGATAAGCAAAGTATACCTGTCGAAGGCGCAACACCGCTTCCCTTTTCCGCAGCGCGAAGGGAGGAGGTAGTGGCACCATGCCTCAGGTGGACAGGAGGTCTGCCCACTTTTTGAGGCAGGGAAGACAAGGAAACCTTGGTGGTAAACTCCTGGGTTTTCCCAAATCCCCCCGCCTGAGTAGGAGGATCCTGAACAACAGGGGCAACATCTTTCTTCTGTTTCTTACTGGCCCCCGCGCCAGTTTTCCCCTTAGCTTTACGCTTTAGTTGGGGCACCTCCTCCTCCTCCTCCTCCTCTTCCGCGAGCTCCAGCTCGTAGTTTTCGAGCGCATCTACAATACACGCAACAGAAGTGTTAGCAAAATTTGGTATTATAAAGGAAAATGCATAAGTACAAAGGCTTACCAGGGGCATCGCTGTCGAAGACAAATCCCAGATCAACAGGGATGAACATGTCATCGAAGCGATCGGGGAAACCAACCTCCCCAGCGCCGAGCGCGACGGAGCCACCCTTCATATGCTCATCATATGCGGCGTGGATATACTCCTTGGTGACTGCACAAAACAAGTCGAATGATATCAGCAAAAAGAATTATATTCGCGCAGAAGTAAAGCAATGACATAAACTTACACAAGCCGTCGACTTGGATAATGGGCTCAGTCGCGCTGTCCGCCCACCTCCTGCTCATACCAACCCCCACCAGCGCCTCCTCACAAATGTTCTTGGCGGGGGATGGTTCAGCGGTCAACTTATTAACCCAGGCGCCAGTTGGGTTCTTGAGGACACCCACATCCGCAGGCGCAGAAGAGATCTCGCGCATGGTCATGCGGATAGGGATCACACCAGCCCTTATATAGAAAAACCTCTCAGACCAGTCATGAAGGCTCTTGAATGAAACAGTGGAGCACTTCACCTTCTGACTGCGAGGAATAAATGAGAACCAAGAATCTTGGATCTTGGGCTTGTAAAAAAACTGAAAGCGCCGAGGGGTGGGCTCCTCGCGCTGGGATTTGCACATGAACTCAAAGTGAGTCATGCGCACAAGTCCAAACGGATGGACTTGGGATATATGAATCCCATAAAACTTAAGCAGTGCACCCACAAACCTTGTCATCGGGAGACGAAGGTTGCAGTGGGTGAAAAAATGGCTATAAAGGGATATATAGCCGGCAGGCGGGTCCGCCGCCGTTTGCCCGGCCCCAGGCAACATGCAGCCAAACAGAGGGGGAAAACCCTGAGAGGCGATAAGGCTGTCAAGATCGGCCTGCCTCAGTTTGCAGGGGATTTCATTCCACCTCTTCATGGTCTTGGTCCTCCCTACCTCCTCCGATGAGACCTCAGCAGCCTTCTTCCCCTTGCCGGTCTTCTTCAATGTAGACATCACTAACGATTTCACACGGCAATGGATGGGGGAGATTGTGTTGTCTGAACAATCAGACATACAACTGTAAAATCGAACAGGGGAAACTTCTGAAGAACAGATAGCTGGAAGCAGAACAAAGGTAATCGGAATACAAGAAAAGAAAGAAAAGAGCTCTGAATAATAAACAACAAGATGAAGGATAAAAAACTCTAAGGGCTGGCTTTTATAGGCCCAGGAGAGAGAAAAATGGGTGCTGATCGGACTTCACGCGCCCACACTCGCAGGTGTAAGCCAACGGAAGCGCGACACGTGTCAATCACACTGTGTGAGGGGACACGAAGAGATATAATACAGCTGTTGCCAGAGTTCACGCGCCACCACTCGCAGGAACGGACCAATGCGAGCGCGACACGTGTTCCTGACACTCTGTGAGGGGACACGAAAGGCAACTGTAGCACCTCGAGCACACGAAAGGTCTGACACGTCTCCATCACGTACATAGGCGATTCGTTTTCAACCAAAAGGATAGAATTTCACGCAATGACGAGTAATAAGAAGAAAAAGACAAACCCCAACTAAAAGAGCAAACTGTTAAGTCTAACATCTATCTTGCCTCACTCGCGCGAGACAAGACACACATTAGACTGGGGGGGCTTGAAGAGGTATGTACCCGCCTCGACACCGAGCGAGGCGGGTCAACCCACAAGATATAGACAAGAGTCTTGAAATCAAGATATTACGAAGGCACAAAGCCAAAACCTATGCGCATGGCGCATATCACATATGCTCAGGCATCATATGCCCAGGCACCACACATGCTCAGGCATCATATGCCCAGGCACCACAGATGCTCAGGCATCACATATGCTCACGCATGTCACATATGCGCGTGGCGCATCCGCGCGTGGCGCATATCACATGCTCGTGCATATCACATCTGCGCATGAAACATCTGCACGTGAGAATAAAGAGAAGACCTCGCGCATCCTCAGGATAGGCGCGTATCACACATGCACATAATCAACCTCATCCTTATCCAAATCAGGATTAGGGCAACCTTGATTGTGCACGTCAGACAACCTTCCAGAAGGTATCTTTTTAAGGAATAAGAATATGCTGATGTTGACAGCTGCCAAATGAAAGGTGGACAACTCAGCATGACACATGTGCTACCACGTGATTACAACCAATGAGAAAGCACCAGGTGTCCCAGAAGACACGTGGCGCAGAGCAATTGGAGGAGACCAACAAGGCTGAGCCCAATCAGTGGAAACCCTAGCACTATAAATACAGCATCAACTCCATAAGGAGAGACATTCATTCAATCACATTCAATCATATTCAATTACATTCAATCACAGACAGTTACAGTCAGTAACACACATCAGATAACATCCAATTACAGAGTATTCAGCTATTAAGCAATACACTCCAAATTCCTTACTCTCACATATTATTATCTTCTCCCACAAATACTTATTCTCACACCGGAGGGTTACCCCAAAGAGGACCCCTCTGTCCCTTTCTGAGGGGTAAGTTGACGGTGCTGTTCATTTTGTAGGTGGAAGAACCCAGATCCAAGAAAACCATCGGTGAAATAGTATAATCATACCCGAGGAAAGTAGATCGTCTACCAGTGAGTCGATCCACGCTTCTTCAGCTAGACATTACATAATTCTATTTCTTAACTTTATGTAACATTCTCGATCTTGTGCTTCTTGAACCTACTTCTAATCATCATAGTCAACAACAATGAAGTTAAACACATAGCTCTAATCACACCTCAACATGATTACTACACCCAACCATTGCAATTGAATTCTAATGATCTATGCTTCATATTTTCAACACTATAAACAGGTCAAAGACATATTTAATTACTACAACACAAAACGTTTAATTCACCAAGCTTGGTTACTAAACAATATACCTAATTATAAGTTGATAACTTATATCAAAGATGTCCAAACAAAATATTTGTAAATACCCTACAAGCTTAGTCATGTGTTTAACGTATGATCCAAGTTACATAGGATGGTGGTATTATCACCACACATCCATCATAATATCCAGGTTAAATAATTCTACAAATCGCCCATTCATCTCTTATCACACGTGTTGTATCCGAGAACCCCTAAAAATTATGAGTATGTAAAATGAGTAAAAAATAAAGGGCCCTAAAACTAGAAAATAAATTAAAATGTAATTCCTATTATCTGAAACCAAACATATGTTTTTATATACAAATACTCTTAACGGTGAACTAAATATTCATTTTTGCAAACATTTACTTTAGTATAAGTTTATATATAACTTTTAAAAATTATGGATCATTAGGAAAAGTGGGCCCTGGCCGATCACCCACATCGCCCTTCCTTTGGGCTGGCTCTAATAACTCAAAATAAGATATAATAGTGATTATACTACACGGATGTCATCACAGGGTTGGTAGCGCAATGACGTGCACATACAAGGTCAGCTCAGAGAGTAGTCGGGCCTCAGCCACTGCTATTGAGAAGGGCTCGGAATTTTAAATATACTGTATCTGTATATATATGTTTTACATTTAGAGATGACTAATGGGTTCATTTTATATGTATACGGGTTATTTTTATAACTATAAAGTTCTCTTTCTACAATAATTCATTTTTAGGCCCCGTTAGTATTCAGGTCTGAATTTTTATATGTAATGGCGTTTTTAGTGGTCATGTGAGGCATCCGAAATCTCAAAGAAAACTTTGATGATATCCTCATTCCTCATATATATCATATCTAAGCCGTTATGTCTTACTCAAGAATGTTATACAACTAAAAGATTAACAAGTGTCTAAGAATAGATAAAGGCTATAATTTGGGCTGCAAATGAACCGAACGAATACGAAAAATGTCGTGTTCATGTTCGTTTTTTAAGGAAGTAATGCGTTCATGAACACTTACTAAATGATTTTTTATGTTTGTATTCCTTCATTAAAGAAATAAGTGTGTTCACAAACGGTTCACGACGCAAATAAAACTGATGCCTAGAGATTGAGATTTATGTATTCATCAATGTGAATAATAAGAAATGAAATGTGAACAATAAACAATATGAGAATATGGTTTCCTATTTTATGTTAAGGATAATAAATTAAAGAATATAAAATGTTTAGACAAAATAAATAAATGTACAAAAACTTTCATGAACAACATGTACAAACGTACATGAACGAAAGTTCACAAACACAACTGAATGTACGTGGGCTCTGTCCGTGTTCGTTTGTTTTACTAATCTAATAGAGTGTCTTATTCATTTTTGTTCATTTATTAAACGAACGAACATAAACGAACTTCCTACCGAACAGTTTGCGAACTATTCGCTGAACGTTTGGTTCACTTACAGCCGTAGCTATAATCATCACACCAATGATTCAAACTTTTATAATAAGCTGCTAAATAAAAATAATTTTTATAATTAACTGTTGAATAAAACATAATAAGAAATTGATCAACTGGACGCTAACTAGGCTTCGAATAAAGCCACCGCTAGCTCACTTGGCACTGTTGATAAAGCCCCTAGTTGCGAGCCATAAATAACCAAACCGTCCCCTCCAACCTCCCTTAGCGGCCGCGAGTGGGATGAAGCCCCCGTGAAGCCCCTGATCACTAGAAGGTGTTATTGTGTTTGCGAGTGACGTGGCTGAAGGCTGAAGCTCCACATTAAAGCCCTCAACAAAACCTCACAACACATAGTTTAAAAAAACTCACTCGAATATTTAGATAGTTTCAAAAACTGTTAAAAAAGTTTTTAAGTTTTAAGTTTCAATTCTCTTGGAAAGATTATTTTCTTTAAAGTTTGGCTTGACTTGAATAAGCTACAGGTGCATTCCCCAAGCAAATCTATATTCATATCTCAATTGATTATTATTTTTTCCAATTATAATAAAATATATTATCTACTATATATAAATTACAAGTTTGGTGACGCTAAACCGTCATTGGGTCACTTGGCGACACCTTACTTGTCAAATACAATTTTGTTTTTTTTTTTTGTCGTTTTGGTATCGTAACGAACATAACAGAAGCCGGCCGAATGATAATTTTGTTTTTTTCTTTTGTTTGTTTTAATTCCGATATCATAACGAACGTGACGAAAACCGACCCAATTCGTATAGACTCAACGTCTCAACGTCCGGGACCAACAACGCTTGATTTTACCAATGTCCGACTTTACCGACCGACGCCACCCCACTGGTTATATATATATATATATATATATATATATATATATATATATATGTATATATATGTATTCCTTTTTTAGCTATGGTACCGTAACGAGCGTAGACGAAACCGACCGAATTCGTGTCCAGTTACCGCCCCAATGCCCAAGATTGACAACACTCGGGTTTAATTTGACGAATATATATTTTTTGGACGCTAAGGTTTTACCAATGGTGTCTATATTGTAAGGAACGTAAACGATACTAACTGAATTCGCGTCAACTCACCGACGTAACGCTCAAGTTTTACCAATTGCCCCGCCGCAACGCGCCGGGTCAAAATCTAGTTATATCTATGATCAAAGCACAGATCTCCCACCAGGGTCCAAATCAAAATTACAAGAAACTCAATTTCAACTGTATGGTCCTCACAATAACAGTGAATTACCAACGGATCTATCAGCAAAAACGTCCCATAAAAAACAAGATTTTTGGCTTACACGCGGAACATGCCTGTTGATAATAATGGTTTTTTCTCGGGTTATGGTATTTAATTATTTATAGGTAGCCATAGTCGGAATTTATTTTTTTTTTGGATCGAAAACTTACTAGTGTGTTGGGCCACCGCACTCCTTAAATTGGAAGAACCCTGCTGTCCCATTTTAACCAGACTATTTGTCTTAATCGGACCTACGCTGGCTTCAGAGTCTGGCTTGGACTTTCCCAGGCAAACCATACCCCCAGTAGTTGTGCCACCGCAATAGCATCTCTCTCTAGCGTAACACACGGTAGGATGAACCGGGTGGGGTCGGAATTTGAATTGACAACCCCGTAACGCATAGCTCAAATCTTTTATTGCCATACTCGTCCAAAAGTGACACTAGTGAAGATCGAACATGAATTTCTATCGAAGAACCCATGCCTTCTACCAATAGATGACAAGTGAGAATATAGGCATCTATAGATTACATGTGTTCTTTTATTCATTTTTTGTTTTTTTGGCTTATATTGTCCACTACCAATAATACTCATTTGTGTAGTATTGTTCAGTTAGACACAACACCACTCACCCTATATATAAGGCTATTCCTTGTGGTATGGCAAAGGCAGATGCCATTCAGCCACCTCACTAGTTAATTATAAATTTTGTAAACAATTCCACCACCAATTACGCAGTTATACTCAAATCTTGATTCTTTTTCTTTTCTCATATCATCATTTTCTTGTTAACAATTTTCGAAAATAAATACATATTCAAGTGATAAAAATACAAGAAGAAGAGTTTGAACCCTAAACCTCCTTTGTATTTGATGTAAACAAAAAGTGGATTAAAATGCTATAGATATTAGGGGGCTCGGAGTCAATTTGGGACATCTAACGGGATGGAAAACGAGTTGGTACCGAAAGGGGACACTGCCCCATCCCCTTCGGTACTTTGTGTATTTCGATGTATGTAGTGAACTCATGCCGACTTTCTTGGTTCTCTCTTGACCGTGGAGTTTAACAAGAAAACTAAACAAACATGTGGTGATTGTAACCTTTATCATGTTCAGTGCACCATTATTTTGCTCAAAATCCTGATGAGATTTTTAATAGAAGGTATCTCATGTAAAAATAAATATTCGTCAAAAATAGTTGGTGATTTCGAGACAAACTTTGAATATTTTCAAACAAGATATGATGCTAGATAGAGAAAAGACTTCACGGCATTGCACAAGTGCACATCCACAATGAGTCAACTAGTAAGTATATGGGCATCCTGCGGACGTGATTGAATACTGTCATGATGGTGTTTGAAAGAAACTCTCGTTATATATTATACATATAATATTTTTCAAAGGTATCAGTAGAGGTGCACAAACCGGTTTTTTTAAAAAAACCGGTTCGGTTATTAACCGGACCGGTTTTTTTTGGCCCGGAAAAAAACCGGTTCGGTTGATAACCGAACCGGTTAATAACCGGTTTTTTTCTGTCAAAACCCTAACCGGTCTAACCGGTTAGGACCGGTTTAGAAACCGGTTAGAACCGGTTAATAAACCGGTTTTTTTATTAACCGGTTTTTTTTATTAACCGGTTTTTTTTTTTTTTAAATTTCGCGGTTTCAAATACGAATATTTGTTTTTTATATTTTGTACTTAATGAAGACCATTATTTTTTCACAGTATAAACAAACCGGTAACTACAAGGCAAAACGGACTGACCGAAGCCATTATTTACTTTCGTTGTTAGGGTTCTTTGCTTGGAAGATGAGTATGAGTGTGTGTTGGTGAATGTGTTTTCAACAAACCAAAGATTAAAAACACATAACTTTCATTTATAGTTTTTACATTAAAAATACAAACATTAAATCGTTATCGCATATTCGTAACTAAAAAATACGAACATTAAATCATTAACACTGAAGAAATCTCTGCCAAGAACTGTTGTTCATGATTTAACTCAAAAATACAAACATTAAATCGTGAACTAGCAGATGCTCCTGTTGTTCCCAATCGCAGTTTGTTCATGATTTGCCTCCATGTTTGCTGTTTCTTTAACTAAATTAGAAAAATCCAAATCAACAAGTAAATAAGAGCACATATTAGGAAAAAGAATGCTTAGACACGATTACATGAACAACTTGCTGTTTCTTACTCATGATTTGCCTCCATGTTTGCTGTTTCTTTAACTAATTTTCTTCGCTACCCGATCCCGAGCTATTTCTTAGGTAATCGTCGTACGCGGCTTCTTCATCGGTCATTGGTTGAGTGTGTCCTTCATTGACCTCGTCTTCATACAAGCCCGCTTCATACTCCATTTCCCCCTCGAGTGAGCGTTGATGTTGTGCCCTATCTAAAGAGTCCAAGTAATCCTTGTAGCAAATCGACATCTCTATAGCTGGTGCAGTGAGTCGAGTCCTCCTAATCGATATAACCCTGCCAGAAACAGAAAAGGCAGACTCCGAAGCTACCGTGGAAGCTTGGACCGTTAGTAAATCTTTGGCCATGGCGGCGAGGATCGGAAACTCATCCTCCTTACCTCTCCACCAAGCCAGCAAATCAAGACTTCTAAATTCATCCGGAGTCATGTGTTTCACAAAGCTTTTTGGCGACCGTTAGACAGTTCGCATAGGTCGAAATGTTGCCACACATCTTGGTTTCGTTTCGTGGGGATGATCCGAACGACCGTTATGTCTGTGTTCGAGGCACCCATGTTGACGGATGAACCAGCACTTTGGGAGGCCATGATAATAAGAGCGTATAATCGAGTATGAAATAAACGAGTACGAGTATGAAATAAACGACTACGAAATAAGAGCGTATGGAGTGGTAATGTGGTATAATTGAGTGTGAGATAACAAAATAATCGCGTATGAAATAAACGTTTAGAGCTAGTAGAGTTGTATAATCGAGTGTGAGCTAACCTACCCAACCTAAACTATATATAGTTGTTTGTGGGGGTAAAATGTTAAAAAAAACGGCTAGAAATCAAGAAAAAACGGGCAAAAAAAGACCCAAACGGTCATATGGCCGTTTTATAACGGTCAAAAACCGGTTAACCTAAAAACCGGGGTTAACCGGTTTTTGACCGTTAACCGGTTAACCGGTTTTTTAATAACCGGTTTTTAAATTTAACCGGTTTTTTTACTAACCGGTTCAATAACCGGTTTTTGTCCACGAATGAGTAACCGAAGTACTAACCGGCGGTTCAATAACCGGTCTAACCGGTTTTTTAATAACCGGTTTTTCTATTAACCGGTTTTCGGTTAAACCGACCAAACCGGTTCTATAACCGGTTTTTTTGAACACCTCTAGGTATCAGGCGATCTCATTCTCTAAGGGTGAATTCACCCCTAATAAGATATTTGTTTATGCTCGTTCTTTTGATTAAATTAATTAAAAAATGATGAGTTCTGTTTGTTTATTAAGGGCAAATTAGATTTTAATAATCCCAACTTAATGCAGTTGGCCGATAATAATCTCAACTTAAAAAGTAGATGTCACTAATCCCAACTTTCACACCATTGTTTCATTAGACCTCTGTTAAAAAAATCTTAACGACATTAAGTTTTTTTCCAAATTTCAAACTGATATTTTAGGGTTTTTGATCGGAATAAAGATATGAGTCGATTGATGTAAAACCTACTTCAAAGCGGTGCTTCAAGCAGCTTGATTTTTGTTAGTTAAAAGTTTAAACACTGGAATTGAAGCATTCTTTACATCAATCGACTCGTATCCACATTCGGATCAAAAGCCCTAAAATATCAGTTTGAAAATTGGAAAAAACTTAACGTTCGTTAAATTTTTTTTAACGGAGGTCCAATGAAAACAAATTGTGTGAAAGTTGGAACCGGTGACAGCTACTTTCTAAGCTGGAATTATTATCGACCAACTATATTAAATTGGAATTATTAAAATCTTGTTTACCATTATTAAATAAACAAATATATATAAATAAACTTGTTATCAAGCTGTTACTAATGTTAGGTTTTTTTACAATGAAGTCGGTCACATCTAGTAGCTCTCCATGGCCTTGTCATTATTATACGAAGATAGATAAGTTTTATAGTCACATATGTTAGTCTCATATTCTCTCCAAGTCCATGCCATTATTATACGTAGATAGCTAAGTTTTTAAACTTATATGAAGAAAAGGTTAAATTCTATTTTCGTCCACGCGTGCCACTAATTATATTTTGAAGATTTTTAGATATGTATTGTTAAAAGATTGCCAACCGTATTATTAGGTTTGAGTTTAAGCTTAAAAGTTTTGTGTCTTAAATAGGTTGGTGTGTTTAACACGTGTTTAAATTCGTATCCTAACAGATTAAACATATGTTAAGCTTTCAAATTAATTGTTTCTAATGAATGATGATTTGATTTTTATTAAAGTATGTTATGTATGATGTATTAATGAAGACTTTTATGATTTTTTCTTTCAGCTATTTTAAGGATTATTACTGTAAGGATTATGTATTTATATATTAATTAAAACTTATATGAACTTTTGAAAAATTTTATTTCAATACATATACATTGTTTATTGTGCCTCTTAAAAAGTCATTTCATGTTAACATCTTCATAAACAAGTATGTATTCAAGTTTGGAAAAAATGACACGATCAGTTATCATGTCGTTTTTGTCTAGTATCACATGCAAATATGTAATTACGCCGTGTCTGACATTTCATGCTAGCACTATTACTAAACATAGCATGGTTAGTGGTCATTGCCAAATGGTCACTTTTGGCTAGGTTTTTTGTGCGTGTTTGTTGATAATAATATGATTAATTTGGTAGGTTTTAGGTTATTGAGTCATACTTTTGTCTTTTGTTTCAATTTAAATAATCGGTTTCATCCAAGATTGTTATGGTTCTATTTCAATCAGTTAAAATATGCTATTTGGTGTTTTTTTTTTATTCTAAGATATTTATGATTGTTTTTGTATATATAAAAAAGGTAGGTAGTTGGATGAATGACTTACCTGCCTAATTTTTCTAATTGTTTCACAAAAAGACGAATGCATAAGAATATAAGATTACTACAAGTGGCTTTTGATCTCCAACAAGTTTTAGAAACTTTTTTCTAAAAAAAGTTTTTTTTCACGATTTTTGTTCTTCAACATTTAGTTTCAAATGCATTAAAATGGTGATAGAAGACTAGATGAAATAGGTGGCTTTCACTTATTGGATATTTAAACTGAACATGCTTTATCTCACCGTACTGTCGTGCTTTAACCCATTTGAATGATTCGTTGGCCGTTCAAAAAAAAGAGAGAGAGCATGCCCATTGCGGCGGCTCAAACTTGTTTTGTAAAGAAACTCTAACGTCTCTGCTGGTTACATCTTTGGAAACCCGGAACGATGCAAGTCCTCTCTGTAGATGCTTTACACCAACATGTTATAGCGGGTTGCGGTGATAACTCGGTCGGTTCGTTATGATACCGTCAAAAAAAGTATTTTGTGATGAAAGTTTAAAGTTTCGTGGCCAGAGTATTAAAGACAGAAAGTTTTGAAATTGGTTTTTATAAGTTTGTTGGTCATAGTTTAAAAAACAAAAGGTTCAATGGCAAAAGTATAAAGTCAAAGATAAGTTTAGTGGTTAAAATATAAAAGTCAATAGAAATGCGGACCTAATTTACATATGAAAAACTTGCCTGTGATGAACAACGCAACACAACACTTCAAGTATTGTGTTTGTTCTATTTTTATTTTTGCATGACATATATTACACGAAAGCTAGAATAGTAATCTCTCTCTCTATATATATATGCGCTCACCATCTAAAATGTGACCAATGAAAATTATTGCATTTTGGCAAATATGAAGTAAACAACGTTGTAGTTTCTTTTAGCTATTTAATTGTGTCATTAAAAGCTATGTTATATGAAGAAATAGTATATTACAATATTATTCAGATATAACATGAATTCTAATACTAGCTAACTAGTTAAGTGTGTGAACTTAAAAGAAAAGTATGAAGTAACTCATTTAAAATCGACTCCGTTATATTATCTGTGTGTAATGAATGTGTTTACATGCATAGAGACGTAATTAAATTAATAACTATCGTTTTCAACTTCTATATATAATCAAATCATTGTGGAAATAGGAGCACATGACAAGGATTTAGCTTGCATTATTAAATTAGTATTGAATGACACATGTTATAAGAGTCTTACTTTAAAGTACATGAGTGAGAAAAAACCGAATCATAACAATAAATCAAAATCGTTAACTAAAGTTAACCATAAATAACCGAAAGTTAAACCCATCGGTTAATGCTAGCTCTGATTGGCGGACCATTGGATTATGGTTATAGTTAACGTGTCCTCATTAATCGTTTTTTTTATCTAAGTTTTACAAACTATTAAAAGATAAAAGTACTAACTTTAGTTTTAAAAAAAATACCATGTGAGTTTTCACACGATACGAAAAGTAGAATCAGGGCTCTCTTTTATGAATCTATGTGGAGGTAGTGAGAAAATGACGTAGCGTCCACGTGACAGTTTTCACACCCTATGAGCTACATCACGTCGTCGCACGTTATATTCTATCAACAAGCATATACATAAAGTTGTAAACAAATTTATATATAAGAAAATCGAAATACATGAAGAAGAAATATGCTAGAAATCACTACTTTCGTGCACTCACTTTAGGAAATTATGCTTTTGTGATAATTGAGAATAGTGTTCTTTTTCACCTTTTTATATTATTCCACACCTTAAAAAGACATTTCATCTATTCCAAAAATAAGTCTAAATTAATGTGAGTGAGTACACACATTTTATTATTATTTAAACTTGTTAAATACGCTTTAATAAAAACAAAATAAATAAACAAACATCATGGATAAAAATCAGTCTTTCAGTTCTATTAAAATTTCGAATTCAACTTTCATTAAATTTTCGTTTTGACCTTTTAAAGATCAAATTGCACCCGATCCCATTTGCTAGCAAGGTATCAACGAGGCCCTATGAGTTTTTGGATAACAACTTTTAGTCTTTTAGAAAATAATACAAACAGTTAATGTTGATATTTCATGTATCCATTAACAACAATTTTATGAAATAGAACACGTTTATGAAAAATTGTACAATATAAAATACTGCTATTAAATATGACTATAATAATAATAATATCTTCAAATCATTTGCAAATGAGATATAGAATTTTATTATTGATCCAGATCCATCAATTAGTTATTGACATGTGTCAAATTAAATATAATTTAACCATTGTTTCTATCTATATTGGCTTGTTTTGCAATTATCTCCATACTTTTCTTTAATGACAAAAAAGCCCTTCTTTTTTCATTGACATTAAACTTCCCATAGCTTTGTAATATTCCAAATGTTCTTTACTTTTCTCCAATGGAGATAAAAGTTTAACTAAAGAGATGCTCAATGTGCCAATGATGAGGTCATGTTCACTTTATATGATCAAATTAAAGAATGCAATGTAAATTACTTTATTAGCCAAAAGAAAATAGCAAAGCAAACCAACACAAGACATAGATACGTCTTACGTACTCAATCTCATAATTTAGTAGCAATTAATGTATCCGTCTTAAATTAAATCTTATTGATGCAACAGAATAAACCTTTACTGCTTTACATGCCATACATGAATCACCTTATATGAAATGTCAACACTTATGGTGAGCATATACTGTTAGGGGGAACAATATGCTCCATCCTTCGTAAAACAACTTTTCACCCGATATAAATATAGTTTAACAATAACCTATACGTGCAATAACTTTGAGATGATGGTGAAATTTACAGTCGACAAAACCGTTCATAACCCGAAACAATGAATCTAGTTGGTTAAATGTTAGGGAAGGTTTTGCTATTGTAAGAAAGGCATGGACAAAGAAAGAAAGTTAAAGGTCATTATTAAAAAAGCTTTTGCATTTCATTAGGTACTTGTACTAATAAAGCTAAAAATCTAGTTGTCTCCTTCCTTTACCCACAAGATACAATCATGGTTTCTTGGTCCATATATGTCTTGGTAGATGGGTTTATTCCACTTTTCATTTTCTTTAAATAAATTAACTTAAACACCTCTTGTGTAAGTTAACGTTATAATCATGTGAAATGACGTATTTACCCTCTTTTACCACGTGTCCTCATACCCGTAAAGAAGGTGTGATTTGCCATGAAAAAAGGTTTTGATCACGGTTATTAAAAAATGATTATTATTTTTTGAGGGGTCAACTTTCACCCATCTAATTCTACATTTCTACCATAGATATATATATATTTCGTTCTTTGTTTTTTTTTTAAATGTAAAATATCTGTGGTTTATGGGATGCATCTACAAATTTGTGTAGAAAAAGAGATAGATCAAACTTTTGCAGTCTAAAAGAAGAAGACTGTTTGTTTCTTAACATCAGTAGACAGCAAAAATAAACTGATGATGTACGAGCTGTGGTAGTGGATGGTGGTGTACAGTGGTACAGGCCGGTGATAGTGGTAGTGGAAGGTGGCGGTGGTGGACAATGGTACACGATGGTGGACGGTGGTGGTGTTGGATGATGGGTGGTGGTAAGACTTTAGGATGGACATATAGAGTAGCATATCCCTCACTTGTGGCTAGTGTCAGATTCAAGATTTTTTTCCAGGTGGTGCACTACTTATAGATGCTTCAATATCATAGAGTCGGGTATAAAAAAGTTTCGAGTCGGTTTGAGGTTCGGATCGGTTCAATGGCAAAGTTCATTACACAACAAAAATATGGTAAAATAATAAAAGATCTCTAAGTATATATTCCCATCTAATTCCAGCCTTTTGACTTGGGTGATAAGATGAAATTGGCTGCCTTTCGGAAGGATCCAATGGAAGATCATCCAAATTTATTTTTGACGGTTTACTACTTGAAGATGATGATCCAAGGTTCGATGGTTTGTAGAAACTAACAAACTAACAACTAACAAATTAAAACTAAATTTAACAAATAACTTAACAACTAACAACATAAAAAACAATTAACAAGAACAAGTAATTAGCATTTAACAAATGAATGTGAACATACCTTTAAAGTGGGAGGATTCAAGCTTTGAGGAATAGTAGAAGGCTAAAGGAAGGAGCTGTGTGGAGTGTGTACGTGTGGCTGACCGGAAAAAGAGAGGGTCAGGCGGCCAGCGGCGGTGGGCGGTGATCGGAGAAGGTCAGCGGTGGGAGACGCAAGTGGCTGTTGTGACACCCCGACCAAAGGCGGATTATACATCGGGGTGCCACATATTGTTTCATTACTCGTGACACTATTTGGGTGTCAATATTTAATAAATATATTCATTCGCGCACGCGCAAAGTAAACACAAGATAACATAAAGCAACATAATTCAATATATTATAAGGCAAAATATTCGAACAACAATAACTTGTCTTGATACATTTTAATCTAGGTCCAAAAGTAAAAACGTCCTACGTGTCCACAAGCTCCAAATGTAGCTACAGCAAACCTGAACATGTGTTAAAATAAACGTCAAACACTTGCGTGTTGGTGAGAAATCAAGTTTAATACAATACATAGATAACAATAAATCTGCGCGCAACATGTGTATGTCTGGTTTTCAACAAGGGTGTAATCTGATCGGGACCAACTCTAAGATTCATAGACTGCCAGTGCTCACAATTGAGCTCACAAACAAGAAAGACTGTGCAAGTGTAAACAAAAGAGAAAATCATAAACGATAGTTTTCCCGTGTTCATCTAATGGTACCATGAGAACTGCGGAATAGACCGACAAGACGGTTAATGATCCACACATACAAATAAACAGCCAAGTCTACGTCCTCAACACATGGGATACTGCACGACTAAAGTTCATAAACAGTTTAAGACTCTAAATTTGTATGAACACATGAACATCCCAAAACATTAAAAGCAAAAAGGGATTAGGTACGAGATTACTCACTCGATAAACGATGCGGTGTAAGATAAAGCAAGAACCAACTTTAAACAAGCACAAGTTAACCTATAAATAAGATTATTGTTTTAATGATCTGTTTTAAGTCTTGATTATAAGTTAGCATAATTAATAAGTAAACTATTATATAATATATATTATATATTACCGGAAAAGCAGGGCAGAACAGGGAGGAAGACGGAGGCAGAGAGGAAGACGGCAGAGAGAGTAAGGAGGAGGTTAAATTAAGTGTTTGTGTGTGATGTGTTAGGAAAAATAATATTATTATTTATAGGGAAACCCTAGGGAACACAATCCCTAGAAAAGGGGAAAAGATCTCCAAAAAGTAAAAGATTCCAAAAGCAAAAGATATCAAAAGATATGGCAGCTGCAGGGGGCAAGATAAAGCTGACAGGGAACAGTAAACAGGCATGGGCGGGTCAGATAAAGGTACTGGTCAAGCATGGAAAAATCAGATCTCCAAAGATAATGTCAGTCACTTTTTCTGTCAACCAATGGGGTTGGTGCGCATGCTGCGCCAAAAGTGGCTTTTCAGACATAAGATAGGTCAGGTCAACAGCACAGAAGATAAGACAATACAAAAGTAAACGGCTAGATTAAACAGAAGAAAACTCAAAGGGTTTAGCGCGAGAAGGCTTGAGCGCACGCGCGAGGGCGAAGGCAGACAGAACGATCCTTAGCGCGCCGCGGGAAGGACTATCATCCTTAGCGCGCCGCGGGAAGAACTACCATTCTTAGCGCGCTGCGAGAAGAACTACAATTCTTAGCGCGTCGCTGGAACAGTTCGCCTCGCGTATCGCAGGAACAACTGGTCTTCACGCAGGCTTCCTTGTAAGGAGTCTGGCGCGTGGAGCTGCGCAGACAACCTTAGGCGGGAAGGAACAAAGGACAGCAAAGAGTAAGGAGAGAGGGAAACAAGGCTAAAGGGCGGGACGGCGACAAGAGGGAAAGAAGGCGGAAAGAGAGAAGAAGAGGGACGGGACGGCGGAAAGAAAGAGAGAGAAAGAGGCGGGAAGGAAAATATATTATTATTATTAAAAGTAAAATATAAGTATAAATAAATACTAAATCATAAAAGAAAGAGATCGGGTCAGAGAAACGGGTACCTGGGTCGGGTCGGATCGGGGCAGATGTCACAGCTGTGGCCTGTGTGTGCGTGAGTCTTGAGAGAAAGAGAGGCAGCGGCTGATATTATAATGGGTTTTAAAACTTAAAACCCTAAATTGATAACACATAAGGCTTTAATTAAAAAAAAGCCTCAAAACCGGATTGAACTCACGACCTCACAGTTACAAAACCAAGTATTTACCACCAAACTAGCGCTTATAGTTGAGATTTTAAGGTGGTTCATTCCTAATTTATAAGATGGTTCATATAATATTTTATATATAAAAGTACACTATTATTTCGAAACTCGGGTAGTTTCGGGGAACCACCCACTTTCCATATATATCCGCCCCTGCTTGTGGCCTATTGGTAGGAGGCTTGGGTTCTCCGGTGGAGACTCAAGTTCGATCCCCACTAGTGCCACTTTAGGTGGATATTGGCAATGAAATTTTTGAGCTAGGCTTTGTGAGATTACCGGCTCAAATCTCGAGCCCATCTAAGTTTTCGTCCCACCGTGTGTTACGCTAAAGAGTTCTACTCATATGGTGGCACAACGATTGTCAAGTGATAGCCGACGATCTGGTAAACACCCAAGCCAAGCTCTGAAACCATCGTGGGCCCGATTAAGATAACACAGTCTGGTTGCAGTTGGGCTAACAACACTCTCAAAATTGGGACGTGTGGTGCCCTGACACAAGAAATTCGTCGTTCTAGAAAAAAAACCCAGAATTAACTTTGCTACGGGTGAATTATACTTTAGAGACTGTTTGGTAGCCTCAAGTCATGAGGAGACTTCCAAACAGCCCCTTAGTACGTTTATTTGTTTAGGATATACATACAAGGAAATGACAATAATACCCCCACTTTGTTCTCAACAAGAAGCCGGCATTATGGACTCTTTAGTCATCACACAAAAAGTCCGAGTCAACCAAAACATCCACAAGTCTTACACATATATATAACATCTACAATAACAAACAAACATAATCTCATATTTCATATTCTCACATACACATTACACACACACACAATATTATTATTATTATTATTATGAGACACCACCAAGCAACTTTATACTTCCATGGATCAAGACTCCGTGAAGCCACCGGAAAGCTGACTAGGATTGGCCGGAGAATGGTCCAACTCCGGTGGAGTGTTGTACTCCAAAAGATATCAGTTTTTAGACAACTTTTGAGGTTTATTTGGGACAGGTTTGTTGCTTGTTCCATGTGTAAACCGGTCCGGTACCGGAGGTTGTCATGTTCTGCGGCGGATGACGTGGCATGTGGGGTTGACCTGGAAGATCATGTGGTGGTTAGTAGTGGTACATGTAATGGTGGGTATGAGACAGATTTGGATTTGGTTAGTCTTAAGATTAGTTTGTTGGGTGATTGTCATATTGGCAAGACAAGTTTCATGGTGAGTTTCTTTGCTGTTCTTTAAACTTTTGCTTTTTTGTTATTATTACTATTCTTTTTTTTTTAAAGATTTTAGGTATGAATAAGAAGGGATTATATTTATTTGGGTTGATGAATTTTCAATTTTAAAGAAAAAGAATCTTGAAATTGTATATGCATTTTGTTTTTGGAATTTTCAAGATTAGATATAAAAACTAGAAACTTTTGCTTTATTGTTATTAATTATTATTGTTTTTTTTAAAGATTTTGAGTATGAATAAGAAGGGGTTATATTTATTTGGGTTGATGAATTTTCAATTTTGAAGAAAAAGAATCTTGAAATTGTATATCTATATATATTTTGTTTTTGGAATTTTCAAGATTTACCATAAAAAACTAGAAACGTTTGCTTTATTGTTGTTATTGTTTTTTTTTTAAAGATTTTGAGTGTGAATAAGAAGGGATTATATTTATTTGGGTTGATGAATTTTCAATTTTAAAGAAAAATAATCTTGAAATTGGATATATGTTTTGTTTTTGGAATTTGCAAGATTTAATATCAAAAACTAGAAACAATTTTAGGGATTATGGGTATTGTATATTGGAATTTGTTATATTATGGGGTTGATGAACATTATAGTTTTGAGGAAAAATAGTCTTTAATGTGTGTGTTATTATTATTATTATTATTATTATTATTATATTTTGTTTCTTTCAAGGTTTTAAATATGAACAGGAAGGTATTAACTTTTTAGCCTTTATAAATTTCCAATTTTGAAGAAAAGTAATCTTGAAAATGTAAAAGGCTAAAAATGATTTTTAAGGATTATAGAGATTGTATATTTGAATTTATTTTAGCATGGGGTTGATGAAATTTATACTATTGAGGAACAAATAATCTTTAAAATATGCGTGTTTTTGTATTTATCAAGATTAACATAAAAAACAAGAAAATATCATGGGGTTGACGGATTTTCCAATTTTGAGGTTAACATTTTTCAAAACTAGTATAAAAAATACTAAAAAATTATCTTAGGAAGCATGGGTATTTTATATTTCTATTTATATTATAATATTATATTCATGGGGTTGATGAAAGTTATACTTTTGAGGTAAACAGTGAGAAACAACCAAAATTTAAACTTTTCTAATTTTTTAATTTTTTTTTTTTGATATTTTCAAGATTAAATACGTTGGAGATGAACAAGAAAACAGTAGCTTGCGGATGGCAGGTTTAAATCTAATGGACAAAACTTTATCGTTTGGTGGAGCAAGAATTGCTTTTAGAATTTGGGACGTTGGAGGTAATAAATATGTCCCTTTTCAAAAATCAAATACTCAAAAATGTTACATATATGATTTAAAAAATAAATAAATAAACAAATGTAGGTGATAAACGGTCGAACGAACAAGTCCCGATAGCTTGCAAGGACGCGGTGGCAATCCTGTTTATGTTCGATCTAACCAGCCGGTGCACCCTACACAAGTAAAAAAATATTATTATTTTTTATATAAATTTGACATTTTCAATCTCATTGTTAAAAGTTATAAAAAGGTTTCTTATATTCTGCTTCTTGAATTTATAAAATTTCCAGTGTGCTAGAATGGTATATGCAAGCAAGAAAATGGAACAAGGTATGAAATATATTAAGTTTTTTTATCATTATAATTTATTTTATTATTTGTTAGATGATTTTAATAAACAAAAGAAAGCTTGGGTAGAGGTGTCAGTTTGTTGCTCATCATCTTTACAAGTTAGGTTGTCAGGTCAGGTGCATAGAGTTGTCACTGTTTTTACCTTTATTGTTCTGAAATTTTATGATATGATAATATATGTAGAAAATTATAATAACTTTTTTGTACACTTTAGGTGAGTTATAGTGTAATTAACTAACTATGCACATTTTTCTTTATGATACTAATTATGCATTGTCATAATATTTTGGAGTTAAAAGGAGGTCACTTATTGTTTATAACATAATTTTTGTCGGTTATTCGTTTTTTCAACCGTATATCTACCTTAATTTCGTATACCTACTTTAAAAGGAGGTCGTGTTAGTATGTCTAAAGTTGTTTCCTATGAGATATGATATATATGAACATAAAGTCGATGAGTGAAATTCGCCTGACGGGTTGAGAATTTTTAAATTTAAATAGAATAAACTGTGGTTTGTTCAAATATGTGGTTTTAGTTCAATAGTTTCATATTAGCAATTTTCGTCCATGTGGTTTCATTTCACTTGCAATTAAACCTAACCCCACTAACACCGTTAAGTCCGGTCATTAAACCCATCAGTGTGCCTCTCACGTGAGGGGCAGTTTTGTCATTTTTTCTCAAATACACCCCAACCCTTCACGTGGGGAGGACTTGCGAATTAGGGTTGGGTTTATTTAAGGAGAAAAGGGACAAAAATGTCAGGGGCACGTTGATGGGTTTAACGACCATACTTAACGGGGCTAGTGGAGTTGGGTTTAACTGCAAGTGAATTGAAACCACAGGGACGAAAATCGTAAATTTGAAACTATTGAACTAAAACCATAGATTTAGAGAAACCATATGGACGAAAACCGCAGTTCATTCATTTAAATAACTATATAAAATTTTAATTAATATATATCCATATGGAATGAACAATCAGTTTCATTTAAAATTTTGAATAATGACCAAAACTTTTGAAAATTTAATTGTTGCATGCAGACTGCCATTCCTATATTGATAGGGACCAAGTTTGATGATTTTGTAAGCCTACCACCAGATCTACAATGGACCATTGTGACTCAGGTAACATAATAAATAATTGCATACAAGTACTATCTCATTTGTTATGTTTATCTTTTTGTAACATGACAACATATATTTTATTTAAAGTCTTGAGAATATGTTGTTATTCTGAAAACATAAAGCTTTTAAATATGAATTAAAAAATAAATATGCTTTCTGTTAATATAGACAATAAGTTGGTATAGAATATAGATGGACATCTAGAAGGGCAGTGGGTGCATTTTGACAAAAAAATGGAATAATTGTATTAATATTATAAAATATTAGCAATATTCTTTTTATTATAATCTTTTCATTTTTATTTAGGTTTATTGGATTTTAATATTCCCTGTTGAATGGCATTGGTTGATAATAAGCTTATTCATTTCATAACTACTGGTGGTCTCAAATTTAAAAAGGTTGGCCCTCAATGGTCCCCTGTTGAAAGGACTTAACGACGTTATATTTTTTTTCGAATTTCAAGCTAATGTTTTAGGGATTTTGATCGGAAGAAGGATACAAGTTGATTGATGTAAAACTTTGCTCGAAACAGTGATCCAAACGGCTGGATTTATGTTAATTGTAAGTTGGAACACCTGAATTGAAGATTGTTTCGTTGTTTTGTTGCACCGTTTCGAGCAAAGTTTTACGTCAATCGACTCGTATTATCCTTAGGATCAAATGCCTAAAACAATAGTTTGAATTTCGGAAAAAAATATAGCCCTTTTAACGAGGAACCATTGGGGGACAACTTTTTTAAGACCATCATTGACGATAAAATGAATACGGATTATTAAAATCCAATGAACCTTTTGTTTAAAAGTTTTTGTATATATTAACTTAGATTAAGGCATTAGTTTGATTTACATACCTAACATTTTGAATACCCCATTGGTAGTTAGATTCTTATCGACTTCTTCAATTATTATAAAAAAATATTTCACATGAACATACATGTTGTGATGACGTGGCAGGCACGGACATACGCGAAGGTTATGAAAGCGACACTGTTTTTCTCGAGCGCAACACATAATATAAACGTGAACAAGATCTTCAAGTTCATTATGGCTCGGCTGTTCAACTTACCGTGGTCTCTTCAACCTAACCTAAACTTAGGGGAACCCATCATCGACCTTTATTAGAAACATTAGCGCCTTTTCACATGTAAATAAACCAAACACTGGAACCAAATGGGCAACCATGATTCAACCCTACCTAGCCTGGCTTGGTTTGAATCGATCTTGCATAAATTGACATGACCTGAATCTGACTCGAATACCGGTTGCATAGTAAAGGCTAACTTTTGTTAACGAGTTTTCTTTTGTTTTTATAGTTCACAATGTTATGGAAATACCATTTCTTGTTAAGTTTACTTTATTGAAAGCAAAATAACTTTTACGTATCTTTTAACACGGTGGGATGATAGTGTGGACATTCTATCAAAATTCACGAATATAGCGTATACGACGCTCTTTGATGAACATGTGATTATTAAAAAAAATCAAAATCTAATACCTTTATTGAAAATAAAACAATGTAAGAAGGCTAAGCAGAATTTGTGATTATTAAAAAATCAAAATCTAATACCGAAATTGCCCTTGTTTATTGAAAATCTTTTTTTGTGACATCTAAGTAATTAAAACTCATCCATCTTTATTATCTACAAGCTGCTGCTTCACCTTGTTACGCGATCACGGATGCAAATACATCAACTTCGCGAATCTTGAATCTTTGTTCTCGTTCTTCACTGCTTCGCCTTTTTCAAGTTAAACAAAAAACAATTTAAGAAAATAATATAAAAAAAAGTGACTTTTCTTGTTAGCACCAAGTTTGACTTTTCGCGTCAAATACATGACTTATATTAAAAAACGGTCAACAACGAACCGAAATAGATTTTTCACAAGGAGATGCATACACATACCAAGACAAATAATATCCCAGACTCATACCTTATCCCATTGTAGTGGTGCAGGATTTTTATCAAGATTTCTCATTCTTATATTTTATTTAATCACTTCTTGAAAATTAAAGTTTGAATATAAACATGAAAAGCGTCTCAAAAATCGTAGCTTTTCTCCATTGTTTTGGGTATTTCAAGGTGATTAGAAGAAAAATCACCGGTCGTTAAATAACGGATTTCAAACGCCAGGAGAATTTGTTTTCAGGTATGTAATGCGCATCTAGCTTATAACATTAATTCATTATTCCAACTACAAAACAATTTGGATAATTAAAACCTAAAGCATTAAACTGCTTTATTGTTTTATCAAGACTGTCTTTTTAAACTTGTTTCGAGTTTATAATTCAAATTGAGGTCTCACTAAATCCCTAATATCCATGTCGGTAACTGGTAAAAACGAACAATTTTGTACGGATTGGGTCAGGCGAACACTTTTTGTTCATAAAACTCAAATATGATTTACCAAAAAAATATCAATAGATATATATTTTTTAATTAAAAAATTTTACACATTTTTCAAGCAATTTTCAATCTGTTAAAAAGTTACACTTACATATTTCTTGTTAAGTTTTATATCATATTTTTACCATTTTGACCTGTTAGAGATTAAGCATACTCGAATTAACCAGTTTTCAAAGTAGATAGCTCAAATTTGTCATGTGAATATGGTTAGGCGTGCAAACGAGCCGAGCTGCTTGAGATAGGCTCGTGAAAAAGCTCGATCGAGCCGAGCTTAAACGAGCCTGAGCTCGAGCCTAAAACTAAGCTCGTTTAATAAACGAGTCCAAGCCCAAACTTCACTTACCGAGCTCGAGCCGGCTCACGAGCTAAAAGAGCCTGTCAATAATGTAATTTATATATATATATATATATAAAATTAAAGTTAATAATGTAATTTATATATATATATAGAGGGGAATAATGTAATATATATATATATATATATATATATATATATATATAGAGGGGAGGAGGGGTAGAGGACGACCGAAATTGACTTGGGATGAGAGGATTAGGCATGATTTGATAGACCTAAACCTCTCCGAGGACATGGTTGAGGATAGGAATTCGTGGAGAAGTAGAATTAAAGTTAAGGATTTTTAGAGAGAATTGATTACCTTAGGGCTTAGACTTAACTTATTTAGGTCACATACCATAATGGTATTTCCCTTACATATATTATTATTATTATAATTATTATTAGCTTTTATATATCTGTTAAATTGTGATCTTATTATTAATATTATTATAATTAGTAGTAGTTTTTATATAACTGTTAAACTTTGATTTCCTTTATTTTGCTTCATACACATGTACTTAGAGCCGAGGGTCTCTCTGGAAGCCACCTCTTTATTCCTTTGGATAGAGGTACGGTGTGCCTACATCCCACCCTCCCTAGACCCTACTTATAGCTTTGCTGTCGGTGGGATTTTACTGGGCATGATTGATTGATATATATATATATATAATTATTAATTATTCTATATAATATTATGAAAAATAACTAAATAGTATACATTATGTTATACATAAAATTACAATTGAAAAAAATATATATATAAAAATAAATATGAGCATAAACAAAGTAATTAGGAAATAGTAAACGAGACGAGCCTGAGACGAGCTCGGGCTTCAAAAACTACTCACGAGCCGAGCTCGCGCTTTAGAAATAGAGATCGAAACGAGACGAGCTCGAGCTTTGTGTAAGTTAAACGAGCCTAGTCGAGCTTGGGCTCGGCTCGTTTGCACCGCTAAATATGGTACAAACAAGCCATAATAAAATCCAACTAATTTTTTAAATCCGATTTTAAGAAATTTAGAAATTTGAAAACAAAACATAATTGTCCGTAATAGTAAAAAGAGCAAAATTGTACCTGAGAATACAAGAAAGTGCCCAAAATAGCAATTGCAGCGCCAAGAGCATTGATGGGTTGGACCGGTGTATGGAAGATGATAATAGATGCAACAATAACCGATATTCGTTTCATTGTGTTTCCAATACTAAATGTCAACGGAGATATTTCATCGAGCGACATATATGAAACTTGATTGTATAAGTGATAAAAGATACTTTGAGCCGCCACCCACCTATTATAAACAAACATTAGCCAAATAATATTAGTTTTCTATGAGCAATTTCATACTATTTAAGAAACTCTTATATAAAATTTATCAATTTTCCATCTTTTTACATTTCACAAATTCTATCTTCCTTTTTTTTTTCTCACAAGAATGTCATTTTTGGTTGTTTTATGCATTAGTTATATAGATAATTACAGTTAGGCCTGCAAACAAATCGAACGTTTAGTGAATCGTTCATGAACTATCTGCCTGAAAGTTTGTTTGTTTATTTAAGAGTGAACTGCGATTTTCGTACCTACAGTTTGTCCAAATCTGTGGTTTTAGTCCAATAGTTTCAAATTTGTGATTTTCGTCCATGTGATTTCATTTCACTTGAAATTAAACCCGAATTCACATCTCGTTAAGTCCGGTCGTTAAACTCATCAACGTGTCCTTCACGTGAGAGGCAGTTTTGTCCTTTTTTTCCCAAAATACACCCCAGCCCCTCACGTGAGGGGGCTTGCGAATTAGGACCGGGGTTTATTTGGGGAGAAAAATGACAAAACTGCCCCTCACGTGAAGAACACGCTTATGGGTTTAACGACCAGGCTTAACGGGATTAGTGAATTCGGGTTTAATTGCAAGTGAAATGAAACCACAGGTCGAAAATCACAAATTTGAAACTACTGGACTAAAACCACATATTTGGGCAAACCACAGGGACGAAAACCGCAGTTTACTCTTTTTTTAATAAACGAACATGAACAACATTTTTCTGTTCATTTAGAACGAGCGAACATGATCAGATGGCTCGCTCGTTCATTTATGTTTGTTTAAGTTCATTTGTGTATATATTCATTTAAATAGGTCCATGACAATTTAGTCTGATTTTGTAACAAAAAAACAATCACAATTTAGTCTAGTTTTATTAATTTTTTAGGCTCAAGAGATTGATGTTCACGTTTACTTTTAATTAGCGTTCGTTTAAATATGTTTATTCATCTAAGTTCTCTTATGTTCGTTTGCGTTCATAAACCATTCATTTATACCGTTAACAACGAACATAGACAAACACGAGCAAGTTCATTTTCTTAATGAACGAACACGAACAAGAAAACTCCGTTCATTTAACTGTTTGTGTAGCAATGCAACAAAAACAAAAAGTTTGGTATCATTTAGTTACCAGACGAATTGAGGCCCGATTTCAGAGACCGCGTTTTGCCATCCAGCAGCCCACACTTTTGGGCCTTCAACCGCAATTGCAAATGGCGTAAGGATCAAAAGCGAGAGCAGCGATAAACACGCATAATAATTCATTCCACTAACCGACTTTCCCTTCATGCCTCGTTTAGAAAATATGTTTCTAAACACAAACGCCAAGTTGGAAATCATAGCCCCCATGAAACCTAAAAACACCACCAACCAACAAAAAAATAATTAAATATATAAATTCATTTTTATAAAAAATAATAATTGAAGTTATGTGATTACCGATCATGTTGAAATTGAGCTCGGTAAGGGCGGCAAGACCGCAACCACCAATGATTGGTAGCAGAGACAAGTAGACCGATGTCGGGAATGTTTCTCCTAAAATAAACCTTGAAACTAAAACACTAAAAGCGGGTTCACCACTTTTTATTATGTGTGTGAAAGAAACAGCAACCTTGGACATGCTTAAGGTTGCTGCTACATGACCGATTGTATGTGCCAATGCAACCTGTTATATATTAAAACAATTAAAAAAACCATATTTAAATAAAGCATAGATCACATGGAGAAAATTTAAAGAATATCAGACAGTGGATAAAAGTTTTAATCATAAACACAAATTGACTAGTAAATAAACCCCAAGTTGATTAGTTAATAATTAAGCAAACCCCAAATTAATTAGTGAAAAATAAGCAAACCCCAAATTGATTACTGAATAATTAAGCAAAGCCCAAATTGACTAATATATAATTAAGCAAAACCCAAATTGAATAGTAAGCAATTAAGCAAAACCCAAATTGATTAGTGAGCAATTAAGCAAAACCCAAATTCATTAGTGAGCAATTAAGCAAAACCCACATTGATCAGTAGTAAACTTTAAGCAAAACCCATATTAAATAATGAACAAATAAGCAAGACCCAATTTGATTAGTGAACAATTAAGCAAAACCCACATTGATTAGTAAACTTTAAGCAAAACCCATATTAAAAAATGAACAATTAAGCAAAATCCAATTTGATTAGTGAATAATTAACCAAAACCCAACTTGGTTAGTAGTAAACTTTAAGCAAAACCTAAACTTTATGAACAATTAAGCAAAACCCAGATTGATTTCAACCAATTAACCAAAACCCATATCATATATGAACAATTAAGCAAAACCCATATCATATATGGACAATTATGCAAAACCCAAATTGATTTGTGAACAATTAAGCAAAACCCATATCATAAACCCTAAAAAGACCATAAATTGCTTAGTGAATAATTAAGCAAAACCCAAATTAATTTGTGAGCAATTAAGCAAAACCCAGATCATATATGAACAATTAGACAAAACCCATATCATAAACCTAAAAAATCAAAACTTGCTTACAAGAAAATTAAGCAAAACCCACATTGATTAGTGAATTTTAAGCAAAACCCAGATCATATATATGAACAATTAAGCAAAACACATATCATATATGAACAATTAAGCAAAACCCAGATCACATATGAGCAATTAAGCAAAACCCAGATCATATATGAACAATTAAGCAAAACCCATATTGATTTTAAGCAAATAACCAAAACCCATATCATATATTAACAATTAAGCAGAACCCAAATCAATTTTTAACCAATTAACCAAAACCCATATCAAAAACCCTAAAAAAATCAAAACTTGCTTACAGGAAACAAAGCTTTCCAGAATTCAAGATCCGTATGAGGCGCCTCAGCCACTTTAGCAGCCCAAGATACCAACATAATAGCTGATCCAGCAGCAAGAGACAATGTAGACGTCAGCCACGGGTACGGAAACGCATTCAACACCTTCTTATTATAAATATTAAATATCACATTCAAGAACCACCATACAGCAAAATACCCCCCAATTTTCACCCTCTTTGCCGCTTCAATCTGCTCAATAACACCATCAGATCGGTCAGCTTCGTAGGCTTTACACTCAACAGATCGTAAAGATTGTAAAGATTGAAGCTTTTGAGTCCAAGAAACATGCAAAGGCTTTGAATTTGAGGGTGTGGTGAGTGGTTTGAGATTAGGGTTTGAAATTGGCGGTAAAATCAAGAATCTTGATGTGGGTTTTGGATGGTGAGATGGGTATTTGGTGGGTGTGAAATTGGGTTGGGTTAAAGAGAAGATCATGGTGGTGTGATTAAGGGTTTTTGTTGAGGTTTTGTTATTATGTAAAATCTTGGTTTTTGATTATGGTGTGGTGTTATAATGTTGTTTGAAACAAAATACGTTTGATGAAGAGGTTATATAATGTTGAGGGAGGAATAATTTACATGTTCCGTATGACGTAACGGAATGAACGAGGAAATGGAATTAAAACGAGAATGAAATAGAGGAATTAATGGAATGGACAATTACCATTTTTCTGCCATTTTTGGTTGAATGATCATCCCTTTACTACCACTACCACCACTACTAGTAGTAATAATAGTAAATAATATTAATAATATGAATACTCGTATTAACTCATTTTTAAGACCTGCGCGCTTCAACGATGCCACTCAAATGAATAAAAATAATTGTAAAAATGTTGAATCACGCATGCGTATTATGAAGCATTTGACTCGTCAAATAATTTTAATAATATTGAGAATACGATAATAACTCTAATATAATAATTATTATATTATAATATAAAAATAATGATAGTATAATAAAATTAATAACAATAATATAATAATTTGTAATAATAGTTATAAGATAATAATAATCATAATATTGTATTATTGTTGTTGTTGATTCCATTCTTTGAAGGAACGAGAAAAAAAACACCTACTCCTTAAATAATGAAAATCCTATATTGGAAGGAATTCCATTCATTATGAAATGGTTCATTCCATTATCACATTACAACCAAACATGATTTTTTTCATTTCTTTGGAATGACCCATTCTATTCCGTCTCTCATTCCCTTCTACCAAACGCTACCTTAATGTATTTAATTGAAAGGTTTTGAAAACTAAGAGCATTTTCATCCCACCTTCTATCTCTAAGTAAAAAATTACATTAAAACTCACTACATTTCTTCTCTCCATTTCAATTAAATAATACTTTTTATACCTTTTATCAATATCTTTTATCTTTCCGTCACTCACAACCACTTTCAAAATATATTAAAAAATTATAGGGGATGAACAGTAGTTTTTCAAATATATAGAAAAATCACTACTTTTTTTAAAATATAAAAACTTTTCACTCACAACACCCTGAATCACTCTCTAAATTATAAAAACACCCCTTACATCAAATAAAGGGTTGGATGAGAATGCTCTAAGAAATCCAAGAGAAGGAATGATATCTAGTTTTGATTATAAATTAATAATGTTCATGGTTTTGGGTTTTTTTATTAGGTCAGGGTGATGGGAATGGTTTTGGGTAGAGGTGAATAAAAGGGTTTCAAACCTTAAACTGGTTGAAACCGGTCTGGTTTGGTTAACACAAGTCAAAACTGGTTTATGATTGGTTTCGATTCGGGTTGAAATCAATTTATTGGCTTGTTTAAGATCGGTTTCGGTTCAAGTTAAGATCAATTTGTGGTCGGTTTTAGCCGGTTTCGGTAGAGAGAATTACAAACCGGTTCTGAAACTATGATTTCAGTCGGTTCCAAACCGATTTATGCATAATCGGTTTCAAACTGGTTCGGATAACCGATTTTTTCCCACCTCTAGTTTTGGGAATGGGTGGCGCGAGATGGATTTCCGATCGGCATCAAAGGGGCGGGAAGGTGTTCTCACACATCGTTCACCATCCTTCCGCACCTCCTACATTCCGGGACTGGTTTATTCTTTCTTCTTTCATGGATTGAGGTAGCTATCTCGATTGGGATGATTTTTCGTCGAAGCCGAAGGAGCATGGTAATGTTCTTGGCGGTGCTAATGAGATCTTTCCACCACCCCGAGACCACTCCCTTCATCCTAACAAGTATTGTTTAATTGTGCTATCGTTAGACTGGCGAGACCGACTGGAACGGAAACCGGTGACATATCGTTTGAAACTTTGAATCGACTAGTTAAACCGGTAAGTGGTACATGATAGATTGACCGAGTTTTATAAGGTTTTTTTTTATCTTTTAAAATATCGTTTATTGATTTATTAAGTATTTTGGAAAAGTTTTTTAATATTTTATATTCAAAGTTTGTTATATTGTAAATTCTCAATAAGCTATAAAGTAGTTATGTATTTTGTGTGTTCATGATTTATACCTATCGCCTATCATGCAATCCGATTTTCAAACTGGCCCTATCATTCCAACTAGTGGATTTTGGTTATGTAGTATTTGGTATGAAGTAATGATAAGCGGAATGGAATGGATCATTCTAAAGGAATATAAAAAACAAGTTTGGTTATGATTTATCAATAGAATGAATCATTCTATTCTATATATAGCATCTTTGATTCATTAGTAAATGTGTCTTTTATTCCTTCAAGGAATGGAATGAAAAATGATCAACAGTTATTATTATTATTATTAAATAATAATAATTATTATATTTTTATTATTATATCGTATTATGTTATTACCGTTCCATTAGTTGATAAAAATATTATGTGTGTATAGTTTATTATTTAATAATAAAATAATAATAATAAAGTTATGATTTATTGCATTCCTACGTGGTGACCAAACAAGACAATGAAATTGTAATAATTCATTTCATTCCTTTGTTCATTCCATTACCTTTTTTATTCTATTCTCCCGTTCATTCCATTACCCTATATCAAACAGACCCTAAGAGTATCTGTTCGATAATGGTTCGACGTACGATTATAAAAGTAAATAGTATTCTTCATGGACTTGAAAACCATCAACCATTAACTAATTTGATGAATATTGCTCAATATCAACTATTGTTGGTGTAGATTGTTGTTGTTGTTGTTGTTTGTCTGCTAGTAAATCTAGTTAAAAACTTATATAAACTTGTTAATCGTAGAAAAGATATATGCTTGTTAAATAAGTTTAAGAAGTTTAAGTAAAAATCCTCAATGATGAGATTGGAACATTTAATTCTTTAGCAAGTGGTTTTGAAAGAACAACTATTATCAAAGGATCTAATATGTGACTCTTGGGGGGTAGGTTGAGTGAGACATCTAATAGCATATTCCAAAGGATGTCCTTATCCTTTCACTAGTTGAGATGGAACCCTTCACATTACTCAAGGGTTCAACCACCTTTATACTACTTGTAGCCCAAATAAAAAGTGTCACTAATGTATGATTCAAAATGGTTATTTGAATACAATTAGTGTAAAACAAAGAACCAGACTTTGGTGGTAAAACAAAGAACCTACAATTAGTGTAAATTTATCTTTGATCACAATGGATTCCCTTAAGAGAATTTAATAATCGACTTTATTGTAATCGTTTTATAGTAAATTATATAATCGACCTACAAAAGAGTATGCATTAGGTTTGTTATAGAACTTTCAAAGTTTCAATCTGGATGACAATTAGAAAAAACTTAATCACAAGTTATATAATCTAGTGATGTATATGGGTTGGTTTTAACTAAAACTATACCAAAATCGAGCAACTAATTTTTGAGTTTTTGAAAACCGTTCGCTTTTAGTTTTCCATTTTGATTCGGTTCGGTTTCGGTATTTTCGATTTTGTATTTGGGCTTGAAATTTTTGTTTTGAAAAAAAAAATCTCATGATTTTGGGTTTAATTCATTTTATTAATTATTAATAATTACTTGCTCCGTATATACTTTGGCTAAAATATTTGGTTTACACCATCTATTAAGTTCTTGTAGGCTACGTCAAATTTTAAAATAAAAATTAAAAATCTATAAATTTGTTTTTTTTAGTGCAAAATCAATACCGAACCAAAAATTTGTTTTTACGAAGACATTAAATCAAACTACCGTTTTTTTTTAATTCAGTTATTTTGTTTTGGATTGGCCTTTTTTGAGTTCATGCATATCCCTGTAATAAAATCTAACATTGTATTTAAATAAATCAGTTGGTAGCAAACATACGACAGATCGATATATTAAACGATCATGACCTATGAATAAAAGGCTTAATTGAGTACTATGTTGCAATGTAACGCGAGTATTTCTATAGAAGCAAGATATTAAAAAAAACAACATATATTCGTTTACAAAGAACAATTTTATAAAGTTTAGGGTTTGCAATTTCTAACAAGACAAGCAATACACGAAATTAATTCAGATGAAGCAATTCAACTCACCACACCTCAACCCAAAAACCTCACTAATAGTAGAGGTGCGTAAAAAAACCAGTTCCAGACCTGACCTAGCGGTTCCTACCTAGAACCGGACCCAACCCACGGGTACGGACCGGGTTTTGGTTTCTCCCTGTAACCGTATCCGAGACCAGAACTGATCTGGACACCTCGAAATTGGATCCACCAATACCCGGTCAAAACTCGACCTGACCTGAAACCTGATAAAACCCGGTCAAATACCTGACCATACCCGGAACCGGTTCCTACTCAACCCGGTTCTTGACTTTTGTTGATCATGCCCGAAACTGGTTCCTAAGAATACCCGGTTTGTGAACATCCACCCTATAGCTAGATGTTTTAATTTGTAAGGTAATGGACCAATTTTGTTGGCAGGCTTTGCTGGATTGGGCTAAAATAAGTGTAATTACAATTTACAAGAATATCAAAACGGCTTATATAGATTAATAATACAATCACTGAATCACATATGTTTAATATCAAAACGGACCAATTTTGTTAAGGGTCGTTTTTAAAAACACAAAGAAAAAAAAAATCAAAATCTCTTGGTTTTAAAATCGGTTTGCAGGTTTAAACCGGTATTTTTAAAAAAACGGCAGTACGACGTTCTAGCAAACCGTCTAAAAATATAAGGCTCTAAATACCGGTTGCCTTACCGAATTTCGGTATAACCGGTTCAACCGGCCGGTACGTACCGGCTTTTAAAACATTGCATATTTGGAATGTAGCCCATGACCCATTTGCAAGTGTGCAACCTTGCGTTATTGTTCGAACTAGAGGCACACAAACCGGGTATTTCTAGGAATCGGTTCCTGGAATAGTCGGGTATTTGACTGGGATTTCCACTTTTCCGGGCTTTTATCAGGTTTCTAGTATGATCGGGTCGGGTTTTGACCGGGTAAAGGTGGAACTGTTTCGGCAAGTCCAGGCCGAGTCCAGTTCCGGATACATGTATGGGGAGAAACCCAATACCAGGTCATACCTACTGTTCTGGTACGGTAGGAACCAGTTCCGGGCCAGGTCCAAAATCAGGTATTTTGTGCATCCCTGGTTCTAACTTTTGATTTGTAAGCCCAAGCCCGTATGTTATATATTAGGGCCTTTGGGCCTCTTTTGACACATGTGTGTCACAAAGCCCAATTATTTTTTACGAGCTCGTATAAAAATTGTCAAAAATATTGATATTGAACATTATTTCCTAACCTAACATGTCAAAATATCTAACGAGGTCTAGTCTTTTTAACGACGTTCTTCGTGTCACAAGGTATGTTTGTTGAGGTAAAAATTAAAACATATCAAGATTGTTACCGAGAATAAAAGATCTTCAAGAACCCTTTTACCAAAACGTCGAGTATGCATTTATTTTTGTTTATGTTAATTCTGATCGAATTTATTAGATTATAAAATGATAAAAATGGATTTTAACTTTAAAAAGTTTAAAGTAATATTTATACTAAATACTGTAATTAAATATAATGTTAAATACTATTTATGTCATTGAAACTTGAAAGTGTAAATGATACTTCATTTTGGTGACAATTTCTGACACGTCAAAAACATAACAAGAAAAAAATCCACATTTTGGGTCTGCTAACACACCCGGTTTTATTTAACATGTGAACCGAACACAACTTGTTTATTAAATGGGTTAACTGAAGTACTGAACACAATCAATCTACCTATTCTAATAAAGTAAAATAAATGTGGACATTTGTCAAGTTTTGGTTAATTCTCATAATTTTTTCCCTCCAAAACTAATATACCCTAATATATGTAATAAATAAATAATTATTCACTTTCCTTTTACACTATATTTATATAATATCTATATATTTTTGTAAATATAAATATTAACATATTATTTTACTATATATTTTAAAATACTTGGTTAATTCCAAAAATCAACAACAAATCATGTTTCTCAAATGAAAATTGTTTTGGGTTTTTGTAGAACTTAGATTTGATTTTATGGGTTAAAAGTTAGTAAATAGATTGTTTGGTACAAGTTAAATACATTTAGGTCAAAATTTGTTACGGGTCAAAAATGAAAATTTTGAGTATTTTTAAAGTTTGAGAATGCAAAATAGATTTATCGTCAAATTTATGAGTTCAAAGTGTTGAATTTTAAATGTCAAAAGTATAAAAATAAAAATTTTAAACATGATTCGGGTTTCAAATTTATTTTTATTGAAATAATCAAAAGGTTCGGGATTTGGCAAACTGACTATTTTTCCATCAACAATTAAATAAGAAAATATTGCGAACACTTTCGACATGCCACCCTATGCCTATCAATGCTTCTAACTTTTATCAAATTTGAAATATTTATGACAACATTAATTTTTCCTTCAATTGTGATTAGAACATTGTATGAGAAACATGTCATGCAAAACTATGCTCAAGTGAAATCAAATACTCACAAAATTGAATGAGTTAACATGTTATTTTTTATGTTGTCATTATGACAAAGTCGTGAAACACTCTGAAACTTATCAAAATCTTTTTCATGGTGTAGCTCAGAAAAATATAGTTCTTGAAGAACATCCATTGTTACAATTTAATGTTATACTTTCCTTTGATGTGTGGTAAATTGATAAATATATCAATAAAGGTAACGCTCTTTTTGCATTTAGGCCGAGTGGTCAAAACTACTATCGTATGAGAATTCTTATTTTCGAAATTGGTTCATAACCAAAATTCTTTCAATTATACATATATGACACCGAGAATGAATTTTTCAATAGAAAGAAACATTATCGGGTACGTTTTTGCACGAACATTTTTTTATTAAGTTCATTTAAAAAAATCATTTTGTAATATAAATAAGATCAATTTATGTTCACATTGTATAGACACAAGCATAGATGTAATACAATTTTTTTCAAATACGCTCTGTAATTATTTGTTTTACTTATAAATTTATAATTTGAATTATTACGTGTGTGACACGGGCTTTAAAACTAGTTAAATGTTAATATTTAAAGTTAAGTATTCTGTTTTTTAATATTTTCCTTTTAACTATTAATTTCTAAAAGTGAAATTAACTTTATCTATTAAAATCTTTCATTAACTCGTTACTTCCAACATATTTATTTTATTACTCAGTTAACTAATCATTCTCTAATACTTTCATCGCTACTTCTAAAATCTAGCAAAAATATATGATTCCAAGTTTGTAAAGATTTTCATTTGATTTGGAGCAATTGATTATTTAAATTGTTCGAAGTCACTCGTTATTACTCATATTCACAAATAAACAAGTTCCTAAACGGTGTTTAGCCTTTGCGACGATTTTCCGTTGTCACAAAAAGCTTTTGTTAATTTGTGGTCGAAAATGATTGTTCGTTGAGACAAAAGAAGCCTCAGAAAAACCTTTTACATTAATACCCATTACCAAAAAAGAGCCAAAAGCATGTATGTATTGACATTATTTTCCAGCATCTCATATGCAACACCTACCTTGTACTATGTTGTAGCCCTTCCTTTGCATTCATATAGGGGCAAAATTGGAACACATGTTGTTCATCAGATTGCATGTGAATTGGTACCACAATTCCTGATGAGTACACTTTGTCTTTAGACAATACCTTCCTTCATCTATGCTTAATATGCTTGTTTCTATTGACTTTGCACTACCAACCCATGCTTGGTTTACCTTGGCATTCCAAAACTATAATTATCGGTATTTAAAACATTTGTTTGGTGTAGTTTGGTTCCATGAATATGCTTTTCAAAGGCTGGTTATTGATCTAACTACATTCGTGTTGTTTGTGTAACGTGACTGAGATTGATAGACCTAAAACTATCAAAGTTTGGGTTTTAATTAAGATATGATTTAGTCGTCTTTATGATTTTAGTTTTCAGTCATCCCCACCCCCCTAACATTTCTATTATGATCATGTTTCTTTATCTAACTGCTTGACGGGTTAAAAAAAACACAGAGAGATTAAATTCCTTTACATACAAGCCTCGCATCAAAGTAAAGAGGGTCTTATATTTTATTTTAGTTAGAGCATTCACTGTCATGAGACTCTCACAAGCGATCACCTCATTAACTACTTGGCTTGATTCATAGACCATCTCCCCCCCCCCCCCAACACCTTCTCTCTCATAGAAACGACGTGGTGCAGCGACGACCTACATCTCTTCCTCTATCCTCTGCATTAACAACCACCCTTTCTCTTCCACATAGGTGTTCGTGGGGTCTACCGACCCGTTACATATGCTTTTAATTTTGGTTTTGTGAGGAAAGGCGACCTATTAATTGATTCTTAATCTTTATGAAATGTTTATTGCGTATGGCATAGAGTTAATGACCCTGGTTGCTTCAACTCAATGAATATGTTTACATTATTCTTTTCTCTTCATTCTATTCATCTCCGCTTAACACCATCAAGTCTTAGTTGGCTGTCGTTCATCTTCCCAATACCCGTTACGCGACAACCTTCTTTAATGTATTTCCCTCGTGTCCTGCTCTGAGGACGTGTGTAGAAATATATTGATTAGGTTTGATTGACTTTTACCATGTCATCGACTCATCGTCGTGCCTCCATGGCCGATGACATGCTATGTAGTTTAGTTGCAATTCTTTTAAGAAAATTTTGTTTTTACCATAAATTTATAATTTTAAGCCAGTAATTTTAAAGAAAAAAAACGCATGTTTTTGTTATGTTCATGTTAACATATTAAAGAAATACAAGTCCAAACTGGATAGTCCGAACCTAAGTTTACCCCAGATGTGAGTCTACTGAATAACGACGAGGTCAGATCCGAGCTAACTGCTTGCAAAACAGAATACCGTGAGTCTCGTCATAGGAAGGACACGATGGGGGGTCTTCCCGTATCCACCATCCAGCGTGAGAATAAGTACAAATACTGATCGGAATAATCGATACGAATACAAGTAATTGCGTAAGGCGTGTGGGAGTGAGTGAATACCTGAAGGAGATGATCTTGGTATTTATAGCCGAAGGTGGGATGGTGGAATTGTCACTATCCAGATTATTCTCCCTTCGCCTGAATGGACACGTGTCGAGCCTTTACAGGATGTGACAGCCTGGTCACGGTTATGGGATGGCCATTATCTGTGCACGTTTGTGGGATGGCCATTACGTGTCCAGGTGTCATCTTTCCATTGATCGATGTCGCTATCGGGGGGTATTGAAGGAATCTTCTAGAAGTAGTTTGTTACAACTGATATTCCATATCACATGGGGATCATACGCGTGATGAGTCTCTTGTGTGGCTTGCAGGTGGGTTCCTCCCACGGATGGTTGGTAATCCACGGGTTGTGGTGGAGACCCGCGAAGCGTGTCTTTGGAACCGCGAGCGACTTTATTAGTCTTGTTATCATGACTGCAAGTGTTCTGGTCCGCAGGTTCCTTTGGCGGATGCTCATTGGTAATCCGCGGGTTGTATTAGGGATCCGTGGGTACTTTTACTACCCTACCTCTATACATACGGATACATGATTATCCATGATTCAATTCGGGTTCATGTCGTGCTTAAGTTTAACCTGTAAACCTACAAAAATGATCGTTGCCAACTTGCCCATAGTCTCCACCACCATCTCATCCAAGATACTTGCTAGCATTCAAGTCATGAGCTCAAATGTATCGCCTTTTATGGTATTTAAACAATTCTTTTATTCTCTTTCAAAGTTTAGTGAATGCTTATTCCCACAATAAAATGTGACGCATACCTCACATTTGACCATACTACAATTTCTAATCAAATTCATATCAATAGCAGTTAGCTACCCTAGCTAGCTCATGTTGTCCCACTATGTCAACCATCATGTCATAACACATGTCATCAATAGCCTCCCTAGCCCATCCATGAATCGCCCACTACACATACCCTAAGTACTTGTGACAATTACACAAAATCCATGCCATACAACCCGACTCCTAGCGCATGCCTACATACCCGGCAGCTCGATTGCGATAGTATTAAGCATCTTTTAGACATTGATTGTCTCTAATTTGCATAAAAATGTGTGACATGCCACAACTAATTTCTAGTTTATTTGGAAAGTACGGAATGATAAAATCTCCGACAACAAAATTTACAACTAATTGGAGGAAAAATAGATGACCACATTCTTGTTGATAAAAAAAATTTCCTATAGCCTGATAGGCATCCGGTTTGTAAGTTTGGTCAGGTATCTTGATAGTTTTTTATAAATATAAAATCAATATGTCGTTCCAAAAAAAGTTATAATCTTCTCAATTTAATTTGTACTCTACATATTAAGGTTCTCATATATAGGTTAGTTTGAGTGGTTTATTCATTAAAAACAAACATATAAAATATGTTTTGGTTTTACATTTTCTAATCTACAGGTTTCGATTATAAACGGTTTCGTTAACCATCAATAAACTATTGGCCTATTGCTTTGATTGTGAGTGGTTTCAAGATAATTTCAATTAATAGAATCAAATACATTTTTGAGTCAAATCAAGGGTTTTTACTACACATGTAACCGTAACCAAACAAAAAAAAATCAACAATGTAACTGAGCGCGTCATTTCTTAATTGGTTCAATTATCGATTAAGTTTTTCTTAATTGGTTTTTACTACATATGTAACCGTAACCAAACAAAAAACATCTGGCCTTTATTCATTGCACACATTATAAGAATGCAAAGTTGTTTGACCTAAGTTCATAAGAATAATAAATAAGAATTAAAAAAGCATTTTATTTTGACCCTCTAATCCTGGGTTTGAGGAAACAAAGAAGTCATCATGTTAGCCTTGAAGCACCACACCCCCACTACTACTACTTATAAACAATATATTTGACCCTAAAACATGGCTTATTCTCCCCCATGTTTCTTGAAAATGAGAGCCATTATCCTTAAGTTTTTCAATTAACATTAGTACACACCTCCCATTAACATATGTAGTCGTCATACAAAGACTTCTTGTGTTTGTCTTTTGTGGGATTGTTCTAAGTATTCAAAACATCACATGTATGTGCTTATATTATGTAAATTAAAATTTAAAATTTAAATATAATAAATTGTTAAGTTCATGAGAAAAATATTATTTTTAAGTAAATTAGGAGATTTAATGTAGACCCAGGTTCGATTCTCATTTTACACTTTGATGGTGATGCACCATCATTTATTGCACATCTTAAATTGATATATTTTTCATAATTATATTATCTATGCAACGGAAATCTTCATCACTATACTTCTATAACTTATCCCGAGGCTATAGAGGATTAAGAAATAAGTAAATGAGTTTTTCTTCAAATCGATTTTGTTGATTATACATAATTCGGTGAAGTTACCGACGTTGTCCAATATGAATCGGTTAAGGACTTGCTGAAGCTTTCTAATGAACATGAGAGCAATAAGGAGGTAAGTTTAATTATTCAAGAAATTTCACATGCCATGTGTTGGATGATATGGAGAATTCAAACGATTAGATATTCAAAAATATACCGGAAATTTGGTGAATAAGTTGATCAGTGACCTCAAGGCAACGCCGTGTTTATGGTTGAAACATCAGATGCGAAGGTCGAGCTTGGATTGAAAGGATAGGTGTATGTTCAACTTTGTCAATTTTCCTTTAACGTAGCTTGTTTGATACAAGTTCTTGTATCTTGTTTGGTCTTCTTACTCCTTGTAAGTTGCTCTTTTTTTTATTTTTTAATAGCAAAAAAGCAAATAAGTTTTTAAATTAAAAAGAAGTTTTAAAAATGTTTATTTATTGATCATACGGGTTATTAGACTTTTGAAAAAGTAGAAGGATGCCACTAAATTTTAAAACGTGATTACTTTGTGTAACATACTTTTTTTTTATCATTCAAATCATTAGAATAAATATGTCAAATTTTAGATCGTTTACAAACCTTTTATGGATCCACATGACCTCAAGTACTTTAATTAATTATATTATGTTTTATAAGTCATGACACATGTTGTATTAATGAACCAACCGCTTGAATTTAGTTTATAAAAATAAGCAAGGTTTTCTTGTTCGTTCATTGAGAAAATAAACATATACATATCTATTATCTTAATCTGACCCCAATAAAAAAAATTGTTACCCAAACTTTTGCCATGCATATTTTACCACCTTTACTTATCAGCATATAGTAAAAACCTAGCATGTATGTGACATAAGATAAGACACATAAAATGATATAATGGTATGCTATATCTTAAACTCTTTAACAATTGTTTGTTTTTGAGATAACTATCTCTAATGTTGAAGAAAATGTAAGGGGTGTTTATAGGATCGGATAACGGATTATTCGGTTCGGATTTGAAATTCTAGAACCATATCCGAAATTCGATCCAAGTTAGGTATATTCCGATCTGAATCAATCCGATAATCAGAAATTAACCGAATAACAAAACTTTCATAATTTTTGATTCCTGACATTCTACTAATTTAGAATCACAATAAATATAAAAAAATTGAAAAATACAAATCAATCTTCAACACAAATTTTAAGCTCAAACTTCAAACAATAGTCTAAATAAACTTACAAACCGGAAAATACCACTAAAACTATTTATTCAGATTAAACGTATATCCAATCAATCCAATTTTTTTAAACTCCTGTATCCGAATCTGAATCATTTATTCAGATCAATCCAACCCAAATATCCGAATAAGAATTCTGATCGATATATTTCGGTTTTCTTTGTTTACAAGCTTAATAATCTTGAAATACTTTTTACATTTTATAGTCATTCATTTATTTTTATCTTTTTGTTGCATATTGTGAACATTATGTGACAGTTAATTAGATTTGCAGCTGAGAAGACATGGGAAAGAGGAGAAAGAAAAGACATGAATATGGACTCCCACCACTGAACCATCATGTACATACTCAGTTTTCACATGTGGGTTTATATATATTTATTATTCAATTCGTATTTGTACTACTCTTATATAAATTATTATTTTTTAATTCAGCTGGTATGTGTACTTTGTTGTATTTTTACTATTATTACACTTTAAATAAATAAAAAATGCTGACTAATAATCAATCAACCTTAAATCATATGAACATGTCATTTCCTTGCATAAATACAACTAAATTAGTTAAACTTGTTCCTCCGGACATACTTCAATATCATATCTAGTTTAAAGTACTATAGTTTATGTCGGAAGAGAAGAGTTGAACCGATGGTAGATCAAGCCACTTAGAAACAGCAAGTCACACCCTTGAGATGTACTCGCACGCACCAAACTAATGATCTATAGACTCCTCCAAACTAGCACATTGAGGGCAAAGGACCAACGAAAAATTAGTTCCCCAAGCTGTCGAATTAGACCGAACTGGGACACGACCGGAGCGTATCCACCTACCCAAAATATTAACTTTACCAGGGACAATACGATTCCACCAAGTAGGAAAATTCCTTTGAGGGAGAAGCATAAAATCAATGTGTTTCCAAATCAAATTGACTGGAAACGAATCATCGACATCAAAACCCCAGAACCACGAATTTGTGGTGTTGTTAATCACCATCCCCGTTATATCTACTTGATTTGGTAATGTATTGCACCTCATTATCCCACCGACAACCTAAAATACATGAAAGGGAGTTTACCCTGCTTACACCTAAGAATAAAAGCATAAGACATGACAACTTCAACGACCGCTTTGACTCCATAAAAAATGTGTAATTTAGAAGTAAAACTGTTTATTGATTTGATATTTTTACCAAAGTTAACAACTTCCAAGTTATGTCCGAGTAATTTTGTTGATTTTGACAAACAAAATTGACAAATATAAGTATATAACTAACTTTATCTGATAATTATTAAATTCAAGAACTTGTAAAAGGTTCTTTTAAGATGACGAAATTGCTATCATGTAGAAGGATGATGTAATGGATATAATAAAGTAATATTATAAGTTTATAAACTTATTGTCAACTGAAGAAACACTAATTGACCCCGGGCAGATTACGGATAATCTGGGGGTTAAATAGATGTTTCCCACGAGGGTTAGGTCCGGCAAGATGGTTATTCTTCTAATGACCTGCAAAACAGACACCGTGAGCTCGTCACTGAGAAGGGGGGGTACCTCCTTGTGACCACCCTCCGGCGTGAGAATCAGACTAGATTGCTCTTGAATATAAGTGTATATTAAGAGAAATCACTAGAGCAGATATCAGATAATATATGAAGATATAAGATGATGATACCGTTCCAAGGTGTTGGAGTATTTATAGCCGAAGGTAGGTGTCCAAGAAGGTACAGCCGGCTGTATTATATTCCTTTTCTACCAACTGTGGGCTACGCACGTGCCGTGTTGGTGGTTGGTGGGTAGGCAGCGGCTGATAGTGACATGGCCGGCTGTGTACTATTCCTTTTCCACCAACTGCAGGCTATGCACGTGCCACGACAAGGGTTGGTGAGTAGACAGCGGCAGATAGTGACATTAAGTACTAGAGCGTGCTGCTCGTCGTACTGTTGTCAGTGAGCTGTCACAGCTTTGGTCAGATCTTTTGTCCATACCTTGGCAGGTATAGTACAAAAGGTCCTCCAGTAGCGTACGGACTGGCTCATTTGGGCGGGAGAATTCCCGGCTTTGGGCGGGAGTATTCCCGGCTTGCTCATTCCCTCTTCAGGTGACACTGAATTATTTGAGAGTTAGTGCCTTGTGCGTGTAGCCTTGCTGTGCGGGTAGCCTTCCCTGATGGCTAGTATCCGTAGTTGCGGGAACAGGCGGAGTACGTCACCATTGGGAGGCTTTTCCTGCGGGAACAGCTTGCGTACTGCGCGTAAGGACGTCGCGTCTCTGAGCATGGTTGGTCCTGCGGATCCAGTTGGTCTTTGCGCAGGCGTCCCTCAGGAGTCTTGCGAGTTCAACTGCGCAGACGTCTCTGTTTAAGGTGAGTCTTGCGGGTCTAACCGCGCAGACGTCCCTGTTCAAGGTGAGTCTTGCGGGTCCAACTGGGCTCTGCTGGGACCTACCTCTTCATCAACCATTACCAACCAAATTTTGACAAGTGTTTTATAAAGTCATGCACGAAGCCAATCCACATAAGCAAGCCATCATTTTTGGAATTTAGGGGAATGATTCGATCCATAGATTTGTTTTTCTCAACAAAATTCTTTTACTTATATCTGTTGGATTTATTAAATAAAATTAAATATACTTTAATATATGTATTTGAATTCTAATACTGTATGTAAACATACTATACTACTAGTATTAAACCATCAATTATGGTATGATGGTAGGAAGGTTTGGATTCTCTAGTGGAAACACAAGTTCGATATTCACTCATGTCGCTTTTGGTGGATTATGACAATAAAGGATTTGAATTAGGACTTACGAGGTTGTTAGTTCGAATCTCCAGCCCACACGGGTTTTCGTCCACCGTATGTTACGTCAAAGAGTTCTACTTTCGGCATAACAACTGCCAAGTGGTAGCCAGCGGTATGGTTTCCCGGTTGAACTCCCAGAACAAACTCTAAATCCTGTTTGGACCCAGTTAAAACAACATGGTTTGACTAAATTGAGACAACATGACTCTTTATATTTAGAGAGTGTGGTGACCTAAAAAACATAAGAAAAATCATCATTTAAAAAAAACCATTACTATTATTACTTGGTTTACAAGATTTTGGAAAGAGAGATTGAAAAAAAAACAAAGAAAAGAAACGAAACGAAACTTAGTTAGGATAGGAAATCTCACACCCCTTAAAACAAAGGTTGTGAGATCAATATATGTTAAAAGAGGCAACTTCCAAAGTTTGGTTCTTTGAAAGTTTGTCACTTTAGTTTCATTTCTTTACATTCTACCCCATATAGTTTGGTTCTTTGTTTTGCCACCAAAGTTTCATTAATTTATCTTTTGGTCCGTCAAAGTCTGGTTCGTTAGAGTTTTACGACCTAAGTTTCACACTTCTATCACCTGGCCCTTCAACTTTGATAAGAAACTTTTAGACTTATAACTCTGGCCACATAACTTTTAGAAACTTTGTCGACAAAACTTTCAGCGTAACGAACAAATATTGGTCGAGTTCCCATAGCGTCCCTGATAGAGACCCGTAGAGTGGTTAGGCTCCAAGAAGAAGAAGAGAGAACAGGAACTTTTTGGAATAATTTTCTGATTATTTTTCTTCTTCTTTTTCTCAAACGAGATTACAATATATATGAAAACAAAGACATAAAAATAGAAAAAGATAAACAATAAGAAAACCTAATTATAATACAATATGGAAACTAAATAAAAGATAAACTTAATTAATATATTAAACTTAAATAATATTTATGATCATATCAATTCCTCGCCCATTCAAAACGTTCTTGTCCTCAAGAACGAAAAGCGTTGTCCATGGTGGTCGCCATTCAAGTCTGACTACATCAAGCGGGGCTGTCTCGACCGCTCGCCACGGCTGCCGCAAGTCTTGTCTTTCCACGAGATATGTGATATTCGTCTTATTAGCATGATTTGGCTTTGTAGAGAAACTAGGAAGTTGAGTTCTTATTGTCAAAAGCTTGTAAGAAGCCTTGACAAAATTGGCTTCAGTGATAAGCTCATAGTAACGTTGATGAGAGCCTATGTGAGGAAGCAACTACTTTGCATATGAGAAACAAACTGGAAGTGGTGGCCTTGTGCTTTTTGTGTTGATGGCATCAAAAGAAACAACCATTGGTAGAGATTTTCGACACGACTTCCGTTCACTGGTTGGGGTGAGAATAAAGGGTTTGGTCACTGGTGTGAGTTTTGGGCTGATGCGGACTCAAAAGCGGTTACAGGCGATGTTGGTGGTGGCGGAAGTAGGGTTGTAAGGGCTGGTATAGGGTCGGCTATCATCGAGGAGGTACCGAAAATTTTGGTGATTGTGGCGGTAAGGTTAGCAGTGGAGGTCTGTAGCGCTTCGATGTGTGCGGCTTGTTGAGCGGTCATGGCCGCATTATGTTGCAGCAACTGGTCGAGTCGCTCGACCAAGCCCATGATCAGATCATCACGCGATGAAGGAGGCATAAGTAAGATTGACGAAAGCACCAAATTGATAGAGACCCGTAGATTGGGTTAGGCTCCAAAAACAAGAAGAGAGAACAAGAATTTTTTGGAACAATTTTCTGATTATTTTTCTTCTTTTTTTTCTCAAACAAGATTACAATATATAGGAAAACAAAGACATAAAAATAGAAAAAGATAAACAATTAGGAAACCTAATTATAATATAATATGGAAATTAAATAAAAGATAAACTTAATTAATATATTAAACTTAAATAATATTTATGATCATATCAATCCGTCGCGACGGGCAAGTAAAAATCTTGTTTTATCCATGAAGTAACTTGATTTGTTTAGTTTAATTATTATTTATTACTATATATTAATATTATCATTCTGTTAGTTGTATTGTTATCTTCTATTTAATTATTATTATCATTACTCCATACTTTTATTCCTTTAATTTTAGTTTCTCTAAAACTTAGTTATACTATAAAACATTGATACTGAACAAACATTGGTATTCGTTTTTATGCTTTTCAACCGACGTAAAGCACACATAGATATCTTTAGTTTCTCTAAAACTTAATGTTTTTAGCTACAAGAGGCAACGCTTGTGTAATTAGACTATTGTAAATCTTTTTTTTTTTATTTTTTAATACGTATACAAGTTTGTGTTGTATTGTGGTGAGAAAATAAACAAAACAACAAAGCTTTATACATAAGATAATGACACAACAAAACCTAAAAAAGTTGTAAACAACAAACAATTTGATGTCAAATCCACACCAAGATAATTGTTGATGCCAAATAAGCTTGATATATAAAACAATTTGTTTCTTCTAGAGGTGATCATTTTCATCCATTTATTTAACTTTCATAGATGAATATTAAAATATAAAGTATATATATATATATTAATATATATATATATATATTAATATATATATATATATTAATATTAGAATGATAGAATCCAAGCAATTTATTTGCTTATTCCATATATAAAAATTCCTCCATTTTAAATATTAATAATTCAAACATCCGGTCAACTCATTTCTACCTGTGACCAATACATTGGTTTTCATTATATTTAAAGTGGCTTAAATTCAAATAATTAATTAGTGGAACAAATTGGTTTGAAATATAAATAATCAAATTCAAGAACTACAAACAACAAAGGTCAAAAGTTTCCCTCAACATGATCAACCCAACTCTATATATGCGGCCCACAAACAAGATTCCCTAACAGGCGATCTTGAGTTTACTTTTGTTTTTAAATCCATAGAATCTTATCTATATATACAAACCCTATAGGACTTTGCAAACATGCTAACAAATTAAACACTACTTTATATTCTTGAAAACATGAAGAGTTTTCAACATATGCCTATGATCAAAGATGAAGAGCCTGAAGAAAGCAGCTGGACCTTTTACTTTGAAGAGTTTTTATGGCAAAATGATCAAAAAGTGATCATGAGTTGTAATGAAACCCTAAATTCATTAGTATCAGACGTGAATTCTTCTTCTATCGTCAAGAAAGCAGTTTGCTTTCATGACGATCAGACGAAGAAACCAAAGTCAAAGAAAAGAAAAAACAAAGTAATAATTGATGATTCTTTAGAAGACACTGCTAGTTCGCCTTCAAGTGGTCCAAGTGTATATTCTCCCACTCTTGTCGTTGCTTTTCTTTTTGTTACTTCGAAAGTAGCTGCTTTAGCTTTAGCCACTTGAATTTCCAATATTTAGATGTTAAGTGTTATTCTAATGTGTTAATTACATTGGTACATAAGTCTCTGGTTGTTGTTACCAACTTACCATTGTACTTACATGTATGACGTATTTAGCAACAAATGTGTGCTAAGCATTGAGGGTTAGCTCAATATAGAGTTAACACATGTTCACTAATTCTTTCTTTATATTGTTTTAAGCAGGTTACTTATTTTGATCAAGTGAAAATCAAGAACACGAAAACCCTACACGTCTCAGAGGTTAGTTTAAACAATCTTCTTGCGGTTAATTAGTGTTAAGAAAACGAAAAGAAAATGTATAATAATTCAAATATAAGGTTAATTTACCATTTGTTTCTAAATTTGGATTTTCAGGAGAAAGTTGGCATGTGTGAAGAACATAATAAGAGAAGCGTTGGTTCAAATATGGAGTTGAAGAAAAGAGGGCTTTGTTTAGCACCATTGTCCTCATTAGCTAATTATCTCTCTTGAATCACAAGACGAGTTCTTTGATGCAAAACCATTTGAAAACCAACTACAACGGATCAGTTTTTGTGAAAAGATCCAAAATGCATGCTACGTCTAAGTTGAAATTATTATGTTGATGATTAATTATGTTCGGTTTGATCATAAGCCATAACAAGGGTTAATTTAACTTTTTCCACATAATGTGGCTGTATATTTCATTTTAAACCATTGATGATTAAAGTAAGTAGTTGCAACTTGCAAATCTACTTAGTTGAGTTCTTTCTAGCTTATATGCGCGAATTTACATAACTTTAGGATTCTAGTGTTACACGGGACACTAGGCTAATAGAAAGTATAAAACCTTAAATCTCATCTTACACATATGTTGAAAGTTATATATTTAGTTAAATATTTGGTAGAAACGTTTGATTCACAAGGTTTGTAACGTCAGTTTACAGCTTTACCGGCCCAAAATGTTTATATAGTCGATTCACAAAAACTGTAAATCGACTTTACAAGAAGTTATAAATGAATTTTCTTCCATGCGTATATTCAGAAACACACTAGTTACTTTTTGGTTCAACGCCTACCGCAAATAGTTGTGGGTTCTATGCTTATTATTGATATTGATGTGCATGTTTACGTATGTGTACTTTTTATTTGTCATTGTTATTTCCTTTCTATATATCATCAACTGCAAACAAAAATAAATTAGCACGGCCAGGGGACCCATTACAAAAAGAAACAGAACACACAAACACATGAAAAACCAACAAAATCCGTTACATGCATGTGTATATATTATCAATTTTAATTAATCTATATCAATGGCGGATCCTGAATTTATTTTCAGTGGGTTCACAGTTCGGGTCGGGTTGATGATTCGGATCAGTTCGACGGTTCTGGCCGATTTCACGGTTCGGGTTGGTTAAGGTTTGTCATTAGAAACTAGTTTTATGCCCGTTCTAGTACGAGGTTCCAAAATTAATAATAGTCAAACTTAACAAACGCGCACAACCAAATAAACTTACAAACTGATTGGACGCTAACAAGTGTGATAAAAAACAGTTAACAATGTCAATTTATGGCACATGATCGTGGACTTTTGCCTAAATCGCTTCGGCTTACGCAAACAACTCCTCAACCTTGACTGGTGGCCCAATTCGTTATATGGACTTGGAAATGGTTGTAAAAATCGTGCCTAGGCGCTGAGTACTCAACGAGTAATCCCTGAGTAATCCCCACGTTGGCCGATTTTTCGGTGAGCTATCCCCGAGTACCTCCGACTAAGGCCGAATACTCCCAACTCTCCAGTCGGCCGCCTAGGGTCCTCCTAGCAACTTTTGCAACCTTTTGGATCCCTCAAAACTAAATATTCAATTTTTCATCAAGTTACATATAGTTAATTAAGAAAATTTCATATCTTACAGTCAAGCAATGAACATTTAATATTCTAAACGAAGGCTACAAAACCTAAAATATATGGATAACAAGTGTAAATGATGTGGAGAAAGAGGTGTAACTATGTTCAGTGATCTGTGGAGAGAGCAGGGTAATAGAAACCCTGATGAGTAATCAGGTAACCAGTTAAAAGAATAAAAAGAAAACCAATGAATGAAAGAGGGATTCGAACCCGGATTTTGACAACATAATTGCAGTGTAGTTACCATTAGACTATGGTTCTAATTTACTTATGGGTTCATTTATGTGACATTTGTCAATTTCGGGTTATTTTATACTTGTATTCTTAATGTAAACCCGACCCGTTTTGTATCCTGAACCTTTTGATATTATCAAAATGATGAATTTTATGTTACAAATTTGTTTTATAGTTGTCGGATCTCAAAAAAAAAACCCCCTTTTCGGTTCTTAAAATGCCCCGAAAACGCTCAAAACGAACTCAAGGGACAAAAACTACCAAAATGGAGACTAGAAGGACCCATTTGTAGTTTGTGCTTTCTTGGGTCTATAACCAACCCATTTTCATGCAACACCCTTTATGAAAGACCTATTCAACTTACCCTATATACACACACTCATCTTCTTCATTTGTGCTTGCTCATTTCCTCATTTCTCTCTCAAATTCTTGAATTCTAAGGTTGTTCTTCATAGTTTGACTCTCAAGGTCAAACTAAGCTAATCTTTCATTTTAACTAACTTCTCTATACTTAAAGCTTGATTATACAACATATATGTAATATACACTCTTTGTTTACCTTCGGTCTTTCATTTCTCCGGTCTCGTCCGGTTGAAATGTCGGGCTAGTAAGGCAAGGTTACATGGAGGACTTTGTAGTCCTTGTTTATATATTTAACAAATCTAATCATATAACTTGTTATACTTGCTTAACTTTTGCATATTATAGTTTATTGTTCATATTTGTCAAGTTCCATGGTATTGGGTATGTGGTGACTAGCCTCGATTTCATCCCGAGTTGAGAACCGAACCAAAAACCGAACTTTCATTTAAAAGCTTTATTGTTAACTTTTTTAATGTAAAACTTGAGTATTATTATTTATAAGTTATTTTACAAATTCCATGGTAATTGAGTATGTGGTAACCATCCTCGGTCTTATTCCGAGTCAAGGACCGAACCAAAAACCGAACTAAACCGAGTTCACTCGCTTAAGACACACAAGTGTGTTTTTAGCCACCAAAACTCAGATTTTTCTTCAACATTATATTTTAAATCAATTTTAGTTAATTTCTAAACATACTTAGCATGTCGGTAACCAACTTGATCTTATAACAAGTTCGAACCGATAAAGTCGTATACTCGCTTAACGAACGTTAAGGTTCTTCACTATAGAACTACATACTTGGTTAAGTCTATTTTGATTTTATTGAGTTATCTCATAACATTTATTATTTTGGGAAGTTAACTTTGAGCTTGGTTAATTATCAAGTCTCGAACCGACAAACCCGAACACTCGTTTAAACCTCGTTTTGGTATTCTTATAACCAAGGGTTTTGCAATATTGCATTTTAACCCACATTATTACTTAACATGGGTTGAGTAAAAAAAGAAAAAAAAACTAATGAATAGAATACCGAGACCCGGTTTCGAGTAAACTTATTTTACAAAACTCGTTTATTTAATTTCTCAAATATTTACACTTTAAATCCTAAACTTTATTTATTTACTTTGTTTGTCATGTATTTTATTTTAAACCCTTCCAAGACTACCTACTAACACAAGACCCGTTTAATATAGGTCTTGCTCGTTAAACCGATCTCTCTGATTATTCACGACACTATCTTTCAAGTTACTTATTAATGTGAGTACTTTTTCATCCCCCATTTTCTATCTTTCGTTTTGAGGGTGGCATTGCATACTTATTCAAATTCAAATGATTTATACTTGAGTTTTAAACCATAACACTTATTGTATATGTTTACTTAAATAAATGCTCGATTTGGTGTTATATGCTTTACATGATTATGTGCAAATTCTTGAATGCTAAGGCGGGTAGCCTCATGAATGCTAAGACGGATAGCCTCATCAAAGTATGATCATACGTTAATTCCGAGTATATATGGTATCCTCATATAGAAAAGTGTCGTCAATGTATTCTTATTGACGATTTCATTATTGTCGTCAATGTATTCTTATTGACGGTTCATCAATGTATTCTTATTGACGGTTTTATTATCTAAATTGTTGCTATTATTTATTGTTTTCATATACTAGTTGTGGATTTCATACTATATACTTATTGTCCAAAACTATGAAAATTGCTCACTAACCTTTGTGTTGACAAACTCTATTTTATGCAATGTTATAGGTTTGATGTTAGCTTGATTGGATTACTTGAAGAAACTTATCATCTTGGCTTTAGGATATTAGAAAATGAAAGAACAAGTAATTTGTTTATCTATCTATTTGTCATTTTGTATGAACAATTGTTGTGTTATTTATAATGATATGGATTTAAATGAGTTGTTTAAATATTGTAACTTTATAGTATCGTTGTGCAATGAGCAATCATGTCGCGCCTCGACGTTTCCGCCTTCATTGATCGGGGTGTGACAATTTATAATTTATATGTGGGTTCACTTTCATATATCACATAGACGTTCTCTATAAAATCCGAAACTCAACGGGTTTCCGTGAACCCGCCCCCATATACCTAGATCCGCCACTTATCTATATAAATATTAATTACTGGGATGAAATAATAATAATAATAATGAGACTACAAATGAAAAGATGTATACAAACAAATTAATATAATTACAGCATTTTACAACCCAAAAGTCGGGTTTAAGATTCTTTAATTAGGTAAACATGCAATAGAAAAGATGGCACATGAGATTAGGTAGACAATGCAAGCTGCAACTGGCATTTTCAAGACTAGACATTATAACAATTAGTTAATTGTCAAACCAGCTAGAGTGAACTGTGATTTTCGTCTACATGATTTGTTCAAATTTGTAATTTTAGTTCAAAAATTTAAAAGTCGCTATTTTCGTCCATACGGTTTCATTTTCGTTGCAATTTTCGTCCTTTTCGTTAACATATTTTGGACTGAGAAAAGAAGAAGCAACGACGGTATCTAGGTAAAGCATTATCCAGAATGATTGAACGTAAAGCGTCTGTAGGTGGCTTTTTAAGTCCGTCGTCAAATCCCAGGGCTCAACTGTGGACAGGCAGTGGAAACTACCAAGCTAGAGTATGGTAGGGGCAGAGGGAATTTCCGGTGGAGTGTTGAAATGCATAGAGATCGGAAAGAACACCAACGGCGAAAGCTCTCTGCTGGGCCGACGCTAACACCGAGACACCTCTATTGTTCTGGTGGCCACAGAGGAATCTCGCTAGAGATTCACAGGGGGAATAACATATTTTAACAAACTACGGGGATGTAAATCGCAATGAAAACAAAACCTTATGGACGAAAATTGCAACGTAAATGAGTCCTTAGGGATAAAAATAGCAAATTTTAAACTTTTGGACTGAAGTAAAAAATTTAAACAACTATATGGACGATAGTCACAGTTCTCTCCAGCTACATGCATGTCATTATTTTAAAATGGAGTGTAATTTGGGTAAAGTTTTTCTAAGGTTAAAACTTAATAGAATAAATTAAAGAAATAGCTAAAAGGAGTTGCTAAAAAATAGCCAGAATTGCCAAATCATATAATTTTGTGGTGGCATAGTGATCAAGTACATGCAACATAAAGTAGAGGTTCATATTATGATCTTATGTGGTGTACGGGATTTGTCATTTATGTTTCTCGTGTGCAGTTCACATGACCTGTCTAGGGAAACCCTAAGGCGCGGTACACAAAATTATATTCTAGTAAATTTTGAAGATTATGTGCTTCAAATAAAATGAACTCTTAATATAAACTTACATGTAAACAAAATTCATTAGTTTGATAATAACTGTTACAGCAATAAACAGAACAAAATTTTATTATAGCAAATTAAAATAACTTTTTTTTACCTAGTTATATGAATCATAAGGTTCTTCTTTATTTGAAGCAGCTTGGTTGTTGATCAATTTTTAATAATCTGTACTCTTAAATATATCGTTCTCAGTGACTATTGCTCTCAACTCATTAAGTCTTTCTTTTGACATGAATCATAAGTAGGACTTCAATAATTTCAAATTAATTTGTGAAACTTTTATTCTCATATGTCATCATTACTTGAGTAATCAACAAGACTCCATACACAATTATTGTACAGAATAACAATCAACCATTTTCAATTTTTTTAAAATATAAGTCCACGTAAAATTCAATAGCATCAATATATGATCCCTCATCATACTGAGTGCGACATCAAGAAAAACCTACGATACATAAATGAGGAAAAAAAATAAACGCCCTCTTGAAAGTGGGCCATGTATGTGCGCAATCGTCCACTTGTCACCTCATGGAGGACGGCCCTTAACTTATTTAGCATATTAATTAACTATCATTTGTATATCTTAGTTAAGACTATTACGATAACACATAATTACTTGTATATAACTTGTGCGAATTAATTAACTTGTGAAATGAATACATTTTTTATTAGTCAACTTTTGGTTAAATCAAAGTGACTAGTAAATTCCTGTTTAATTCAGAATTCAAATGCAATTTAACATTTTTGATGTTTACTTTTATGCTATGTGTAGTGAGTTAACGTTCTGTGCCATCTCAGCTAAAATGGGCGTTGAACACCACCTCAGGTGTTTTGGAGCGTTTTAGGCCATAAATGGAGCGAACAATGGGTGTTGGGCTCTTGAATATTTTAATAAAAATAAATAAATCTACAAATAGCATCACAAACTTTTGTTTGTATTTTATTTCAGAAACACCTTTCATTTTATTAATTAATATTAATTATTATTTAACATGTGTTTGATCTCTATGATAAGAGACTTAAAAGAGCAACATACGAAAAAAGATTCCACAAATATACAACGTACACAAAGCCATACATCGCTTTTCCGGGATGCTTAACACCCCTATATATTAAATCCACCACTATTAATTAACAACGTACATCTAATAAAAGGTAAGTGATTTTATTCCATAAGCATAGATATATAAGCCTGTAAAAGAAACCGAACGAACATGAACAAGGGTATGTTTGTGTTCGTTCATTTAACTTTAAACGAACACGCACACTTAATCAAACAAATACTTGGTGTTCATGTTAGTTTTTATTTCGTTAATTTGTTTAAAAAATGAACATGTTCGTGTTCGTTTATGTTCATTTATTTAAAATTTAAATAAACAGTTCACGAACATAATTAAACAAAGTGAAAGATAAACAAAAATAATGACTAATGAGCATACATGAACATACTTAAATGAACACAAACAAACATAAATGAACACAAACAAACCTAAGCGAACATAAATGAACATATATGAACAAACATAAACGAACATGAATAAACGACCATTCACGAACATAAATGAACAAACGAAACATGCGCTCATGTTTGTTCGTTCAACCAAACGAACACAAACTTTTTGTTCATGCTCATTCAGTCATTCGTTTATTAAATAAATGAACATAAACGAACTTCCCGCCGAATGGTTCATGAACAGTTCGGTTCGTTTACAGGCCTGAGCATAAAATGATCACTTTAGCAAAAACTTTAAATCTAATTATGAAAGTTTGAAAACAGTTCAAGGACCCTTTTGTAACTTCTTAATATTAATATTAATTCAGTAACTCTTAATATTAATATTAATTAACCCCAGATTCATTGATTCTCCGTACGCCGGCAAATTAATTCCGGTACCGGAACACGAAGAGATCCAAAACGCAGCAATGATTTTGACGTTAAAAATCAAATCCGTTGATTTTTTCAGGTCTGATTAATTCCCATTTATATTATTAATATTGTCACTGTCAGTGAACACGTTGCATGGAAAACAAAAAACATAGTAATATGTTTTATCACTGTTGTAGTTAATTAACCTAATGCGTTGCATGGACGTACAATAAAAAAATATAAGGAAAAAAAAGAGTAATTTGTTTTTATTTTGTAACTTTTTTTGCAAAAGTATAAATTTCAAGTTAATTTGGATGCATGCTCCAATGAGCTGGTGGTAGAGTGATAAGGGGAAATTGATGTCCTGCCCTCATCATTTAGTTTTGGTGGCACCGAGTGATGATGGGAGACTAGGTGAGTAGGTGATGTAAACTAGTTGGATTTTTGAACTGAATGAGTTTTGTTTTATCTTACCGCATTGTCGTGCCTTTTGGGCGAGTGTTCATGGGCGTTGGTCTTAGGTGAGGGTTCTTTTGGGATCGAAGGACGTGTGTATCCTAATGTGGTGGATTTAGCTAGTAGCTTATTTGAAGGATTCATTGTTTGTTATATATATATATATATATATATATATATATGAATGCATGCTTTGTGAGCTTTATAAGTATTCACAACATGAATCTTTTGTATTCAAAATAGAAAAAAAAAATAAAGAGTTTAAATGGTTTCTAGAAAAGAGAATAAAATTTTTTGGTGACTTGGAGGTTTAACATGTTCTGTCATTCCGAAGGTCGGAAGCAGTTTGAATATGCGTCATTTGAAATGGCAGATTTTAAATCTTAACTCAAACAAGTACATGCTGTTGATTTGATTTACCAACCTTTTGACATGGTATTCGCCACTTGTTTCCGTTCTTTGGAACGGTGGAACACGTTCAAAACCTCCATCTCACCAGACAATCACCGACAAACATCTGGACACTTCTTAGGTTTCGCCATTTAAAATGACGGATCACCTAAAAACCAAAAGCTAATTTATTCTTTCTCCCAAAAACCATTTAAACTCTTATTATATATTCTTTTGCATATTTTGAAAATAAATCTCATAGTATTACACATGAGCTTCATCTGTTAAGAATAAGTTGATGATGATTATTATTATTGTTATTATTATTACATGCTTTTCTTTACTTTTTTTAATAAATATTATTAGGAAAATCCCAAGAGATTTGACAGAGGCATCACTTTCAGGTGCTGGATTGTCCATTGTAGCAGCCGTCTCTATGTTATTTTTATTTGGAATGGTAAGAATTAGCTCATCTTTTGTCTAAGTTTGCATGCTTTTATGTCAAATATATGTTTCAAGTTCATTATTATATACGAAGCTCGTCCAATACATAACCACTTTTAAGTGCGCTTAAAGCGTTAAACACTATAACATATTGTTGTACTGTAATACATAAGACAGTAATGTAAGACCGGTGTTACATACAAGTGCTTATGGAGTTCTTGCAATTATCTACTTAAATTGGTTATGCATTGAACGCGCTTCTGAGCATAAAAAGTGCTAAATTTATTTAACCATAATCTCTGAACATTTTGTATTTTTGTTGCGTTGTCTTGTGCTTTTCGTTTCTATCTTGATTCGGTTGTAACGAATTGTTAGGGGATTGTTTCATATGTTAAACGATAGCTTCGTGTTTCAGGAGTTACATAGTTATTTGGCTATCAGTACTACAACTTCAGTCATAGTTGACCGAAGTTCTGACTCAGAATTCTTATATATTGGTTTTAATATGAGGTATGTTCATAAAATCTTGATTGACAAATATAACATAGTTATGCAGTCTTTCAACCATTTTATTTATGTAATTTAAATGTTGTTTTGCATCTATGTTCATTGCAGTTTTCCAGCTTTATCATGTGAGTTTGCATCTTTGGATGTTAATGATGTATTGGGAACGGTAAGTTCGTCTTACTTCTGTCAGTTATTTGTGATCCAAGTCAAGTCCCGATCGATAATTAAAAAATATTACTCAAAAAACTAAACGAATAACTCTCGTTTATTAATAAAAATATATTACTCAAAAAACTGATTACAACTTTCAAACCCTAACTCGGTTTGACACTTGATTAACCCTAACTCGGTTGCATCTTATGTGTCTCCAGATGAACCCTAACTCGGTTGCATCTCACAAGTTGTGATAATGTCTAACCATAACTCGGTTTATATAGACTAAGCTAACTTGCTAGCCAAGACACTACCAATTATAATTACAAAACAATTAGGAAGCATAGCCAACTATGACCGACTTGTCATTATTACTCCCTCAAGTTCACAGACTTGTGACTTGGTGTCCAAAATGACGTCCAACATCAAGTTACTTTAAACTTTATATTGTTAAAGGATATTTTAGGTGGTTTTCTAAAATGTCATCATGCATGCTTCATATCTTCATTTTGTTTCTTATATGCAGAACAGGTTGAACATAACCAAAACCATACGCAATTGATAAACATTTACAAGCTAAAGGCTCTGAAATTGACCCTTTACCGGTTTTCACAACAATTAAGCATGATGAACAAAAGATTGATGAGGCGTACGGTGAAGGATCTGTTACACTAACTTTTCATAATTTTGAATGAATTTCTCGTCAGTAAGTGAATTAACTAAACTCGTATAGTCATATTTAAGCATTTTACTCTTTTAGCTAATAATATTATTTTGGTTGATTGATTGCAGGCATTCAATTTTGGTAGTCAATTTTTTTGCTCCATGGTGTCATCGGAGTAACCTTTTGGTACTCTTATTTAGTTATTTACACCTCTTAAATTGTGATATTTCGTGAAAATAACGTTTTTTTTTGGTATATTTGTTTTTATTAATCACAACTATCATCTTTTGGTCGCTGCTAGTCCTAACTAACGGATTGGCTACTGATGGTCCCATCTTTTAAGGTATTTGTTCCCAACGGTCCGCGACTAACAGAATTCTAACGCTTTCAATCGCAGGTCGCCGAAAAAACGCTTTTAGTCGGAAAAGTCATATTTTTTTGCTAGAAAACTCAACCTGAAGACCATTTGAACACCACCACCAACACCGACTGACTCACCACCAGCCAACCACCACCACTTGAGCACCACCAACCGATTCTGATAATGGCATTAGGGTTCCGACGACCTCAATAATTATGGCTTTTTCTAGAAAAGTGTTCTAATGGTCCGATACATGGTTAAAAGATGTTTGGGACGAAAATGCTGAGTTTTCTAGGAAAAATGTGAGTCTTCCGGCCAAAAACGTTTTTCCAGCGACCTGCAACTAACGGCGCTAGAATTCTGTTAGTCGCGGACCGTTGGGAACAAATATGATAAAAGGGGGATCGTTATCAGCCAATTCGTTAGGTTGGGATCGGCAATGACCAAAAGATGATAGTCGGGATTAATAACAACCAATACATCTTTTTTTTTATAATTAAACACTCATGTTATTAATTTGTCGTTAAATTATGTTAGAAACAATCATGGGAGAAAGCAGCTAGAACTATAAGAGAAAGGTGTAAATTAATGAGTATATTTCTCAAATATAACTTTTTATGTTAAGTAAACGATACACGTTTTCTGGTTCTTAAAACCGTCTTGTTTTGCATCACTAGACATAATCCAGTAACGGATGGACGTATTCTTTTGGGTAAAGTGGATTGCACTAAAGAACCGGATCTTTGTACAAGGTAAATGTTAACTTTTTGTTTCGTCCAGTATGCTTATATTATTTATTTATTTAATTATTTCACTTCATTCATTCAAGAGTAGTGTTTACATAACAAAATGGACAGAAAGTGTTAACGTTTCAACCCAGCTCAACTCTTTAGGTTCTTATATTAATAATTTATCAATACTTATTTTTTCGTGTTTTTCAGACATCATGTACAAGGTTATCCGTCTATTCGCATCTTCCGAAGGGGGAGTGATATAAAGTAACTAACTTCATTGTTTATCTTTATATGCATGTTAATTTTTTTTTAAAACCTTTTTATGACTTTAGTCTTGATGGATACAAGTCAGTTTGTAGATCTACATAAAATTTATAAATTCATATATTTTTTTAATATTCTTGAATCAGGGATGCGCACGGTCGGGCACATGATCATGAATCATATTATGGTAACCGGGATACGTATAGCCTGGTTGAGGTAAGTATAAAGTAGGGGTGGCAAATATGACCCATTGGGTTTATAGAGTTGTAATAAAATGTATATAATGGGTCAGAATGAGTCAAACTAAAAAAAGAAAAGGATTGAAACGGGTCAAAACGGGTTGACATTTCTCGAGGATTTTTTTTAATGGAACGAGAAAAACGGAGGAAACTTTTTAGTTTTTTTTTTACCTTTTTAGTTTTTGATTTATCTTTTGAGTTATGATTTTTTAATTATTTATTTTTATTTTTAATGAGGGGATTCTGAAATCTCAACCCATTTTGACCCATTTCAAAAACCCCTCATTAAAAAAATTGAAAAAAAATCATTAAAAATCATAACTTGAAATATAAATCAAAAACTAAAAAGTTTTCTCTGTTTTTCTCGTTCAAAAAAAAAAAAGAACTCGAGAAATGTCAACCTGTTTGACCCGTTTCAATCCTTTTCTTTTTTTAGTTTGACCTATTCTGACTCATTATATACATTTTATTACAACACATTCAAGTATTCAACCCAATAGGTCACATTTGCAACCCCTAGTATAAAGTATAAAGATACTAGAACATGAATAATTGGAAAGTCATTGCCAACACAATATTTTTTCTAAATATTTTCTTGCCTACAGGCAATGGAACACCTTTTGGATTCCACAAAATACTCGGTAGAAGATCATTACGGAAAGGCTGTTATTTATGCAAAAAGACCCGCGCCACGTGAAGCAGGATGTAGAATTGAAGGGTTTGTACGCGTCAAGAAGGTATAATATGTTGGATTTGATATCCTATAAAAAAATTTAAAATATGGTTAAAAGTTAAAACATACCATGTACTATGCAGGTTCCAGGCGATATTATTGTATCGGCCCGTTCTGAATCACACTCGTTTGATGCTTCGCGCATAAACATGTCACATGTGATTAACAGTTTTAACTTTGGTAAGAAAGTGACTCCAAGAATGATGAGTGATCCTAAAAGATTGAGACCATACATTGAAAGCCATGACAAGTTGGCTAGTAAAGCCTATATTAATTTTGAAAATCGCGCTAATGTCACAGTAAGATTTTATTTTATTAAAGTAACTAAATATTTGCTAAATTAATAAACTTGTACTTATTATGTACTTAAGGATACTTAATGCTTATTTTTGTAGTTGTGAATGTAATATGCAGATAGAGCATTATCTTCAAGTTGTGAAGACTGAGGTGATGAGTTCATCTCATCAGTTGATTGAGGATTATGAGTACACAGCACATAGTAGTTTGGTTAATGCGGTTACGATCCCCGTTGCAAAGTTTCATTATGAGCCATCTCCTATGCAGGTTGCGTTTTTAAAGTTTTTTTTTATATATTTTTTCGTATTGTTTTAAATGTGATACATAGCTTCTGGTTCCGTTTATGACCAAATATTGGTAACGGAAGATCCAAAATCGTTTACTCATTTCGTCACCAACGTTTGCGCGATTATTGGGGGCATACTTACGGTAATTATTATATTTTAAGAATTAGAGTAAGATAATAAGTTGATTAAAGCTATGGATGATTAGGTTTTTTTTTTTTTGATGTCTAAATGAATAGGATTAAGCAAAGAAAGTGAAATAACCGTTCTACCCTTGACCATCGCGGTTTTTTCATTGGTTTTAGGTGACGAAAATATTGGATTCCCTTCTATACAACACAATGAGGGCGGTTAAAAAGATCGAACTTGGGAAGGACTTTTAGCTTGGATACAATGTTAAAGTTTATCGAGCTTAGAACAGATTTTCGGTTTTTAAATGGCTTGGTAACCCGTTTGCGTGCTTTATCGGGCCATTGTTGCTTCATTGAGAATTTTTTGCAGTTATATGTAGGAAACTTGTATTTATCAATCAAAAAAAAATTACAAAATTAAGATCACGCGTCGAAACTATTATTTATATAAAAGTTCATTCGACCTGACCTGACCCGACCCGACCCATTTTGGCCCGAATTTTTTTAAAGAGCAATAAATATTTTAAATTCTATTTATCCACACAACACAATATCAATTTATTTCCTCATATGCAAACATTTATCATACTTCACACTCCAATACAAAATAAGTAAAAAAATGCAAATATATAATTTGAAATAAAAAATAAAAAGGAAAAAGAAATAAAACAAACACTTCATTTGCAAATTTTTTAACTCAAAAAACAAGCAAGTGCTCCAATGAAGCAAAGGAGGCTCATGACAACCGAAGACGCGTCATTTGGAGAAGAAGACGGCGGCTTCACATCAGATGGTGGGGTTGGTGACTCTGTCCCTGATGGGGCGGGGGATGGTGGTGACTTATGGCTTCGGTCCGCTATGACTACCACGACTAGTTTCTCATCGTTTTTGCAATGGTCTGAGACTCCGCTAATGAAGTAGTGGGGCCCGGACCGATCAAACTTGATCACAGTGTGACCATCGTCGTGTTTTGCGATGGGATTTTCGGTGTTGCAATTGTCATAATCTTCTTTGCTCACTTCTAGGACTGAGTCTTTATCATCATCATACTTGAACACTGCATGAGTGCATGCCAAAATGGTATTGCTTATTATTTTCATAGTTTGGGCTGGGCCTGAATATAATGGGCACAAAGCATAAAGCCCAACAATTGGCCAACAGAATAATGGGCTTTCATATTGAACCTGGGCGTTAAACGGGTCGTGTTTGTTTTCGGCCCATAGCACGAGTTATTGACACAAACAAAAAGTTGTACAAAGCCAGTTTTTTTTTAAACCGAACCAGTTTGGTCAAACCATGGTCTAAACCTGTTTGACTCAAACCGGTTCGGTTTAGAAACCGGTTTAGGAGCAGAAAGGTCGAAATGGTCCAACTCGATTCGGTTTAGAATCGGCTTTTCCTCAAACCGGTTTGGTAGTTCAGAAGGGGAACCGGTCCAAAAACCAGCGAGTTGGGTCGGTTTGGGACCCTGTTTGTGTGAAACCGGTTTTCTTGTCAAACCGGTTCGGGTTGGTTTGCAGTGAACCTTTCCCAAACCGGTATTTTTGTACATCTCTACACAAACATGACTCGTTTAAGGTGATCTTTTTTTTTTTTTTTGGTTTTTGCACATCCATACTCTAGCAAACTTAAAAAAAAAACACAAATGTATATAAAAATTATCACATTTAAACTACAAAACTTACACTATTTCTCTTTTATGACTTTATCTAATAAATTTTGACATAATATACCAAATGGAATTATGTTACCACTTAAAACATTTTCAAAAAAAGTTTATAAAATAAATGGGTCAACCTGCAAACACGTCAGGTCAACAAAAATACGACCCATTTTAATAACATGTTCATGGGTTCGTCAAAAAATTGACTGAACCGTCAATATATTTAAATCCCTTAATATTACAAACGGAAATGAAGAAACTCACATAAAGTGTCACCAACTTGAAACCGATTTTTCTCGGCCCATTGATTGTAGGAAGCCGAAAGGCTCCACTCGCCTGAACCACCTACTTTGAAATCATACGCTTCTCCTTTCTGAATCAACGCTAAAAGGCATAAAACCGCCACACTGGCGACCATCATTGGCGGAATATGGTGGCTAGTGATGGAGTTTGCCATGTTAAACTAGAAACAATGGTAGACAAATGATGAGTGTGAAATGAGGATGGTATTGTGTGGGTATTTGTAGGGAAAAAATTAAAGATGAAGTAGGAATGAAGCTTTTGGTTATTCTCTTCTTCCCTACACATTTCTTGAGTTGTGGTACAAGGCATATTAGAGCTTATAATACATTAAAGGTTCAAGTAACATAATTAAAAACATATATAGCTAATTACACACAATAATTACACAACTTTTAAAATATTCATGCAATCTATGTTAATAATTACGCAACCTATATATAATCCTTTGTACGCTTTATACGTTAAGATCCCTTTGTATTTAAACATTTCCTATATACACACATGTGTTCATTTCATAACCAAGGCCAGCTCTAAGGGAGGGTCGGGTGGTGGACGGACTCCGGCCCGACACCCAGCTAGGCCCGGATTTTTTTTTTAAATAATTATATATTTTTATGAAAAACGATATGTATATTTAGTATTTAAACTTAATTGCACGACCATTAGCTTGGTTTAGTAGCAAATGGGTATGACTTCGAACCAAAAGGTTGTGGGTTCTAGCCTACTTGAGGCATTTTAACCCTATTTTTATACAAAAAGTCCCAAAATTTTTTACACAACCCAAATCATAACCAAGTAAGCTTATTTAAAAATTAAATTGTTGAAACCCGACAAAATACCCCTTTCACTTAAGGCTCAAAATTTTTTTCGCATTCGACCCAAAATTTTTTAACAATTCTCGGAGACGGCCCTGTTCATAACCAATATCGAGTTGATATCCGTGTAAACAAATATACATTTGTGTCAACAAAAACTACAAAATCAAAAAGACGGTTTATTTCTCTCGCCTAACTCTTTCTTTGATTCCCTCTTTTCACCTAGTTTTTGTTAAAGCAAGACAATATGCGTATGCGCATGTAATGTATATGTATTTAGATAAAAATCATAAAATGCAGCTATTACAATAACTTTTTTAACCTGAACCGAAGACTTTCCAAACTCAGATGTTTTAAAGTCTTTATCTTTATCAATAGATCATCAGCGTCATTCATATCAATGTTTCTTCTCCAACGAAAATAGAAAATGCAAAAGTAAATATAAATCCATATTGAGCCACTTTCTTTGTGGGGTCACACTTTGCTTTGCTATTTTACAAAGAACATTCTTTATACACAATGCCATGATTGGTTGAATGATTCCTGTAGAACCACTTTAGGATGTGTAAATTTAAATGCATGCCTCAAATAAACTTTATTTCTCAAGAAATAAAGGATCATATTCATGATTATCAGTTAAATGAAAAAGAAACCTAGTTAAATTATTAAAAAAAACATTTGTTTTTATACCAATTAATATTATTCGTTTTATCCATAGAATCAACGCATCTAAAGCTTGTTAATAACATTTAAAGTCGGACATTCTTATCTCACTATCTTTCACTTCATTTTCATCTTACTCTTAATGTCCAAATACTTATTTTTATGCCCGAGCTTAATCACATAGAGAGTTGGCTCTCTTTATGTGGAGAGTACAATCGGTGTTTGTGTCAGCTATTGGAGCTAGGGAGAGTTCCTAGATATTCATTCGTGGATATCTTGCCCTTTGACAAATATAAATGTTGTGTCGAGCACAAGTTGAGTTAATCTCGCTCGTTGGCTCGCTATAATGATTTTAACATTAAATTTATTTTGAATTTAATTTCTTAGCCAAATATTTAGTACTGCCACCTATGGGTTTTTCAATGATAATGTCAAATTAGGTGCAATATGTTACAAAACAAAACTAGAAACTAGAGCAGACAAGGATTACTAAAAAAACTAATTTTGGTATGGGTAACACATAGGATGTAACCGAACTGAACTGGACAAGAGCTTGTTCATGTTTGTCCGTTAAACTTTTGGTGAACAAACAGACAGTTCACGAACACTTTACCGTAACGAAATTTCGTGTCTGTGTTCGTTCGTTAAAGAATTGAGTTTGTTCGTATCCGTCCGTATACATTCTTTAATTTTGTAAATGGGACACTAATGGTTGAATGCTATCAAATACTGAAGGACACTAGTGGACAAACACATAAACGAACATAAATGACAAGTAAACGAACATATATTAATTTATTAATTTGAGAATAATAATCACTAAAGTAACACAAAATCACCCGAAAATCTGGAAGTACAACACGTAATATCCAAATAAAAAAAAACTTCACACACTAATCATAAGCATAATTATATCATAATAGTGATAATAGTAAATAATAAAAAAATATACAAATAAAAATAGCAATACTGGAATTCTAACACTAATCATAAGCCTCTATTCATGTTTGTTTGTTAAGCTTACCGAATGAAATTCTTTGTTCGTGTTCGAATTTAGTGGTGACAAATGGGTTAGGTTGGGTCGAAATGGGTTAGGGTCAGAACAGGTCAAATAAAAAGGGTTGCATTAGGGTTTGGGTTGGAAAGGGTTTCGATTTTTTTTTTAATTTTTTAAACGAGGACAATGGAGGAACATTTATTTTATTTTTTTACTTTTTTTTGTTTTTGATTTATATTTTGAGTTATGATTTTTTTATTGTTTTTTTTAAACCAGAGAAAATGAATTGAACTCGTCCCGTGCAAGAACTCGTGTTGCCTCGAAACCTGAACCGAACTCGTTCCAATCCGAAACCCATTTCGTGCGAAAATCTATGCCACTCCGAAACCCGTTTCAACCTGCCACATTTCCTTATGACACTGACCCACATCGATCCATTTCTTTGAATTTGTTGACCCATTTTGACCCGAAAATAACAAGGTGGAATTTCAAATAACCCACTTAGTTAAAATCTCTTTTCCAAACCAAACCCATATAATTTTCAAAACAACCCAAATTAACTCATTTGAAATGATTTAGGTCAAGATTGTCACCCATATGTTCGATCATATATTAATTCTTATACACATGAATATAAACTAACTTCTCGCCGAACAGTTCATGGGACATTCGGTTCGTTTACAACGTAACACATCCAAACACACCCAATATCCATACCATGCACGTTCTTAGAAATATATAAACCCTAAAGTTTAAACACAACAAAACCCTTACCGATGGCCAGAAACCTCACCAAGCTGGTGAATGCCGCCACCGCATACTCCGACCACACGATCAAAAACCTCGCCTGTACCGCCGCCATATCCTCCGCCAATGACATAATCCGAAGTAAAACTACTCCGAGTACAATGGTACGTAATCGTTCTTTTGTTTATATGTATTGCCTAATAAAATGTTATTGATGTTTCATCAACTGTATCACAGATTCAAAGCAAGATCTCGAACACGAACGTAGCATGCTCGTGTTCGTTCGTTCGTTTGTTTGTTTAACTGAACAAACAATAGAACATGAATAATTAGACGAACAGGGTTTTCTTGTTCGTATTGGCTCGTTAAATAAATGCGCGTGTTCGTGTTCATTTAATCATTTATGTTCGTTTGTTAAAAGTATAACGGTAACAGAACATAGATGAATGAACATGATTGATCTAGAGCCAGTTAAAAGTAGCGTGAAAACAATGTACTGGGTCTAAAATGTTATTAACACTAAACTAAGTTGTAGTGAGCTAAAAAGATTAAAGGAATATATTAACGAACGTAAACAATATAAACTAACGAACATAGAGGAATATAAATATACGAATGTTCGAACATAAATGAAGAAATGATACGCGTGTTCATGTTTGTTCACTAATTAAATAAACAAACTTTCTGTCGAACTGTTCACAAACTATTCAATGAGCGTTTGGTTCATTTAGATGCCTAATTGGAAATCAAGAATTTAATGTACCACAACTACACACTTTTTTCATGATCTAAGTTGTAATAAGCCAAAAAAATAAATGAATATATTCACAAACGTAAACTATCGAACATAGAGGAATATAAATATACGAACGAGACATGTGTCATGTTTGTTTGTTTATTAAATAAACAAACTTCTTGTCAAACAGGTCATGAGTTGTTCATTGAATGTTTGGTTCGTTTACATGCCTGATTGGAAACCAAGAATTTAATGTACCATAATCACACATTTTTTTTTCATGTTCTACTTGATCCAAATGTGTAATGCCAATTTAATCCAAGTAGGTTAAGTATTATGGTAAGTTGGTAAATATTGACTGTTGCTCTTCAAATATCTTTGTATATTTTTGTACTTATTATAGTAGAAGTTTAGCAGATGCTTTTGTTTTACTAGAACCAAAACCAAAACCAGAACCGGAGGAAAGTTTTTATAAGGTGCCTTTGGCAAATGTTGTGGGTTCAATCTCATGGCCTCGTATCGTATCCAACCGTGATGCACAATTGCAGCAAAGAGAACTATCGCGACAGATTAAGCGACAGATTAAACAAGAATGGGAATTCAAGCGGACAGAAAGAAAATGTTTAGTGAAATTGGTTAAAACTGGGGGAATTAGGTTGTTTTAGAAAAATTGGACACAGATGATTATGTTTTATGATTGTTAATTTGGTTTGTGTTCTCCTTGACGAGTGCTTCGCAATGAATTAAACTGTGTCCGAAATGGAGATAAGGTGAATGAGATGTCGATGTTCTAACTTGTGTGTTTGAAATTTAAAAGTAGCAAGTTTCTTTATGTCGTGTTGCGGTAAGGACGCGACGGAAACTTAGTCGATATTGATCCGATTTATCACGGTACTATTAAAAATGCATTTTGTGACCAGTTTGTAAAAGTTTAAAAGTTTTGTGGTCAAAACTGAAAATCTAAAAGTTTTGTGCAATTTGTAAAAGTGAAAAAGGCTTTGTATCAAGGTTGAGAGGCTAAAAGTATGGTAAGAGTTAAATTAAAAGGGCAAAAATAAAGTGTAAAAGTTTTGTAACCGTGTAAAAGCTAAATGTCTTGCGGCAACCTTGAACGCATATTATAAGGAATATGAAATATGTAAATTTATAATGTGAGCATTCTCAACCCGTTCCTTATCCCTATATCCATATATATCATATAATTACACTAAAAAACACTACATTTCTCTCTCATGTTCAATTAAATAATATTTTTTATACCTTTTTCATTACAGTTTTCTCTCTTCATCCTATAATTTACAAAAAATCACTACCTTTTCCCTAAATTTACAAAAAATCACTACCTTTTCTCTCTCCACCCTATAATTTACACTCACAACCACTCACAACCCCACCATATAATTTACAAACCCTCCTCACATAATTTTAAAGGATGGGTTGGAAATGTTCTAAGATGCTCATTAGCTTATTGTCTTATTATAAGGATGTACTGATTGTTAGTATGCTTATAAAGTATTATGAAATTGATGATGTGTTATGTGGATTCTTAGGATGATTATGAAGATGCTATGATGAATACTTGTATGAAATGAATAATATGAGTAAGGGATTTTTATGATGATGTTTGATGTGGTCCAAATTATATATAAATTATATATATATATCTCTCTTACATTGTTGATAGTTTTTTGGATAAGCTTTTGTTTATTATTACTCCTAATTCGTTTATATATGGATTGTTAATGTTTCATGACTAAACGAGTTAAGATGGAGTAATATTTGTGATATGCTTCATTAATATATATAAAAGATTCATAACCCAATCTATTAATTTGAGTTTATATGTTACTGTGATATAGGCCACGTGAATTTTTAAGTCAAGTTTACATGGAAATATTATTATACACATAAAATCTGGATCTCATGCTACGAATCAGTTATGTTATATTTGACATTGTATTGGGCCATAGGTATAATTATAGGGTGCATCCCACTTAAATGTTATGGTGGGGGATGAACAAGCCCACGAGGGGTATTTGGTTTTGTCGGCTACAAATTAAGAAAGAAGGAGGCGGGCGCAAGGGGACCCGATGGAGAGTCAGAGGCAGACGCCAAAGAGAGGAGTTAGATTTATAAAACTGCTGCCGCAAGAGAAGATAAAAGAAGAAAATTAAAGCCATCGGTTCAAGCAGAGAGGTTTAGGTTCAACACCTACTAAGCCAAACATCATTATTATTTTGTTTGAATTTATCGTTTTCATCATGAACCCATTATTTGAACTTATTTATTTTGGTTTGTTCTTGAGTATGGTTGTTGGCTAAATCCTTAGACCGCCTAGGTTTATGATGAACTTTTGTTGACGTTTGATCTTGGCTTGGGTTTTGTTTATCGTTATGGTTTTATGAACTAGTAAAAGGTTTAAGTATACTAAGTTGATGCGTATGTGTACTTGAGGTTGTTTAATTAAGTTTTATTATTCCATAGTTGCCTTGATTATTGTTTGTCATTAAGATAGGTTACTATTAGGTCATTTGCTTTGTGTCTTTGACTATTTTATGATTGACTTCGAATAAGATCATAGGAATAATATTATTTAATTAAATAAACCTAAGTGTGCTGCTAACCTAAATAGCTGTAAGGTGCTAGGTTATTGATAGGTCTTTGTTGATCGGGATTGCTAGATTTAGTTCTTCGTAAGGAGTCCGTCTAAGTTTGATTGATTAACTTTGTCTATCGAGTCAATTGAATATATTAGGCTGCCTTCGATTTTCGCGCTATAAGGTAGGATTTCGTATAAAGGAACTAGTTTGTAATTAATTAGGTGACCGTAAGGAAACTTGATTTTTAATACTGGTGTGCGTTAAAACTTATTAGAAACCCATAGGTGTCTCTTGAGAAGGGTCAGGGGTCTTGTTCGGGTTTTCGCTTAGGTGTCTATTTTACGATCACAGTTCCATAACTAAGTATTATCCCGGGTTAATTGATAACTGAAACTTAGGGGATTCTAGCCTAGGTGGTTGTTCATCATCATCTGAATTAAGTCCAAGTTCTAAGTTTAGTCGTCTTTAGTTTCCTTAATTAGTTTAAATTAGTTTATTAGTAAAATCCTCCTTAAACAAATAATAAATAAATAGTCATGTCTGTAATTGAGTCTAATTAGCTAGTAAACGTAATTTAAAGAGTCTCGTGGGTTCGATATCCGGACTTACTTAGCTGTACTAGAGTCGACCGGTTCACTTGTCGGTTAGTAGTTTAGTCGAGTTTTAGAAAGTCTAGAATATTAATTAGTGTCTAAATTAGTGTATTTAGTTAATAATTATTAAACTACTTGAAGAGGTAGGTCCCAGCAGAGCCCAGTTGGACCCGCAAGACTCACCTTGAAGAGAGACGTCTGCGCAGAAACCAACTGGATCCGCAGGACCCACCATGCTCAGAGACGTGACGTCCTTACGCGCAGTACGCAAGCTGTTCCCGCAGGAAATGCCTCCCAATGGTGAAGTACTCTGCCTGTTCCCGCAGCTGCGGATACAAGCCATTAGGGAAGGCCACCCGCGCAGCAAGGCTATACGCACAAGGCACTTAGCTCTCAATAACTCAGCAGTCACCTGAGGGGATGAGCAAAGCCGGGAACAATCCCGCACAAAGGCGGGAGGGGGAATACTCCCGCCCAAATAAGCCAGTCCGTACGATACGGGAAGATCTTCTGTACTGTACCTGACGAGGTATGGGCAAAAGATCTGACCAAAGATACGACAGCTCATTGACAACAGTATGGCGAGCAGCATGCTCTTGTACTGTATGTCACTATTAGCCGCTGCCTACTCACCAACTCCTGTCATACCACGTGCATAGCCGGCAGTTGGTGGAAAAGGAATAGTACACAGCAGGCCTGGTCACTGTCAGCCGCTGCCTACCCACCAACTACCAGCATGGCACGTGCGTAGGCCACAGTTGGTAGAACAGGAATACTATTCAGCCGGCTACACCTTCTTGGAAACCTACCTTCGGCTATAAATACCCCAAATGGTATGATCATCTCATCTTATCACGGTATCATCATATACTATCTCGTATTACATATTATACCTGATATCTGCTCTAGCAATCTCTTAATATACATTTATATTCAAGAGCAATCTAGTCTGATTCTCACGCCGGAGGGTGGTCACAAGGAGGAACCCCCCCCTTCTCAGTGACGAGCTCACGGTGTCTGTTTTGCAGGTTATCAGAAGAACCATCTTTGCCGGGTCTAACCCCTCGTGGGAAACATCTATCTAACCCCCAGGTTATCCGTAATCTGCCCGGGGTCCAGTTAGTGTTTCTTCACTACTTATAGCACATCAATGTTATGACGAATAGCCGCAATGGCGAAGTTTGAACGAAAACATAAGGAAACTGAGCTCAAATTTGTGGACGAAAACGGGGTTGGGGTCTTGGGCCACAATACATGCTTCGCCCGTACGAATAAGTGATCAAGTCTTCTATATTCATAAAGTCATGATATTGTGGTGAGTATAAGAATAATTAGATGATATATGATAGTTGATCATGAGATATGTGTGATGATGTGTTGGTGAATATGTATATATAACCATGATATTCTTATGAAGATGTTACCACATATATGATCATGATCTATTGATGATGTAGTGAACTAGTGATGCTTATGTATATGATTAGGTAAAGTCTTGAATGAATGAGAACTTGATTATGGGAAAGGTTCATGTGGGTGTTTAGTTATGATATTATGTAAGTTTAATAAGACCCCATAGGGATGATATACGAATACATATAATTATAAGGTGATATAACGTTTTATTGATAACCATAATCGAATCATAAAACCATTAATTGTTTAATTACTTTTAGTTGGTTATTTTGGTTATTCGATTTTTCTACTCACTTTCATACTTTTAACAACATCCAAGCCTAGATATAGTTAAATTGCAGTATAAACGATCCAAATCAAGAATGAACTTGAACAAATTTTAGTTATACATCACATGATCTTCAAAAACTGACAAGAGCTCGTTTTTTGCCATCATAAGAACACACACAACTCCTTATACATCCAACTTAAGCTTAAGCTCGACTCGCACGATAAAACTAGGGGTGCAATGCCCGCGAGCTACTCGAGATCGATTCGTGAAAAAACTCAAGCGAACCTGAGCTCAAACCTAAAAGCAAGCTTGTTTAATAAACGATCCCGATCCTTAGCTTCACTTATTGAGCTTGAGCTAGCTCGCAAGCCTATCATTTATAAAAATTTTATAATATAATAATAATATATATCATTTTATATATGAATTTATAATTGAAAAAAATATAAAATTAATTATAAATATATACAAATCAATTAATAATGACTTGAAAAAAGGAATATCCCAATCAATAATCGCTTGTGTACTTTGTGCGAGTCTAGTTGGGAATCGGTGGACCATATTTTTACGGGTTGCACGGTTGCGGCGGTTGTTTGGGAGAACATAAGTCGGTAGTGTAAGATCCCTCCTGTTTTTGCTTTCTCGGTTAGAGACTTGCTTGACATCTTTGATTTTTGTGGGCTTAGAAGCGAGTGAAAAAGATGTCATTCATGGTATAACTATCATCGCGTGTTGGAGAATTTGGAAAATGACAAATGAGAGGTTGTACGCAGGAAAAGAGGTAAAAATCTAAGAGATCATAGGTGATATAAAATCCTTAAAGTTCCTTTGGTTTAAAAATTGATCTAAATGTAATGCTGTAGATTGGTCGAGTTGGTGTAATTTTAACTTTTAAGTTAATGTAGTGGGTTTTTGGTTGGTGGATGCCCTCTGGGTTGTGGAGGGGTTTTTGGGGTCTTTTTTTCGCGCCGCTTGTTTATAAAAGTTTATCGTTCAAAAAAAAATTACGAGCTAAGCTCGAGATTGAAAACTACTAACGAGCCGAACCCGAGCTTTAGAAATAGAGACTGAAATAAGCCAAGCTCCAGCTCTGCATAAGTTAAACAAGGTGAGCTCAACCCTAGTCGAGCTCGGACATGGCTCGTCCTTGGGTAGTCGTGTTTGTTTTAAAAAAAGTAAAAATGTAAGGATTACTATTTACTATTATTACCAACTAATTTTGGCAAGTGTAAACCATCCAAACACACCCCATACCCATTTCATGCACAAATCGAGAACTAAACAAACCCTTGAGTTTTAAAACAAACAACTCCCCACCAAAACCGCCGATGGCCAAATGTCCGCCCGGGCCAGAAACCTAACCAGACTCCTGGTGTCCGATCACCCGCCCAAACGCCTCACGCGTACCGCCGTAACCACCGCCACGTCATCCGACGTAACACTTAAAAACTACATCAAACTAACCACAAAATCAGACTCTGATAATTCCGGTGGTTCTAAACCGTTGAGTGAGCTGGCAGTTGAGAGCCTTAGAGCTCGAACTGCTTCAATTAGCGGTACAGTTGTTTATATATGTTATTAATATATTATGTTGTGTTGACTCTGTTTGTGACCTAATTTTGAAATAATTTGAAATGATTGGTGTGTTTGTGAGCTGTGAGCAGATTCGAAGAGAGATCTGTTGAGGCGACTGAAGAGAATTGTAAGCGGTGAGTGTTTCGGTACCGGTGTGATGTTTGTAGTGTGAAATTGAGCTGGTTTTGGATGATTATTTAATTATTATTGTTTGGTAATATGCTGTATTGAATGTCAATAGTTTAGTGATATGTATATGTGTATATGTGATATTTATGTGTATGAGATATGTATGTATATGTGTATATACGAGAGAGATCTGTTGAGGCGACTGAGGAGTGTTGTTAGCAGTGAGTGTTTCGGTACCTGTGTGATGTTTGTTGTGTGAAATTGAGCTGAATGTGGTTTTGGATGATTATTTTGTGTGTTATCGGTTATTATTGTTTGGTAATATGCTGTATAGAATGGCAATAGTTTAATGATATGTGTATATGTGATATGTGATATGTATGTGTATGTGTATGCATATGAGATATGTGATATGTGTGTATATACAAAGAGAAATCTGTTGTATTGAATGTCAATAGTTTAGTGATATGTATATGTGATATGTATGTGTATGCATATGAGATATGTATGTATGTATATGTGTATATACGAAGAGAGATCTGTTGTATTGAATGCCAATAGTTTAGTGATATGTATATGTGTATATACGAAGAGAGATCTGTTGTATTGAATGCCAGTAGTTTAGTGATATGTATATGTGATATGTATGTGTATGCGTATGAGATATGTATGTATGCATATGTGTATATACAAAGAGAGATCTGTTGAGGCGACTGAAGAGTGTTGTTAGCGGTGAGTGTGTTGGTTCCTGTGTGATGCTTGTTGTGTGAAATTGAGCTGAATGTGGTTTTGGATGATTATTTTGTGTGTTATCGGTTATTATTGTTTGGTAATATGCTGAGAATGTCAATAATTTAGTGATATGTGTTAATGTGTATATGTGATATGTATGTGTATGCGTATGAGATATGTATGTGTTAATGTGTATATGTGATATGTTATCTATGTGTATGGGAGGTGTTTATAAGGTTGTAGAACTTGCTGGGGTTGGGAGCTAAATGTGTTTTTGGATGATTATTCTGTGTATTGAAAGTCAATGATTTAGTGATAATGTGTGTGTGTATTGTTATATGCATGCAGTGGCAAAGCTTAGATGAAAGCGGGTGGTGTGTGTGGGGTGGGGGGGGGGGTGCTGCGGACTAAATATGTATAAACGTTCTCACAAAAGAGGAGGGGGTGGGGGGTCGTGCAGGAAAAAATTTCTGATGCAAACGGATAAATTTAACTTTTGAGCAAAAAACGAGGGGGAGGGGGGAGGGATTTGGCCGGCGATTTGGTCCGACTAGGGGCGGTTTGGCTGATTAACTAAAAATTAGTTAGTTACTGGCCGACTAGCGATTAATCGCTTAGTCCCGATATTTTCAACACCGTGTATATGTATATGTAATATTGTAATTATGTATGGTATGTGTATATGTGATATGTGCGATATGTATGTATATATATATATGTTTGATCTGTATGTATATATGACATGTGTGATATGTATGGTATGTGATAATCAGGTAGGTTAAGTTTTAATGGTGAGTCAGTAAAATTGACTGTTGCTCTTCAAATATCTTTGTATAGTTTTGTACTTATTATAGTAGAACTGCTGCAGATGTGGTTGTTTTACCAGAACCAGAACCCGAATCGGAACCAGAAGAGGATCATTATGAGCAACCTTTGACACAGATTTTGGATTCATCATGGCCTCCTATTATATCCAGCACTTCTGCGCAACTGCAGCGAAGAGAAGTATCACGAGACAGGAAGCAAGGATGGGTTTTCAAGACTACACAAACCAATCGTTTTGGGAAACTGATGAAATTGTGCGCGCAAAAACTAGGGTCGGTTGCTACTATAGATGTTTTTAATAGATTGGACCGTCAAACGGGTGTTAAAGAGTTTAATTGCATGATAGAAGTTTGCATAGAGAAGGCTAGGAATGCAGTTGATGAGGATGCTGCTTTAGAAGAGTTTCATAGGGCATATATGGTTTTTGAAACTATGAGGACACGCGGTTTTGAAATTGGGGAAGAAACTTATGGCCAGTTTCTGATGTTTATTATTGATATGGGCTTTGTTGAAGAATTTCACTTTTTTTGTGATACCATTAAGAAGGAGAATCCAAAGTGTCTTCCAAGACTAGCGTATTATGAGATGCTTCTATGGATAACAGTAGGTGATGAAGATAAAATACAAAAGTTAATTGAAAATGCACATGATAATGACAATTCCAACTTCAATGGTATGTAATTAATAGGGTTTTGCTGTGAGAATCAAGTAGTGTTATTATACTTACAACATAGTGTAATTACATTATAGTGTAATTACACTACGATGTAATTACATAATTACACTACTTGTATATATAATTACACTACTTGATTCTCACAGTTAGCACGTTAATTTGATTTGCACGTTAACTTTCCCGTAATTATTATACATGAATAGGTTTTTCAAAGTTGTTTTATCTGAAGTATTCTTAATGCCATTGTTGATGTTGCAGAAAGCTATTTGCTAGCTTTGTGTGAAGCGGATCGACAAGAGGAGGTTTCAATACTTTTAGAAACAATAAATATAAAGAAAGTTTCTTCAAAGGAGAATATGAAATTGCTTTTCAAATCGTTGGGGAAGTTTTTATTGGAGTCTAATGCAAAGAAATTTATACTCGAACTTAAAACAGAAGGTACAATACTCTTATGTTATAAAAGTTGAATTCTGCACTAAAATCATTGTGAAGAACAATCGTCTACCTATTTCTTTGGTATTATACAGATAAAGGAGAGCACGATCTGTCAAACTTGATTTTCAGTTATGTAATTAGCATGCCAAAGATACATGTGAGTAATTAAACAAAAGTTTTCCTTTTGTTTGTCTTAATTTGCATTCATCACACGCGTTGATGGTCCTTTATGGTATATTTATGTCTTTGTTATGCTAAATGGAGAAAGCTGCAAATCATGATGAATCGTTGAAAATGCTCCAAGAAAGTTCGTAATGATGCTGTTTTATTGTAACTTACATATGCTGATCTTGATTACTTGTTTGAAGGCTGAAGACGTTGTTGAAAATTTCAAAAATTTGCATGCTGAATTGGAGGTTCCCATGACATCTGGATCTCATGAGAAGCTTATTAAAGCTTGTTGTAATTCAAACGAGGTTGGATAAATCTGAATCTCTAAAGAAATATCATATTATAAAACTTTAGCTTTTGTTTTGATAAAACAAACACGTTTTCTTTTTTTATTATTTTTTGATTGTTCATTTATTTTCTTCTTGATTGAGATAGGTACATTTGGCAATTGATTTACTTGGTTCTATGCTTGAAGATGGTTTAAAAGTGAAGACAAATGCGGTCAATTCCATACTAGCAGCATGTTATGCAAGCTGTGAATATACACTGGTACATTGTCAGGCTCTGTTCTCTTGGTGATGTGGTGTTATGGCCGTTATTTAAGTTTACTAAAGTTGCATATTTTGTATTTCTTAAATTAAGTTTTTGATGGCAGGTCCATCACATTCATTCTATGATAAATGATCATGAAAGTATTACGCCGAATGCCGAGACCTTTAGAATTATGATAGGCATGTGTGTGAAAATGAAGGATGTAAGCGATGCGATGCTTCTTGCACTTGATTATTTTTATTACTCTTATTGAAATCTAAACATTTTGATACAAGTTGGCTTTGTTATCTTTGATTTTCATTTGCAGTTTGATCGAGCGTATGCCATGATTGAAGAATTGGTGAAATTAGATTTACTTCCTACTGCTAACATGTACAATGCTATAATGGGTGGTTACTTTCGACAGGTATATTTTTCCCATTCATATTATACTTGTCATTAGAGGTGGGGATAGTGGATGGTTCAGTAGCAGGTCAAAATAGTTCGAGCCAAAATGAGTGTTTTTTATGTGGAGGTCAACACGAGTCAGGTCGGTTGAACAACAGGCATCACTTTCTCTGAGATTTTTTCTCTTTTTGAATTTTGCAAATTAATTGTTGTCTTAAGTATTAAGTATGATCTTAAAAACTATATTATAATGATTTAAGATGGCCAGGTTAACATGTCAAAATGAGAAACTTTTATGTGGGTCAAAACGGGCCGGGTTTGATTATTCCACCACCTCATCTTGTCTGTCTTTTTATTTTATTTATTTTTTATACTGAATATTCAGTGCATTAAGTACGACTAGCAAACTACATTTGTAAAATAATACTGCAACTTTTTTTTAAATAAAATGATTTGGGACGATATAACTTGTAAGCACTATTGAATACATGCTGGACACCTTTTTTAACCGTGCAAGCGTCTCGACCCATTTGACCCGTTCTGCTATAACTGCTTTTTAACATTATTTGACCCATCATCATATGAATACAAATCTAAATCGACTCATTTTAATATAAATAGGTTTAAACTGCCACAAATATGTGTAATGAAATGAGTTGACATAAATAATGTGTCAAAATTCAAGATAATATGCATTTTTACTTGTATATACATTTAAATAGTTCACTGAACTCCGTTTATTCAGGCATAATCGTATTATACAACATGTCTGCATGTGAATCCTGCTTTTCATTGTAGAATGTGGACAGCACAATAACATCCATGCTGTTCTTCTTCACTTGATTGAATGATTAATTTACTTTCTCTTAATTTAATTATTATTCTATATTTTCAGAAAAACTTCAGTAAAGGGCTGATGGTTCTTAAACAAATGGATAGTTCAAATATCAAACCAGATTCTCAAACTTTCAGTTATATTATAGGCAATTGCAATAGTGAAGACGATATTAACAAGGTAAGCAAAATATCTGAAGTTGCAGTTCTCAAATAATTAATATAAGATACTAATTCAAATTATTCGGTGATGTGTTATGTAGTACCGAAGAGAATTGCGTGAATCAGGAGTTCAACTTACAAAACACATTTATATGGCACTTATTAATGCATATACAGCTTGTGGATTGTTTAAGAAGGCTAAAGAGGTATACTTGCTTTAAAATCCTTCTTTTAAACCTTATGAAAAAGTTTTACCGATTTGAGATTTGAAACCTGTTGCAGGTGCTTTCAGACAAACGTATTCCTGCCATTAATTTGAATGAAATCAAAAGTGTGCTTGTTTCTGCTCTTGCTACGAATGGCCAGTTAACCGATGCACTTGAAGTTTATGAAAAAATCAAACAACTTGATGCAAAATTGGAGCCCAAAGCCATCATAAGTCTTATTGTAAGAGCTCATGTTTTGAGTCTATGGGGAGGGTTCAAATGAAAACCACTAAGATACTTAAAAACTCGTGAAAACCACTTTTTAACATTTAAATTTTTAGTTTTTCATTCTTTTTATATGCTAATAGTCATTACCAAGAATAAAAAGAAAAAAAATATATATGCATACATATATTTACCCCGTATAAGATACATATATGGAACTTCAAAAGATACATACATGCACTTTCGCAATCTACATATTTTTTTAATTTATTTTTTGGTTTTGGAAAAAACATATAAAAAGAATAAAAAATATAAATTTAAAAAATTAGTGTTTAGAAATGGTTTCTACGAGTTTTCAAGTTAAATGTTTACTTGTTTTGGCCATTAAATTAATTTATTGAGCCAATACTGATAATAAAAGTGTAGCATTTAACATTTTTCAGGAACATCTTCAATCTGAAGGTGAGCTAAGTCGGTTACTTCAGTTACTGAACCAATTACGGAATTCAGAACTCTGGGATGAAGGATGCGCAAAGATAATTTTGTATTGCATTCGCCACAAGCTTTCAGAGTATGCTTTGTTTATCCAATAATATTAGTAAAGGTGTCTATCGCAACACATTTAATTAAAGTATAAGGGGCAATATGGTAATTTTGGTTTTAAAAGGGTCATTATGAAACTTAGATGGGTATCTATGAAATTAATCCAGAAAAAGAAGCCAAAATGGAAACGGATCAAACAGGTTGAAAGGTTGAGCATGTTGAATGTTGCCCCCAAGTGTTTATTTTAATGCATACAACCTCTAAATCATGTTTAAAAAAAGTATGTTGTTTTGTAATAGTATAGTTTTTGTCGTATTATTTTAATGCATTAAGTTCTTATTTTAACATGGAATAGCTCGGCTGTTGATTTACTCAAGCAACGTATGGAGAAGTCAAGCGCCAATGAGATGGTTATCGATGTTCTTTTTGATGAGGTTTTTTGCTTGCTCTCTTTCTTTAATTTCTATTATTTATTTATTTATTTATTTTTATTCTATACCATGGTGATTTTAAATAAGGTATTTTGCCAAGTCGCGGAGGCAGAGCCACCAGATGTGCAATTCGGGTTGGATCTACTTCAAGCCCTTAAAAACGATATTGGGATTCGACCATCAAGAAAAAGTCTTGATTTTCTCCTTAGTGCTTGCGTTAATGCTAAAGATCCAGAACGTTCTTTTATAGTTTGGAACGAGTATCAAACAGCTGGCCTTCCTTATAATGTCTTAAGTTATGTTAGGTTAGTTTTGCATTAGCCTACCTTACATTTGATAATTTTATGCTCACTGTGTTTCACTTGTGAATTTGATTTTTAGGATGTATCAAGCACTTTTAGCTTCGGGAGCCCATAAAGCTGCAAAGGTTATACTAGAAAAAATACCCGATGATGACCCGCATGTGTGTGGTGTCTTGAAAGCAAGTCATGAAACTTTTGGTAAAACCGCATCTGTAGTAAGCGAGGAAAAAAAGAAGAAAAAGAAAATGAGTCGTGTCCTTGAAGCAATTCTAGATTCTTCCGACAAACCCGCCTCTGTGAAAAGCGAGGGAAAGAACCAGAAGAAGAAGAAGAAGAAAAAGAAGCCAAAATAGAGGTATGCAATCTTTATTTATTTCATTTTCCAATATCGCGTCTCATTTCGGTCACTCTTGATCTTTTTATGAATTGACAGCTGCACGAATCAATGGCCGGGAAACTTAACATGAGTAGACAATAGATTTAGGATACAATACAAGGTTATGCCAACGGATAGTTGAGTTTTGGTTAGTAGAGAGATTCATTTTAGGGTTGCGTGGTTGGTTTGGTTCTTTGTCGATCAACCCCTCGGGGTATTTATGGGATTGTGAGGTGACATCTTAATTCTTCAAGTGATCATTGATGAGCAATTGATCTTATTAAAGTTGTAACTACCTAGATTAGTTATTGTAATTGTAACGCTTAAAATTTAGCCTTTTTTTTATGTCGTGGGATGTAAGAGGCGCGCTATGTTACTTATGTATAACCATTTTAAATAAAGAAGTACGAGAATCACGTACAATTGTACACATTGCATCAAAAGTAATCAAATGCAGTGAAATGGACTGAGGCCGTTAAAAACTGTTTTATATACCACATTTAAAACAGTAAGTGTAAGTTTTTATGTGGTTCTTGTAGCTCTTTTGGTAAAATTGATTTTGTAAGCATGTTGCTACGTTATAAAGACATGTATTACATTATGTGTAGTGGACAACTAACTCATGCTATAACACCCTTTAACATAAGCATCGTCATGACGCAAACGCCAAAACTCATTTTGTCAAAGCTTTAACAAGCGTGAGGACTGAGGAGTGCAAAAATGGGTCTTTCCTCAATCAAACAATCACAAAATTTTATTTTATTATCTTTTTCTTTACTTGATTTTTAGTTAAGACCGCTATACCCTAATGAAAGTATAGTTTGGCTGAAGTTGTACTGTTTACGTGACACTCTAACAATGACATGTAGTTAAAATCAGTATAGATGGCTTTATAGTGAAGTATACATGTATGAAAATTTGTAGGTTAGTTTGTATTTCAATACTTTCATGTAAATAGGCTTGCAAACGAACTGAAGGAACACTAACAAGGCCATGTTCGTGTTCGTTCATTTAACTTTAAACGACACGGACTTAATCGGACACATATTTATGTTCATGTTCGTTCGTTTAAAAAATAAACATGTTCGTGTTCATTTATGTTCGTTCATTTAAAATCCAAATGAACATGCGAAATGAACACAAATGAACATACTTGAATGAACGCAAACGAACATATGCAAAACACATCAAAATAATTGTTTAAAAGTACACGAATACATGATTCACGAGCACAAATGAATGAACATAAAAAATAAACGCAACATGTGTTATGTTCACTTGTTTATTAAAATAAACGAACCTCCTGTCAAACAGTTCGATGAACGTTTGGTTCGTTAACATGCCCACACGTAATATTTTCTTATTTAAAAGACATAATTATAATGGAAAATTCAAAAAATGTCCCTTTTGAGGAGAGATGTTCTTTAAATATCTCCCACTTTGCTTAAATTCTAGAAATGTCTCTTACAAACCTGTTGCATACGACGCCTTGGTATTCATGACAACGGGTTTTCAAATTCCAATCATAAATGCCACATGGTCATAATCCATCTTCCTCGGCAAAATTTGAAGCAACCCCGTTGATAAATGCAACTTTTAAAATAACTTTTTGGATTTGTAAGGGACGTTTCTGTTTTTAGAATTAAAAAAATTTGGAATTTTCTAAATTATAAAACTATTAATCTTGTTTACCTAATGCATAACAAATCATTGGTATCCCCTACTTGTGACCTGGTGGTAGAAAGACTTGGTTATCTAATGAAGACCCAAGTTTGATCTCTACTTGTTTCACTTTGGGTTAGAGGTGTACAAAAGAATCGGTTTGGGACTGATGTTATGCAAACCGAACCAAACCGGTTTGACAATGAAATCGGTTCACCTAAACAGGTTCCCAAACCGACCCAAAATGTCAGTTTTAGGACCGGTTCCCCTTAAGATCTACCAAACCGTTTTAAAACCGAACCGGTTTGAGGAAAACGGTTCTAAACCGGATCACACCGACCTTGACCAGGCCGGCCTATCTTGCTTCTAAACCGGTTTATAAACCGAACCGATTTGAGTCAAGCCCCGGGTTTGACCAGCCGTTGACCAGACCGGTTTGGTTTGAGTTTAAAACTAGTTTTGTGCACCTCTACTTTGGGTGGATATTGACAATGGAGGATTTAAGATAGGCCTTGCGTTGCGAGGTTGTCAGTTCGGATTCCGAGCTCACCTGGGCTTTCGTCCCACCGTGTGTTACACCAGAAAGTTCTGCTCTTATGATAGCACGACTGTCAAGTGGTAACCGCATAGTCTGGCCAGAATGCGAAAACCGAATCTCCGAATTATTATATATAACAACAAGAAGTTTGATGCCGCAGACCATGATTGGTCCAAGTGGCATCGTACGATTGGATCAAGTAATTTTTTTTTGTTTTTTAAATTTGATAACTAAACGGTTATTCACGTCGACACCCCGTCGTAATGTCCGGGACCGACAATGTTCGGGTTTAACCAACCTTAGGTACCGTCACAAATGTAATCGAAACCGTCCGAATTCGCATTGACCCGCCGCACTTTGTTTTAGTTCCAATACCGTAACGAAAATGAACCGATTGCTAATCTTTTTTAGTTATGGTATCGTAACGAACGCGACGGAAGCCGATTGAATTTGCGTAGACTCGCTTCTTCAACGCCCGAAGTCGACAATGGTCGGTTTTACCAACCAACACCACCCCTATTGGTCCATCTCAATTTTTATAACTTTTTTTTTGTTTTATAAAACCCTAGTTTTAGAGCCCGTGTCACATACGGGATAATTCAAATTATAAAATTATAAGTAAACAAATAATTACATAGAATATATGAAAAAAATATATTACATCTATGCTTGTATCTATACAATGTGTACATAAATTGATTTTATTTATATCACAAAATGATTTTTTTAAATAAACTTAATAAAAAAATGTCTGTCCAAAATCGTATCCGAGAATGCTTTTTTCTATTGAACCATCCATTCTCGGTGTCATATATGTATAATTGAAAGAATTTTGGTTATGAACCAATTTCAAAATAAGACTTCTCATACGATAATAGTTCTAACCAATCAGCCTGAATACAAAAGAGGCGTTCTTTTATTGATATATTTATTAATTTACCACCCATCAAAGGAAAGTAGGATATTAAATTATAGCAATGGATGTTCTTCAAAAACTATGTTTTTCTGAACTACACCATAAAAATGATTTTGATAAGTTTCAGAGGGCTTCTCGACTTTGTCATAATGACAACATTAAAAATAACATGTTAACCCATTCAATTTTGTTAATATTTTGTTTCATTTGAGCATAGTTTTGCATAACATGCTTCTCATACAACGTTCTGATCACCATTGAAAGAAAAATTAATGTTGACATAAATATTTCAAATTTGATAAAAGTTAGAATCATTGATAGGCATGGGGGTGACATGTCGAAAGTGTTCGCAATCTTTTCTTAAATTTTAATATTTGAGGAAAAAATAGTCAATTTGCCAAGTCCCGAACCTTTTGATTATTTCAAAAAATACCCTTAAAAATAAACTTGAAACCGGAATCATGTTTAAAATTCTAACTTTCATACTTTTGACATTTTAAAGTCAACACTTTGAACCCATAACAAATTTGACGATAAATCTATTTTGCATTCTCAAACTTTTAAAAATACTCAAAAATTTTCATTTTTGACCTGTAAAATCAAATTTAACTTCCACAAAAAACCCGAAACAATTTTCGTTTAAGAAACATGATTTGTTGATTTTTGGAATTCATCAAGTATTTTGAAATATATAGTAAAATAATATGTTAGTATTTATATTTATAAAAATATATTGGTATTATATAAATATAGTGTAAAAGAAAAGTGAATAATTATTGATTTGTTATATATATTATGGTATATTAGTTTTGAAGAGTAAAAATTATAAGAATTAACCAAAACATGATAAGCGTTTACATTTATTTTACTTTATTAGAACAATAAATAACTGAAACCTAACGAATTGTGTCAACTTACTGTTTTTACCACCCCAGCGATCTAATCATAATAATAATAATAATCATGCTTCTTCTGCTTTCAGACACTCACTCACACTCACACCTACAAATACGACTCTAACAACCGTTAGTTACTTACATCACGTGCTATGGCCGTCGTGGCACGTGCCGGCCGAGGCGGTGGCGGATCATCGGCGTTACGCAGCTTCTTCTCATACCGGATATTCGCGTCAGCTATGTTTACTCTTCTCTTCTTCGCCACGGCGTCCGTACTCTTCTCGTCTCATCCCGTGCTTTTGTACGATCACGCTGTAAGTCTCTCTGTTGTGGTTGTTACGAGTAATAATATAATATAATATAATATTATCCTTTTGATTTGTTAGTTATTTTATTGTAGAATCAGTTTTAGCTATGAATTGTGTAGCAATGTTAGAATAACCTAAATGTACAAATTAAATTAGCGCGCTAACTGTGAGAATCAAGTAGTGTAATTATGTAATTGCATCGTAGTGTAATTACACTATGTTGTATATATAATTACACTACTTGATTCTCACAGTTAGCATGCTAATTTAATTTGTATTTGATCCAAACTCATGTTATGCATTATTAGAATTAAGGTGACATAGTGCATAACTAATTTTGTAGGTTTCTGTGACAAATTAGTTTCGGATTTGTATGCTTAAGGCTCGATTCGTAAGTTATTTCGTTTGAGAATCAGTTTTAGTTAGGTTTTTAGCAGTGAAATTGTTTAGTATTGGAGGAATTCAAATTAAGTATATAATTAATTTTGTAACAGGAAATTAATTATAAGAAGTTAAGAACAGTCATTTGGTTTCTTGTTAACAGGAAATTCAAATTAAGTATATAGTTAATTTTGTAGCTTCAGTAGAAAATTAGTTTCAGTTTTGTATGATTAAGGCTCGATTTGTAAGTTATATTGTTGTTGAATCAGTTTTAGCTAGGTTTTTAGCAATGAATGTGTATATTATTGGAGCAATTTCAGAATGATCAGTTTCTTCTATGTTAGTTTAGATGCTGTGTATTATACAAGTAACCTAACTTTTATGTATTATTGTGAATTTTGCTTGCAATTTGATTTATATTGTGCTATTTGGTTGAGTAGATGCTATCATGCGACCGATTAGCGCTGGACTTTTGAGTTTGAAATAGACCTAGTGTATTATTAATTTTGTAGCTTATTGTGGCAAATTAGATTCAGTTTTGTATGATGAAGGCTTGATTTGTTAGTTATTTTATTGTAAAAAGCAATTCTAGTTAGGTTTTTGGCAGTGAAATTGTGTAGTATTGGAGCAATTTTAGAATGATCAGTTTCTTCTGTGTTAGTTTAGATGTTGTGTAGTATTCGAGTGACCTTACTTTCTATGTGTTGTTGTAAATTTTGCTAGCGATTTGATTTATATTGTGCTATTTGACTGAGGTAGATGGGATCATGCAATTTGAAATTGATACAATATAACTGATTTTGTTGCTTTTTGTGGCAAATTAGTTTCAGTTTTGCATGATTAAGGCTCAATTTGTAAGACATTACGCTGTAAGTCTCTCTGTTGTTACGAGTAATGTTGCTTTTTATGTTTTGTTGTGAATTGAGTTATCAATTTGATTTATATTGTGTTATTAGGTTAGGTAGATGCGACCACGCAAATTGAAGTTGACATTGTATGTAATTAGGTTCAGTTTTGCATGATTAAGGCATGATTTTTAAGTTATTTTATTGTAGAATCAGTTTTAGCTTGGCTTTTTTGCAATGAAATTGTGCAGCATTGGAGATATTTTAGAATGATCAGTTTCTTCTGTGTTAAGTGAGATGTTGAGTGTTATAAGAACAGTGTATATTTATTTTTGTACCTTAAGTAGAAAATTGGGTTCAGTTTTGCATGATTAAGGCTTGATTTGTAAGTTATTTTGTTGTAGAATCAGTTTTAGCTAGGTTTTTAGCAGTGAAATTGTGAAGTATTGGAGCAAATTTTTAGAACAATCAGTTTCTTCTGCGTTAGGCTTCACTTTTCAATTTGAAATTGAGCTAGCACATAGTTAGTTTTGTAGCTTGCTGTGACAAGTTAGTTTTAGTTTTGCATGATTAAGGCTCGATTTGTAAGTTATTTTGTTGTAGAATCAGTTTTAGCTAGGTTTTTTTGTAATGAAATTTTGCAGTATTGGAGCAATGTTAGAATGATCATTTCTTCTGTGCTTGGTGAGATGTTGTGTACTATCAGAACAATGTGTTGCCCATTTCGGTTTGAAATTGACATATTATATAATTAATTTTGTAGCGTTTTGTGACAAATTAGTTTCAGGTTTGTATGATTAAGAATTGATTTGTAAGTTATTTCATTGTTGAATCAGTTTTAGCTAGGTTTTTAGCTATGAAATTGTACAGTATTGGAGAAATTTTGGAATGATCAGTTTCTTTTGTGCTAGGTGAGATGTAGTGTATAATACGAGTAACCTTACTTTTTATGTATTATTGTGAATTTTGCTTGCAATTTGTGTTATATTGTGCTATTTGGTTGAGTAGATGCGATCATGCGCTCAATTAGGGTTGGACTTTTCAATTCGATACTGATACAATGTATAACTAATTTTGTAGGTTTTGTGGCAAATTAGTTTAGTTGTGTATGATTAAGGCTTGATTTGTAATGTATATCATTGTAATTGTATAGTATTGGAGCAATTTGATTTGAACTGTGCTATTTGGTTGAATAAATGCGATCATGCGATTCAGTTAAGGCTGAACTTCTAAATTTGAAATTGACCTTGTATATAATTTGTTTTGTAGCTTGATGTGGCAAATTAGTTTCAGTTTTGTATGATTAAGGCTCGATTTGCGAGCAATTTCATTGCAAATCAATTTTAGCTAGGTTTTTGGCGATGAAATTGTATCGTATTGGAGCAATTTTAGAAAGAACATTTTCTTCTGTGTTGGTTGAGATGTAGTGTAACTTTAATATAAGAACAATAACATGAGACTTTTCAGTGTGAAGCTGGTGCAAGCGCAATGTATAACTAATTTTGTAGCAATTTTAGAATGATCAGTTTGAGATGTGTATTATGAGAACTAAGGACAGTCATTTTATTAACAGGAAATTCAAACTACTGGGAGAGCATCTATGCACAGAACTTTTCTTGCTCTGAAATCAGATCCATTGAAGACTCGTTTGGAATTGATACATAAGCAAGCCAGTGATCATATTATGCTTGTGAATGCATACGCTTCTTACGCAAGAAAGCTAAAGCTTGAGATATCGAAGCAGCTTAAGACATTTGATGACATGGCACAAAACCTTTCAGATTTGAGTATGAAACCAATGTATCGCGCTGCATTGTTTGATTCAAACGTACCTGTAGATGAAGAAATCTTGAGACAGTTTGAAAAAGAGGTTAAAGACAAGATTAAGGTTGCTAGATTAATGATTGCTGAAAACAAGGAATCTTATGACAATCAGCAGAAAATTCAGAAGCTAAAAGATACAATATTTGCGGTTAATGAGTTATTAGTTAAAGCTAAAAAGAACGGTGCGTTTGCTAGCTTAATTGCTGCTAAATCAACCCCTAAAAGTTTGCATTGTCTTGCCATGAGATTAATGGGAGAACGGATTGCAAATCCTAAAAGTTATACAGATGAGAAACCGAGACCTGAATTTGAAGTCCCGTCTTTGTACCACTATGCATTATTTTCGGATAACGTGATTGCAGTTTCTGTTGTGGTGAATTCAACTGTAAATAATACTGTAGAGCCATGGAAACATGTTTTTCACGTTGTGACGAATAAAATGAATCTTGCTGCAATGAAAGTTTGGTTTAAATTGAAGCCAGTCGGAAGAGGTGCCTTTGTTGAGGTGAAAGCAGTTGAAGAGTTTACTTTCTTGAATTCTTCATACGTTCCAATACTCAGACAACTCGAGTCTGCAAATTTACAAAAGCTTTACTTGGACGACAAGTCCGATAATGATAATGAAAATGAAAATGAGACCAAAGACGAGAAAAACACAAAGCATTTGTCAATGTTGGATCATCTTATGTTTTACTTGCCAGAAATGTATCCAAAGTTACACAAGATATTGTTCTTGGATGACGATGTTGTTGTTCAGAAAGATCTGACCGCGTTGTGGAAAGTTGACTTGGGTGGAAAAGTCAATGGGGCGGTCGAGACATGTTTTGGATCCTTTCATCGTTATTCTCATTATTTAAATTTCTCACACCCGCTGATTAGAGATAAGTTTAATCCTAAGGCTTGTGCTTATGCTTTTGGCATGAATATATTTGATCTTGATGCATGGAGACGTGAACGATTAACCGATCAGTATCATTACTGGCAGGATCTGGTAAGTTTTTGCTTCTTAACAATGTAATATTAGAGTTAATTACACAAATGTCCCTGTGGTTTGGACAAGCTAACAAGTTTGGGGTTTGTGGTTGTTTTGTAATGAGTTTGGGATCTAAGGCTAACTTTTATTAGTTTTTCTGTTAACTTCAGGTAAAATGACCAAAATACCCTTTTTATTAAAGAACTAGATGCATATTGTTGATAAAGAAATAATTTAGACCGCTCCTTTTTAATATTAAACAATATCTATGTATATTATTCTCTGTTAAGGAGGGTATTTTAGTATTTTACCTGAAGTTAACAGAAAAGTTAACGGAAGTTAGCCTTAAACCTCAAAGTCGTTACAAAAATGAAACCACAAATCCCAAAGTTGTTACTTTTAAACCTTGGTACCCAAAGGTGTTACTAGCATGGGCGAAGGCTAGTTAGGGCCCGGGGGCGGCCCAGCTCCCCCTGTTTTTTTCGAAGTTGTGTAAATTTACATGTTTTCGCCCGAAAATTTTTTTACGTAGTGTAAAGTTACCCGTTTTTGACTTAAAATTTGAGCACGGCCCCCCGCGTTAGAATTTTTTAATACATTTTAAGTCCCCCCCCCCCCCAGAACTCGTCCAGGCTTTGCCACGGGCCAAACCACCGGGACCATTTGTGTAATTAACTCGTAATATTAAGAATAGTTTTATTATTATTATTATTATTATTATTATTATTATTATTATTATTATTATTATCATATATTGATAAAAAGTAGTGTTTATGAAGAAACTGATATTTTGTGAATGTCGGTTTTGATCAGAACGAGGATCAGAGTTTGTGGAAATCTGGGAGACAGCCACCTGGTTTGATGACATTCTACTCGACAACAAAATCGTTGGACGAAACATGGCATGTTCTTGGACTAGGTTACAACCCAAGTATAAGCATGGACGAGATTAAGAAAGCTGCTGTCATACATTATAACGGGAATATGAAACCGTGGCTCGATATCGCGATGAACCAGTTTAAGAAACTATGGACTCGTTATGTTGATAATGAAATGGAATTCGTGCAGATGTGCAACTTTGGTCTATAAACAGAGTTACCGTTCTTAGTAGTGTAATGTTGAGCCCGTGCTAAGCGAGGCTAGTGTCGCGTTACTTTTTCACACGTCATCATAGTTAAACGTGTTATAATTTCAAGTTGAACGATGCGTGCAGGTAACATATATCTTTCATTCTTTTGCCTCTCTTGATAAGTTTAAGGTTTTAGATTTTGCAGATTTATTGTTAACCGAACTGGATGCCCATTTGCGCATCCGATTCCTTTTTGATCTGTTAGTATATTTATGGGTTGATGATTTTTGGTGGTGACGGTAGTTGGAAGGGGACTGGCAACGAATCAACGACACAATAATATGACCGAATGGATGATTTTAAAGGGGATTTTGCACCTTTATGTTATGACATTCGCAAGCTAGTTTTAGAAAGATACTCGGCATTAAAAGTGGTTGTTTGAGTGTAGGTATGTGCTAAATGTTATTGCATGCTGAGAGCGTTGGTGCTATTTCGATGTGCATTGATTATTATTCATACGTTGATAATTTGTTATGATATGCATGAGACGTGTTACAAAACGAGTTTTATGATATGTTATGTAAAAACTGTTAATGCTACTAAGAAGAATAAGGTCCCCATCATTCTTTCGTTTTTTTATCAAGATTTTAGTTTATGATTACATCGAAACAGAAGGCAAGCGGGCAACAAGCTGCGTCGCTACCCCATTTTAGTTATGTTATGTTATGTCGATGATTGTATTTAAATGAGTTCATCATGGACGACAAAAGAGTTGTTGGTGATCTTTCGATAATAGTCGTGGGTATTGTCGGCAGTCTATCGTAGAGGTGCACAAAATACCCGGTTCCGGACCCGACCCTGAACTGGTTCAACATGACCCACAGGTACAACCAGGTGTAGGCTTTCTCCTCGGAGCCGTACTTGGAACCGGAACCGGAAATACTCGGTCAATACCCGACCCTACCCGAAACCCGGTCAAATGCCCGACTATACCCGGAACTGGTTCCTACCCAATCGGTTTGACTTTTTTTGACCATACCCGGAACCAGTTCCTATCCGATTCCGGTTCCTGAAAATACCCAGTTTGTGCACCTCTAGCCTGTCTCTGTCGCAAAGTAATTATTTTCTGACGGTCATTACCGATGGAACCCTTCGGTTATGCATCTTTGTTTTAAAGTGTATCTCTGTCTATATGGGCTATTACTATATTTCCTAATCAAATCTTCTTAGTCAAATATATTATTTCAAAGATATCTCTATTAACAAATATTACTAATACTAATAACAAATTAGCAAGTAAAGATCAAAAGGAGTTAGCAACAAGAATGGCCTGTCTGCACCTAGCTTTAGCCTGCTGAATCCTCTCATTCAAAGTCTCTTCTTTCACAGAGGCTTTCACCATGGCCAAATCCATCTCCATCAGCTTCAAAACCCGAAACAGTTCTGTCACCATCCGCTCCTCCACCTTCCCGTCGTCTAACAACACCTCCGCCTCCTCTCTCGCTCTCTCTGCCACAATCTCCCCTACTTTCGCCAACAACTCCGTTGATCCATAATCCCGGTCCATCAGCTCATCCAGTTTCTCAAGGAAATCCATTATCACGTAACCTGTAGGGCATGAAACCAAAAAAACTGATCATAATCAAAATACCGAAGAAAACCAAAGCGAAACAAAGCCGACGGTTTGGTTCAGTTTTGGTTATGCATGTAATAGAAACCGAACCAAACAGACTTTTTTTTATAGATTTTCATTTTTTATTTTATTTTAAGGAATTTATAAGAATTTAATAGTTATGTAATCAAATATTTTATCCCAAATGTATAATTATCAATTAACTAATTAACAATACGATTTAGGCTCAAATTCGCTAACTTTTTGCTAATTTTATTTCGGCCCAAAATTTTCAAGCTCAAATTGCAAAACCAAAAAAACCGAAGCTAAACAAAACCGACAGTTTGGTTTAATCTTTTTGTAAAATCCGAACTTCTTGTTCATTTTCGGTTTTGCATGTAATAAAAACCGAAAAAAAACCTAACCGAATATATAAATTTTCAGTTTTTCTTTATTATATAACAAAATGATTTAGGCGCAACTTCATAATTTTTGGGCCAAATACTTTTTTTCCCCAACATTTTCAAGCTCAAATGGCAAAACCAAGAAAACCGAACAGTTTTCAAAAATTCAAAACCAAAGTCTCGGTTTTTGGTTCCATTTCATCCCAAAACCACCCCAAACCGAACCATGGACACCCCTACCAGTCGGTTTCTCCAGAGGAATCGGTAACGTCCTCTTCCACCCGATTTCAAAATTCGGGGGCTCGGGTTTCACAAGCCCCGACTTGGATTTTCGGTCCCGAATAATTTCCGATCTTCGACGTTTTTCGATCGGGAAGGCGTCCGGGCTGGTGGTGGCTGAGGAGTCTGGTGAGGGGAAGTCTGGTGGTGAATTTGAATTTGAAGTGCATTTTATTAAGGTGGGTTTGTGAAGTGATGGATTCAAAGAGGGTTTGAATGTGTGGATATAGAAAACTAGTGAAGTTGAAGCAGTAGCCATTGCAGCATATATCATCAAGTGAATGAAGCAGATAATAAGTCTTATCTTGGCCCGCCAATTTTATTTGTTTTAAGATAAGCCTTTTATAATTAAAATCCTTTTTTTCTTTAGTTTTTTAATAACTAGGCAAATTGGATTTTAATAATCCCAGCTAAATGCTATTAGTTGATAATAATTCTAACTTTATTTACTGTTGCCCCTGGTGGTCCCGAATTTTAAAAGGCCGGCTCTCAATGGTCCCCCATTAAAAAAAAACTTAACGGCGTTAAGTTTTTTTTTCCGAATTTCAAATTGAGGGCTTTTGATTGAAAAGAGGATACGATTCGATTGATGTAAAGCTTAGCTCGAAACGATGCTCCAAACGGCTTAATTAGTGCTTCAAATCAGGTGCTTTGAAAAATTAACAAGAATTAAGCTGTTTGGAGCGTCGTTTCGAGCTACGTTATATATCAACTAAATTGTATCCTCCTTCCAATCAAAATCCCTAAAAAATCAGTTTGAAATTCGGGAAAACTTAACGCCATTAAGTGTTTTTTTTAACGGGGGATCATTGAGAGCCAATTTTTTTAATTTGGGACCACCAATGGTAATAAACGAAGTTATGATTATTATCGGCCAATAACAATTAGTTGGGATTATTAAAATCCAATTTGCCTAATAACTAAAGGGATTTTGCACTTTGAACCGGGATCAGGTCATTTAACTTACTAGAGCTTGAGCTCAACTTGTTTCAAGCTCTTTTGTAAAGCTTGAGCTCTACTCAAGAGTTGTCTTTTCAAACTTGAGTCAAGTTGGATTCTTTTTTTTTTTTTTTTTTTTTGGAACGACAACTTTCTTCAATGTTATAGCATTCTCATATATTCACTTACCTTTAAATTCAAAATTACATTAAAGCACACTACAGTTTCTCTTTCATTTTCAATCTAAACACAAGACCTCATGTTATAGTTTCCTATTTTATTATCTCTTCTTCTAAACACAAGCATGAACCCGTTTAGTTATGTTATAACCCATGACCCGGTTTCTCTTCAAATACAACAATCTTCATATGAAGATAACGCTTTGTAAAATTTTGAAAAATAAACTATTGTGTGATACAAGTCTTGAACACAAGACCTCATGTTTCAAACTAAATATGCTTACCAACTCCACTTAAGTAGTTATTGTGTTGGATTTCTTGACTTATAAATGATATATTGTTAATTCACTTATAGTTAATACTAGAAAAGTATTAAACAATTAAGTTAACATCCAATGTTGTATTCAAAGTGGCTTTTAGAGATTTATGAATTGTAAAATTTTGTTTATCATTATTAATATCTTATGAGTCTATAACGTATTTTATCATGTATATTAATAAATTTAACTTTTTTGTTGTTTTTAACCACCCGTGTATCACACGGACTCTATCCTAGTTGAACAATATAGTTTTATATCTATATCATTACTTTTCACTTTCTTCTACCCACAATCACTTTCAAAAATATTAAAAAATTATATAGGGTGAATAATAATTTTTAAAAGATACAAAAAAACAATACATTTTATTTCTCCTTACTCACAACACTCTAAACCACTTTGTTTATTATGAAAACCTCACTCATGAAATTTGATGGACGCAATGTGAATGCTCTTAAGCCACCACACTCCCCAAATTTGGAGAGTCTCGTTGCCCCACTCTGGCCAGACTATGTTGTCTTAACAGAGTTCACGCTGGCTTCAAAATTTGGCTTGGGCATTCCTCGAGGAAACTATACCACTGGCTACCATTTGGCAATCGTTGTGTCACCACAAGAGCAGAACTTTCTGGCATAACACACGGTAGGACGAATACCCGTGTGAGCTCGAGATTCGAACCGACAACCTCGTAAGGCCTAGCTCAAATCATTTATTGTCATAATCCACCAAAAGTGACACAAATGGGGATCGAACTTAAGTCTCCATTAGAGAACCCAATCTTCCTATCATTGGGCCACAAATGAGGATTGTATTCGACTTATTTACCATTTATTAATTAATTTATATACAAATATGCTTATTTTCTTTAACTTTTTAGTTATAGTTTTTATGTATAACTTAATATATATTATTTTATCATAGTTTATACATAATAACTATTATTATATAAATATATTTAATAATGGCATATGTGTAATGGGTAAGGCTTAGGATTTTAAGGTATTAGGTTTAAAACCTGTCTTAATCCTCTATTTTTTTTTTCCCATAATGGTGAGTTTCCTCCTTGATAGTGTTATTGGGTGAGTTGGCCTGGTATGGACGGTTAGAATCTTGTCTCGTGAAGACTCACTCGCGTATTGGGAGTAATTTCAAACGTTGTTCAAAAAAGTTTAATACATTAAAAAAAAGGTTATAAAATTATAGGCTCGTTGAGGCTCGCGAACAAACTTGAGCTCGACAAATGAAACTACAGAGCTTTAACCACACAAAACACAATACAAACCTGACAAAAATTTATAATTATTAAATCTAAATGGGCCAACTTATGGGCCGAATGTAGCTAATGTCACATGTAGCCCATTTATGCAAGTTGGAAATTGATCCAATGGACCGACTTGATATTGGCAGAGGTGTAAAAAAAAACCCGAATCTGCAACGGAACTCCAAAAAAAACCCGTAACCAGATTCTTTTATGCCTGGGTTTTTAATGTTCGAACCCGTACCCAGAGTAATACCTCTAGTACCATACACCAAATAGAATGTATTCACTGTAGTTGACGTTTAAGAGTCTGTTTACGAGTTACTTGCAATTTCAACACGCGATTATTAAAAAAAGTCGTGTTAAAAGTGACAAAAGTCATGACATTTCATATTGTATTTCCTTGTTACTAAATATCTTTTTATTTATAACGATAACCCACGCGCTCTCTAACTCTACTTCTATATTACACTTTTTTAACAACCAAAGGATTTGAGACTCGCTATTTTAAAAGAAAAAATTTTATCCGACACTTATTATTATTAAATGTCTAAGTGATTATTTTTAAAGTGAAATATTTTAAATACATGAAACCTTAAATATAGCAATCCCTTGTTATTCTCTCTAAGTCACAAACAACCCGGGCCACCACCACAAACCATCACACGACACGCATCGTTGTTGGACCACCTACACACAATTGATGGATCGTTGCTCAACCTTATACTCGTCTTTCCAAACCTGTCTTTCTGCTCAACATCTCCTTCACCAGCTGTATGTTGTTCATCACTATCATTGTCGTTCGTCATGGATCTATCTTAACGTAAACACAAAATTATAAGACGATTGAAAAGTGGAAACAAGATGAGCTTACACATAATGACTATCTAACCATAAGAAAGTGGCTTGTTTGGGTTGACAGTTGACACATTATTCGGAATAGGTGAACCACTAAACCAAATTAAATTGATCATAAATAAATGCAAATCAATTATCACAAGTAAAATTGTTAATTCTTAAAAAATAAGTAAAAAACATATAGCATGGCAATACTTGGTCCTATTATCCAATTGAATAAAAATTGCATATCTTGATCCATTTTTATTTACGTGAATGTCTTGTCTTGCTCAAGGTATGTGAAGAGGTAGGTCCCAGCAGAGCCCAGTTGGACCCGCAAGACTCACCTTGAAAAGGGACGTCTGCGCAACGACCAACTGCTTCCGCAGGACCCACCATGCTCAGAGATGAAAACCTTACGCGCAGTACGCCAGCTGTTCCCGCAGGGAAAGCCTCCCAATGGTAAAGTACCCCGCTTGTTCCCGCAGCTGCGGATACAAGCCATCAGGGAAGGCTACCCGCACTGATAGCAAGGCTACACGCACAAGGCACTAACTCTTGATACTTCAGTAATGTCACCTGAAGGAATGAGCAAGGCGGGAATACTCCCGCCCAAATGAGCCAGTCCATATGCTTCTGGAAGATCTTTTGTACTATACCTGCCAAGGTATGGGCAAAACAGACGATCTGACCAAAACAGCTCATGAACCAATCACAGGGTGACAGCTCACCGACAACAGTACGAGGAGGAGCACCCTCTAGTACTGTTTGTCACTATTAGCCGCTGCCTACTCACCAACCCTTACTATGGGACGTGCGTAGCCTACAGTTGGTGGAACAGTGCATAGCCGGCAGTAAAGGAACAGTATACAGCCGGCCTTGTCACTATCGGCCGCAGCCTATCCACCAACCAGCATGGCTTGTGCGTAGCCCACTGTTGGTAGAACAGGAATACTATTCAGCCGGCTGTACCTTCTTGGAAACCTACCTTCGGCTATAAATACTCCAACACCTTAGAATGGTAAGGACATCATCTGATATCTCATTATCTTATCTTCTCTAGCAATCTCTTAATATACACTTATATTCAGAGCAATCTAGTCTGATTCTCACGCCGGAGGGTGGTCACAAGGAGGAACCCCCCCTTCTCAGTGACGAGCTTACAGTGTCTGTTTTGCAGGTCACCTGAAGAACAACTTTCTTTGCTGGACCTCATCCTCGTGGGAAACATTTATTTAACCCCCAGATTATCCGTAATCTGCCCGGGGTCGATTAGTGTTTCTTCAGTATGATTTGGTCGGTTTTGACAGAATTTCTGAGCCAGAATAGTATCTGTGATTACTGAAGAAACTAAACCAAACTAGTCAGGTTGGCAGACTTAGTCGGCCTAAACAATTGTATTTTGACTGTCGCCGTATAGGTTGTTCATTTACATGAAAACGTACGGTCAGATTTTTGAAAGTGTAAAAATGTTATGCTTGAAAAAGATTGAGCATTCCTTTCAAGGATCAAATGTTTACGTATTAAATGGTTTTGAAAAAAAGAAGTGAAAAACTTAATAAAGAGCAATAAATAGGTTGAAATAGTGCACCTGCACCATACGGCCTTATTTATTTGTATTTTTTAACGGTTAACGAATCTTTTAAATGGGCCACTGCATAAATTTACTGCATTGGGATACACTTATCTTTCGATCCGGGAAAGACCCTCACCTAAGGTCAACACCCGTGAACACTTGCCGAATGTACGACAGTTTGGTGAGATAAAACCCGTTCAGTTCAAGGATCTAGCTAGTGAAAGCCACCTAATCGTCTAGTCTCCCGTCATCACTCTGATGCCACTGAAACTAAATGACTTGGCAGGAATCGAACCTGGCACCATACGCGCTATAGTTGTTAAGCTCATGTATGTTACCTTTATTTTATTTTTTTTTGGTTATTAAATGTTGTGGGCAGAATCGAACCTGGCACATAATCGGCCGGTTCAGTTTAACTTGTCGATTCCAAAACCATGAACAGGTTTTTCACTCCTAAGCTATTAAACCAAACCGTACTGATTCCAACTCAACCGGTGTAATAAATAGCCCAATTTTCTTGTTATAGAAGCAGACCAAGGTCCACCGTCCCCAGTGTAATAAATAGCCAAATTTTCTTGTTTTAGTCTGAATGTCCACCCTCAAAACTTCAAGCACAAGTCTCAAACCAATTAAAATCTAATCCCAGTTGGTTAATTTTAATTTTTGAACGCATCATATCATTGGGACTCAACTTCCGCCTCTTATATATCGCTTTGACTTCTCATATTTTCTCCCATAACGTCACATCACCCCACTGTCACCGCCTATCTTCGATCTTATTATGCCTCACATACAAAAGTTTAAAGCATCCGCCTCTGTTTAGACTCTACACGGTCCGATCAGTTTAAACTATTATAAACATTATAAACAGTTCCAATTCATCAAGTTTTGTATCAAACTTAATACAAATGAGCTTAAACCCTTAGATATATAAACTATTATTAACACATAAACTCATTTTTTTATTTAATATAAATGGAAATTAAATGACACGTGGCCATGTGGGTGGTTATGTATGTATGATTATTATATTATAAGAAACATTGCTGGCTGATGATGTAATGTGTCGTGTTAGTTAACTGCTTTGAAACTTGGAGCCCAAGTTACATGCGAACCCAACACGTATCATTGTCGGCCGGCTGACGTATTGAACCGAACCGGAATCGTCTAAACCGCACAAAACATGTGGTTTGATGGACCCACCTACACAAATTAGGCCTTGAAAACGTTATTAATCTATTATTATTATTTATTACTATAATATAAATAGCCAAGTGGCCTGTATTGGTCGATGAAATTTGTAATAGAAACCAACTAAATGTTATTTTTTTTTATTTAAGTTTTGGTACCACAACAAACTTGAAACAAATCAACCAGGTTTATATAGACTCGTGGCCTTGTTTAAAGCCCATGACTCGAACATTCGGGTTTTACTAATGCACAAGTTTACCGACCGACCCCTCCCCCAAAAAAAAATTTGGTCGTTGGTCCACCTCAATTTTTATATTTTTTTCTTTTTTTAGTTCCAGTGCCGTAACGTACGTAATCAAAACCGACCATATTCGAGTCAAGTTACCTCAACGCTTGGGACCACAACGATTAGGTTTTAACACCGCCCGGGTTTGCCAACCAAAAAATATCGTCTTAAATATTTTGTTTTCTTATATGTTAATTGTAACACCCTGGCTTAAAGCGGAAACGCCCGAGTGTGACATACAGATTGTTCAAACACACGTGACACTATTTGGTGACAATAATAACATTAATTCATTTAAAGCATCATGTAACACAATGTTTGAAAGTAACCATACAAATCCAAATTACAATCAAAATGATAATTTTGTTTATTAAATAACTTAAGTATTCTAAGTGTCTTCTCATCTTCAGCCTCTAACAATAGTACCTGTAACATATATATAAAATACGGTCAACTAACTTAATAGTTGGTGAGTTTCCCACAAGATTGAATAAATACATAAAAACCTTGCAATTCCATGAAACTTGTTATTATTAAACTACTTCGCATGCAATGTCCTTTCCAGTTGGCAACAGCCAACGTGCTTGGATCAGGGGTCCCTTTTCCACTTATAACAAAATGGTCCTGAGTGCAGGGGGCGTATGATCATACTTATTGAGGCAATCACTTGCTAAGTACATAATCAAGTAAGCACATATAACACACAAGTTCACGATATGAATTGCAGTTTAATAGCTAAGTATAAAATCGATTTGCGTTTAATAGGATATATATGCTACCCCCAAAAGTAAAAGCGTTAAAAAAAGAGGGTGTGAGGAACTCACCTTTGCAATTGAAGCGAAAAGACTATGAATAAACGAATGCGTCAAGAACCCGAAGCAAACGATCTAACCGAACTATAATAGAATAAATACGAGCTTTAATGACTAAACGAACGATATTATTAGGATCAAATATTGCGTTACTTATTTGGAATTAAATGATACTTTATTAATTTTAAAGTTTTGAGTATAATATTATTGCACGATTTTATGGAGGTTTGGCCAAAATTATAATGTAAATAATTTAACGAGGATGCTATGGGGTTTACATATTCAACGGTCTTGAATTAATGTTTACAATTCGAATTTTATATATAATAGTTTAATGAATTGATTTTTAACAAAATAATGCTTATGTCTAATATTAACAACGATTTTTAGTTTACAATTTACGAAAACTAAAGTTTGGTTTTTAAGTATAAAATGGTAAATTATATTATATATTTAAAAATAATTTTATAGATTTATTATAATTTTTAATTGATTAAAAAGATTAAATAGAGATCATTAATATTAATTAGTAAACTGATATCTAAAAAATACATATGGTGACTGACCCGGGTCCCTACGTTTCAAGACCTATTTGTTATCCAGTTGACCCAGTTAAGCTATTCGTTAAGAGCATAGGTTTAAATTATTAAATACGTTAAGTTATATAAATTATTAATAAGCAAAAAATGTCTGACCCGGGTCTTGCGTGTAACAAGGCCATAGACTAACAATTTGATCTACCAATTCAATTCAATTCAGTATAGTATGAAATCTATTATTTATAAACAAACATTTCAATTCATCTTCTTCATCAATAAATACCCTAAGATATCAGATTGATTAAACTGGTCTAGGTTTGTTTAGATTACATTAGGGGTTTTGATTATTGATCAATTTGCATATATTACTTACTTGGTTTTACTTCGCCGGAGCCGAAACTTGGAAGATCAATCGGAGTTTAAAGAATGTTTATTAGTGTGTTCAAATGATCCTATTTATACTAGTTAATTGCGACGGATGGTCCAAATCTTGAGGTTAATGCTCGTGAATTATGCCCGGCTAAAGTTACGGGATTACGCGACGGTTTTCGGTTGTTTTAATCAAATTAAATCATTAGTTATAATATAATATCGACGGTTTAGTATATTAGTATAACTTAATTGGTCAACGACGAGATTTATGCGAGTATTATGGGTTTCCGCATTTACACTTTAGTCCTTTAAGTATCATAACCTTTTAGTTTGGAATTGAAAATTTAAGAATATAGATTTAATATTTAAATTTTCATCTTTAACCCGTGAAGTTCGTTTGTCGATAAAACTTGGGATTTTATAAATAAATTGAAGGTAAAAATAAATGAACGAATATTGAACATCAAACGACGTGAATACTTTATTAATGATAAATAAATAATACATCGAAACAACTCAACGGGTCGGGTTAACGGATACAAATACAAATCAAAAAAATGACGAATGTCACATTAAGGTTTTTATATGTTAATTTGACGAAGTTATTTATTCTTTTTTTTGGGTTCTAACGCTCAAAGTTTACCAATGGTGTCTATATCATAACGAACGCAGACGATACTAACCGAATTCGTGTCGACTCATCGTCGTAACGCTCGGGTTTTACCAACGTCCGTGTTTCAACGTTGGGGCTTTTCCTGCTGCCTGACGCAACGCGCTGGGTAGAAAAAACTAGTTTTTATATATGTATGTTTAGTATGAGTAACTATTAATATAATTAAGCTACCGAACAAGATGCCCATAAATAAAGCCTGTCACATTGTAACGCCCATTTTAGAAACTTCTTTTATGTTTAATTTTATATTTATAAAACGAGTTTCAGGGCAGTTTGACTAATATTACAGGAATTGGTTGGTCATATGAACATTTTGTTGACATTGATCGGTTAAATGGACATCTTGGTTAGAGTAAGCTGCGGTTTTCGTCTATGTAGTTTGTCCAAATCTACGGTTTTAGTCCAATAGTTTCAAATTTGTGATTTATGTCTTTGTGGTTTCATTTCACTTGCAATTAAACCCGAATTCACTAATCCTGTTAAGTCTGATCGTTAAACCTATCAGCGTGTCCTTCACGTGAGGAGCAGTCTTGTCATTTTTCTTCCCAAATAACCCCCGCCATAATTCACAAGCCCCCTCACATGAATTTATTTTCAAAGCAAAATCGTGATTTTCTACCCTTCTTCTAGGTTTTAACTTAAGTTAAAAGTATACAAAATTGGTCCCTTAGTTCCTTTACTTCGAACTTGGTCACAAGAATTACATTTCCAACCCTTAACATTTTTCAACTTTTAGTCCCATATTAGTTATTACATCACATATTACATAACAATTAAAATGAATTTATTTTGACACTTCATAATGAGTATCTCAAATAGGTTTATAGTTTAATTATCCTTTTAAGTGTTTTTGGTTGTGTTATCAATTACTGTTGCTAATGTGTTCATTAAATGTATATTTTCATGTAATAGGCCAAAAATGGATGAAAGTGAGTGACCTAACTAACCATCATCAAACTATAACCAACTCTCCATAACCACTACACTTAATTCTACACACGATGGTTCCTACTCCATAAGCGCCTCGGAGTTACACCTTAAGACTTGAAAGGAAGAGATTAATGTATGACGATTAGTCGTCGAAAAAGGCCACCTAATCATACCATGTTAAAAGCGTAACATATATAGTAAGAGGTTAATCAGTTGTATCGGTAGCTGATCTCTATGTCTAAAAAGAAACAAAACTTTAGACTTGATGTATCATCCCGATATCAAAATAGGTATAGTTTGATGGACTCAACTGCAGGTGTACATAAATCATTGAAATGTATTGAGGTGTGTTTATAAACCATTTGAAGCTGAAACGCCAAATTAAGTAAATTAACCCAATCAACTGATTAGAAATCTATACATTTCTATCCATAATTTATGTTTTGAAAAACTTGAATTTAATTATTTGGCCTAGAAATGCGCATTTGGAACCAAGTACTAGTACCGTACTGATAACATACGTATTGGTCCGGTACTCGTTTTTTAGAAATTTGATATATGTATTTTCGGTATCCATATATTTTATAAGTATCTATATTATATCAAACCAGTACCCACTTTTCTAGAAAACTGATATCAATATTTTCGATACCGATATCATCTCTAGCTGAAAAAATGTCAGACCAAAACGGGTATTAAAGTTATGAATGGTTGAAAATGTATTCGTACCAGTACTAGTAACAAGATCAACGAAGATGGCAAAAAATAAGCAAAACAGGTACCGTAACAACTGACAATAAAATTTGTACAATATTCGGTACTTCTTTCTTCAAAGCTGGTATTAGTATTTTCGATACCGGTACAAAACCGACACTTTAAAATTTATATGTAAACTAAGGTTCTATTTGTTTTTTGCTTAAAAGATTTGCAATAGGTTTATCCCTGCATGCGCATAGACATAAGCCTCGAAGACAGTTTGTTTTTTTTAAAGACAAGAAAGATGTTTTTATGGTCTTAAAAAATAAGTTAATATTCAACTTCTTCACATTCTACCAACACCCACTATCCAACATCATCACCACCCACCGTGCGTCACCACTGTCCATCACCACCACCACCGTCCACCACCCACCATACACCACCACCGTTGACCACCACCACCCACCATCCTCCACTACCACCACCGTTCACCTTCTACCACCAATCGTCCACCACCACCGTCCACCATCTTCCACCACCACCTCCCACTACCACTATCATCATCCACTTTCACAGTTCGTACACCATCACCAATTATTTTAGCAGTCTAAAAGCGTTAAAAAGCAGTCTTCTTCTTACATACTACATAGATTTGGTCCACATATTCTTCTACAGATGCCTGCAGATACAAACGTTTTACATCTGAAAAAACAAATTACACCTTAACCGACCATTTAACCCCTATAAAAGGGCTGAAAATGTAAAATCCAGCCGACAAAAAGGAAGGTTGAAAAGAATCAAAGATGATTTACAACCACAGTCAAAAACAACACACAAAACATAAGTTAAAAACCAACTATATATATATATATATATACACACACACGTGTGGGTGCAGTCTCTTGTTCTTCTTCTCATGAATTAAATTAAATTCCGTAAATCAAACTCTTCTTTCTTATTTGTTTCTTCCATAAATAACTTGTTATCCATTTCTCAACTACTATCCGTTGCTTTCATCTTCATCCTATAATAATATTATTCATATTCATATTATTATATGTATATATACATCTTACCCACAAAACCCTAACATTTTCATTTCCACTTTTATTAATAATATTCTTTCTTTGCCTTGTTAATAAATACATCTATTTCTTTGTTAATTTGTTTGTTTTGTTCTTGTCGTGTTTGATTTCAACACGTTGTTTTATGTTAGGGAACAAAACAAGGTTTCTATTATGTTTTGTGTTTGATTAATTGGATTGATTATTATTATTTGTTTTTGTCATGAGGAAGACTGATCAGAAGCAAAGGAATAATAATAACAATAATAATAATAATAATGGGATTATACCGAGTTCGATTCGATCATTTTCAAGTTATTTGAGGATTGTGTCATCCAGTGCATCCACCGTTGCATCGACTGTTCGGTCGGCTGCTGCGATTGTGGACCGGGATTCGGATTCGGGTCCTGATCAGGTTAGTTAATTTGTTATAAGTTGGAAAGGGTTTGTTTATTTAGTTAGGTGTATGAATCTTGATGATGAATGTGTCAGCTTAGGAAAACGGGTCGGTAACGGGTCAAACGGGTTATGGGCAAAATGGGCAAAACAGGTTCGGGTCCAATGTGTTCTTATGAAGAAGTATGAATTTGGTTCAGGTCAAAAGGACCGGTCTTTAAAGTATTAATAATTTGGTTCGGGTCAGAATAACATGTTTTAAAAAAGTATTAATATGGTTTGGGTCAAGTATGTCTTTTTTAAAAAGTATTTGGTTCGGGTCAAACTTGCTCTTTTGAAGAAGTATGAATTTGGTTCCAGTCTAAATAAACCGTTTTTAAAAGTATTAATTTGGTTCGGGTCAAAATAGCTCGTCATTAAAAGTATTAATTTGGTTCGTGCCAAAATAAACCGTCTTTAAAAGTATTAATTTGGTTCGGGTCAAAATAACCCATTTTTAAAACGTAAATATGGTTCGGGTCAAACTTGCTCTTTTGAAGAAGTACGAATTTGGTTCCGGTCAAAATAAACCGTTTTTAAAAGTATTCATTTGATTCGGGTCAAAATAGCCCGCCATTAAAAGTATTAATTTGGTTCATGTCAAAATAAACCGTCTTTAAAAGTATTAATTTGGTTCGGGTCAAAGTAACCCGTTTTTAAAGTGTATTAATATGGTTTGGGTCAAATACGTCTTTTTCAAAAAGTATGAATTTGGTTCGGGTAAAAATAACCTGTTTTAAAAAATATCAATATGGTTCGGGTCAAACACGTGCTTTTAAAAAGGTAATAATTTGGTTCGGGTCAAACACGTGCTTTTAAAAAGGTAATAATTTGGTTCGGGCCAAAATAACCCGTTTTTAAAAAGTATTAATATGGTTTGGGTCAAAATGGGTTACGACTTCCGAAAAAAGTGGGAACGGGTTGAAATGAAAAAAAACATTCAACCCGTTTTAAGTTAGCAAGTTTTATAAGAGTAACTCGTTTTGACTCGTTGAATACTTTGACTAGACCTAAGTTGACTCGTCTGTATAATTTGACTTCAACCAAATAGAACCCGTTTGCAAAATTACCTGTTGTATAATTTGAACCGAACCAAATGGACCCGAATGCAACAATATTCACCCAAATTGACCCGTTAGTCCTTTTATGTGTTTTTCAACAAAAGGTGCTATGGGCCGGGTTTGACAAGCTGGCATGTGAAGACGGTACCTCACACCGCGTGCTATTACTCGGGTATCAACACGGTTTCCAAGTATGGGATGTTGAACACGCAAACAACATTCGCAATATAGTCTCACGGTTCGACGGGCCCGTTTCGTTTATGCAAATACTCTCAAAACTAAACGATCACCCGCTGCTGGTACTTTGTGGCGGGCCCAGCGTTTCTAGCGACAGTAACATAAAAAATAATAATAATAACATAAACAATGGATATATGCCGACAGTCGTATGGTTCTACTCGTTTAAATCCCGATCTTATATAAAAGAACTGAAGTTCCGATCTGTAGTTTACTCGGTACGATGCAGTTCTCGTATCGTTGCGGTTTTGCAAGCTGCACAAATACATTGTTTTGATGCTGCTACATTAGAACGAGAGTACACGGTTCTTACTAACCCTATAGCTACAAGCTCGTCGAGGTTTGAAAGTATCGGGCTGGGCCCGCTTGCTATGGGCCCAAGATGGATGGCCTACAGTGGTAGCATGGTGGCATCACCAAACACATGTGTTAGTCCGCAGCATCTTACGGGCCCGAAAAGTGTTACTACTTCGGGCTCAAACGGAAGCATTGTTGCACACTATGCAAAACAGTCGAGCAAGCAGCTAGCTGTCGGGATTGTTACACTCGGGGATATCGGGTATAAGAAGCTGTCTAGATATTATTTACCCGAAGGTAATATTTCACAGCAAGTAAATGACACGGGTCGTTCACCAGATACAGAGAATGTCGGAATGGTATTTTGTTTAATCGATAAAAATGACCATTTTACCCTTGTCTTTGATTTGATGAAGTTAATAAAATGTTTATTTTTGTCAGGTGATTGTGAGAGATGTTGTGAGCAAATCTGTTATCGCTCAATTTAAAGCGCACGATTGTCCGATCGCGTCGTTGTGCTTCGACCCAAGTGGTATTTTATTGGTAACAGCTTCGGTTCACGGTCATAGTTTTAACGTTTTTCGTATCGGACCGGGGCCTGCTAACGATGCGTCTTATACGCATCTTTACAGGCTTCAACGCGGGTTTACAAACGCGGTTATACAGGACATAAGTTTTAGCTTTGACAGCCGTTGGATCACGATAAGTTCTTCACGGGGCACGAGTCATCTTTTTGCTATATCTCCAACCGGTGGCCCGGTTAATATGCACTCCCGTGAAGAATGCGCGTACGATGCTGCCAGTAAGCCGCCAGTTACACTCTTGGCTGTCGGCAGAATAAGAACTGGAAACAACGGGTGGAGAAACGTGGTGAACGGGCTGGCGGTGTCGATTATTGCGTCTACTTTCCATAAATGCAAGGGTAAAAATGACCCGGATTTAGATTCGGGTCCCGCGTTATCGAAGTACTATATGCTAGTTTTTTCGTCTTCTGGTTCGGTGATACAGTATGCGTTGCGGGTATCATCTGAAGTGGATAATAGTTTAAAGTTGACCATTGACCCGATTCAGAAGTGGCATATTTTTAATAAACAGAACCGAAGAGAACGAGAAAGAGAAGAAAATATTGACGTTTATGGCGAGAACGCGCATATAGATACTAGAAAAGTGTTTCCCGAGAAAACCGATTGTTTTGAAGGTGCGAGTAAAATCAAGAAAGAAAGTGTTAATGCTGAGGAAAAAAACCATGTTTATATTTCTGAAGCGGAATTACAAATGCACGCGTTGCAGACGCCATTATGGGCAAAATCGCAGGTGCAGATCATTTCGTTAATATGTTTAAAACATGAACCATTAATTTTTATTTCTAAATTTGTTGTATTTTGCAGATTTTTTTTCAGTCTTTAATGATAGACGATGTTATTAACGTGTCGGAGATAGAGAATATTCCAACTCGCACGGTTGAAGTTAAATCTCGATATTTGATTCCTGCTGTTGATTATCTTCGAGGACCGAAAGTTCAAAACACAAGGTAAATAATTTATCTTATTTTATGATTAAAACGATTTAAATAGGTTTTAATTAGGGGTGGCAAATGTGACCCATGGGTTGAATGGGTTGTAATAAACTGTATATAATGAAAATGCATATAATGGGTCAGAATGTGTCAAACTAAAAAAAGAAATGGATCGAAATGGGTCAAAACGGGTTGACATTTCTTGAGGGTTTTTCTTTTTCTTTTTCTTTTTCTTTTTTATGGAATGAGAAAAACGGAGGAAACTTTTTAGTTTATTTATTTTTTTTAGTTTTTGATTTATATTTCGAGTTATGATTTTTTAATTATTTTTTTTGAATATTTTAGTGAGGGTTTCTGAAATCTCAAACCATTTTGACCCATTTCAAAAACCCCTCATTAAAAAATTCAAAAAAAAAAAATTAAAAAATCATAACTCGAAATATAAATAAAAAACTAAAAAAGTAAAAAAACTAAAAAGTTTCCTCCATTTTTCTCGTTCCATAAAAAAAATTAAAAAATAAATTAAAAAAAAACTCAAGAAATGCCAACCCGTTTTGACCCGTTTCAATCATTTTCTTTTTTTAGTTTGATCCATTCTAACCCATTATATACATTTTATTACAACCCATTCAATCCATGGGTCACATTTGACACCCCTAGTTTTAATGTTTTATGCATTATAAATAACGCGCTATATTCAGAGTTCACGCTTTAGATGACAACGACAACAACAATAACGTGTTACATGAACACGAGAAGGTTGTTACACACGAGCCCAGCACGAAAACCGAGGGTGGACTTGAGAAGGGCGATGAAGAAACGGGGGAGGATGATAGCGTTGTAAATAGTGACAGCTGTCCAGTATCTCAAACTCGACCGGAGACTGTAGATAGCATACAACACTCGGTCAGTGGGACCCGTTCGGAGCTTGTAAATAGCGACATAGGTCAGAAACTCGAGAACCACTTTGAAGATCAAGGTGCCGAGTTTGATTAAAAGGTAAGGTTATTTTATACGCTTTAGCGCTTTTTTAGGTTACGGGTCAAAACTGGTTTGTGCTCATATGAGTCGAACGGGTGGATTAGGTAACGAGTTATAACTGATAGCGGGTCGGGTCAAAGCAGGTGGGTTGACCTTTTAAATAATTTTTAAAATTTTTTTAATGCATATTAATATATTAATCTTTTTTTAACGTAAACAAGTTCGAGTTTGTTACATAACCGCTTAGAAAATTTAACAGTTTATTATGTCATGAGCTACTAATAAAATAGGGCCGTCTCTGAGAATTGTAAAAAATTTTGGGCCGAATTAAGTAAAAAGGATTTTGGTTGGGTTTAAATAATTAAATTTTTAAATGGGCTTGCTTGGTTATGATTTGGTTTGTGCAAAAATAATTTTGTATAAAAATAGGCTTAAATGCGTCGAGTAATTGAGCTTAAAAATAAAAAATACACATTTTTTATTCTAAAAATATATATAAATTTAAAAAAAATAAAAATTTTGGGCCTAGCGTGGCGTCGGCCAGAGGTCTGTCAACCACTCTGCCGTCCTTGAGGGCCGGCCTTGTAATAAATCACTCAGCCTGTTTGACAGGAAGTTTGATTAATATTACGAGACTCGAAAGAACATAATGCTGATGACAATCATTGATGTTTTGTGTTTATTTTGTAGGCATGAGGTTTCTAATGTATATTTGGATTTTCATTGACTTGTGTAAATAACCTCTGAATGATCAGTTGTAACATGATTCCATCATCATATTCATTTGCTCATTTTAGTGTCTGTTTCCAGTCTTGAAAGCTTATGGTATGTTATAAAACAACTTTTTACAATGTGCATTTAAGTTCGAGGAGAGGAAGTGATATCAGTCGTGCTATGAACTTTTGATAAGTTGATAATATTGTACAACACCAGTTACCTACCTGATTGAAACGCAATTGACGGTGAATTATTGTAAAGAGTACCGATATGTTTGGATTTCGTGATCGATAAAATTATTATCAAGGCACTAATTCATGGTGATCTCTAAGCATGTATTGTTTACACAAGGATATGAAATTAGTTTATTTATATGTATAATATCCACGCAAGAACATAGATTTTTAGATACGTGAAAATTAGACGTAATACGTTACGGGAAAGACTAAATGAGCAAACCTTATGTTTTGTTGACTATATGCAATGAAAAAAGTAACACGAAAGTGATTTCACCTACAATGATCGATGAAAATTTAAGTAGGTCTGAGATCTTTAATGTAATAAAGCGAGTTACTTTCTCTTACTTGTCAATACCTCCTTCCCTAACTTTGATTTCATTTAATAATTTTATTTGACACATTACTACCCTCTAACATTTTTTAAATTTTATGGCCCTTCTTTAAAAGTTTTATTTTTATTTTTTTATTTCTATAATGTTTTATTATTATATTTTTTTTGTTTCTCCTTTTTTTGTTTATTCTCCTTGATCATAATAATATTCATTATCGATGTACTATTATATTTATAAAACTATATATAAATATGCGCGTGTGTGAAAGACTTATACTAATATTGATACTATTAAATATATATATATATATATATATATATATAATAACAATGGCAATGATAATAATAATTAATAATAACAAAATACTGGAGAATATTAACTGAAATAAAATGTTTAGGGATTTAATATGTATGTAAATAATGTTAAAAGTAAATGATAACTGATTTGATAAGTTCAAGCAAGCGTACATTTAATAAAAATCATATAAAGAAGGACCGCTTAACACCACCTTATTATTTTGTTGCATAATGCTAAATGTGATGATTTCTTTGTAAAATTGTAGTTGATATTAATAATTAATGATATTCTAGTTTTTCAACATTGTTTTAATTACAAATTAATTTGTTTTAACTTTCAAGAAATAAAAATGTTTAATTAATATTCTTCAACATAAAGTCTTAAAAGAAGCAACCAAAAGCATCACTTGACCTTATCTATCAACGTGACGTGCAAGGAAACCGAATAGTTATCCATAAACATGCAATTATATATAAATTAAGCCATTTATACCTCCATTAATTAAAAGCTAGATGTATAGTAATTTACAAGGTGGTAGCAATTTGAAATATATGAAAAACGAGAAATGATTTGGTCTTTAATCGGAAGCTGGCTGATCTAGATAGAGTGTTGAAGAAAATAGAAGTGGACGGCTTTCATGGATCCGGAATAGGTCGAGAATGTTTGTAGCTTCTTGGGAGGATTGGTTAGGTTTCAAAATGTAGATGTTTGTAGTACCGTTTATGTTTGTGTTCTGTTTTTGGCGGTTGTTTGGGTTTCAAAATGTAGTTGTTCGACTCGGTTTCTTAATAAATTATTTGTTAGCCGTTAAAAAACAGTAATTTACAAGTAGTTTAGCTTTGTGTACAAGTGTCCTATTTTTCTTTTTGATTATTTTAGTTTTTTATTCCTTTTATTCTTTTTTAATTTAAGTCAAATATTAAATTAATCAATTAACCAAACACATTACATTTTTTGGGGTTTTCGTAGCAAGCAGGTTTGACCGTCACATGTCACCTAAAATAAGTTTCAATACAATTTTGGTTATATTATGACTATAACTTTTTGTATTCTCTTTCGCTTACTTTACCGAGTACATAGAAAACAAAGAAATTTACACTTCTCTCAACATACGGGTATTTTCTCGCTAGCTTTACGTAAAACAAAACCATTTATTAAATATAATAAAAGAATAAAGATGTAGTTAATAAATATTATTAAATAACATCTTAATAGAGTATGGTAACTTTTTTCTTTTACAAATGCCTAACTATATAAAATATAAAATATTTAATATATTACCACTAAATATCCACACAAAAAAAATGTTCAGGATAACAAAAAAAATTTTCATGTTTGTAAATTACGAAAATACCCTCAGTTTAGGATATCTATTTGGTGGCTCGTAACTAACTCCAACCAATCTTCCATCCAACACACAACAAAGCCCATAACACTCTTATCAACTCTTTTAACACTTACAACAAACCATGTCTCCAACAGCAAATTTGCACCAAATTTTTACCACTTTTCCGGCCATTCCTAAGCTTTCGGGCGACAAGGTACCACGCACCGATGTCACTGCCTCTAGTTTGTCCGGAAACAAGGCGGATGAACCCGAACCGACTCACTAAAACCAACTAGAAGACTAGCATTAGGCTTTGGCACCATTGGATTGTTTATCAATTCTAATGTTGCGGTTTCTCTAGCCGAAGACAATGGATTCTGGCTCACCGGACCCATCCCGATACCACGGGCTGCTAATAGTAATTCTCTAGCATCCCTCTCTTGATACATTGACTTGACTTTGACTTTGACTTTGACTTTTTAAGGTCAAACTTGTCACTTTTGGATTCTAAATTATTAAGCATTGTGATGTAAAATAGTAACAAATATTTTTTTGACTGAAGCTAATTATTATTTACTTCAATTAACCATCAAGAAATTTTGAAACGGTTAACGATTCGGATCGAATTTCGAGTTACAAACTCTTTAGGTTTGACTTTGGTCAATCTTATGTTTTGTCATTGACTCATTGTAGTGATTGACAATGTGGAAACGGGCACGCGTTCTTTTCTCAAAACGGGTGTGTACATAGCGGATATTGGGACGAAAGGAAGACAATTTCGGCTAAAGAAGTACGCATTTGATCTTCTTGCATTGGGAGATTTAATAGGGAAAGATGCATGGAACTATGTTAGAAAGTATTTAAGACTAAAGTCAACACTCATGTATTTTGACTTTGATAAAGTCATCTCGGCTGCCACACCCGACAATAAGCCACCACTCCTTGATCTCGCTAATAGATTGTTCAATACCGTCGAAAAGGTATATATGATAGAACAAAATTTTAGCGTGTAAGGTTTTAAAAGTCGGTTAAAAATGTATTTGGTTTCTGATATGTTTGTGGTTGGTTTATAGCTAGAAGACGCGGTGAAACAACAAGATCTTCCTCAAACGGAAGCGTTGTATAAGGACACGACGGTTATTCTTCAAGAAGTTATGACTAGAATGGCTTGAATTGTTTCTTGGGATCAAAATGTATTGAGTGTGAATGATTTTAAATGAACTTTTGTATACATTTTTATATGAATTCCGCGTTTGTTATGTGTACTTATTTATCTTCGAAACTTGCAATACTTGTGCGAGGCATTGTATCGGAGAAAGCAAGCCACGCCCAACACTAAAATAAGATTATGAACAATGAATACATGAAATACTGTTGCATACCACTTCATCACTGTAAAAATATAATATCTGTATAAATACAATTCAACTACCAGGCTTACATTCATTCACTCCTTACTCATTATTTTTAGCACACACCATACTTAACATTCTCATGGTGGTCACGCTATATCCCATATCATATGGAAAGTCCTAACAAATTGTTCATCTTAAAAGGTTTAGGTTTGTAGGCTTGCCACATCATCTCACATTGATCTGAAGTCCCGCAACCCCGTTTCATCAAGGCTTAGGTGAATTAGGAAAAAAGTAAAATTATTGTAAAAAAAATTAATAATAATAATAAGAGGAATGTTCATGTACAAAATAATCTTAACATGAGAACGTAGAAAACGATACCAATATACCAAAAATGAGAACGTATGAAACAATATCAACTACAATGTCAATCTACATAAACAATGTATTATAATAATAAAGAAAAAAACTAATAATAACAACAAAAGAATCAAAATCAGCAACAAAATAATAACAGCAAATACTTATAACATCATAAAAAAAACTTAATAATAACAAAAAAAATGTAAATTAACAAATACTTATAACGTCTCATAATCGAAAATCAACAAATACAAACAAAAAATAACAAACAATTATAAAAACAAACTTAATAATAACAACAAATCGGTTAATGTATTTGATCCTGAATAATAATAATAATAATAATAATAATAATAATAATAAAAGGATGAATTTAGGACAAAACGTGACGTAGAATGATGTGAAAAACCGTTCATTTTGTGAACGTTCCCCGTTGTGATAATAACTAACGAATTTAATTTAGGGCTTTTGTTAGCACAATTCGAAGCCCTAATTATCCATTGCTGGCCAATGACATTGTTTCAATTCATAATTAAAGCCTCGATTGACAATGAGATGATTCAAATTGATGTTTTGGGGAAAAATGGGCGCCAAAATGGTGATTCTGTTGATGACAGTTATCATTATACATTACTCCTTGTTGGCAGAGGCTTTGAATTCAGAGAGTAATCGGCGGCAGCAGCTAGCCGTTGACGATCGAATCGATTGGGAGGAATCGATTGATGATGACACGGTACTGGTAATCTACTTTTGTTCATACTTTGACCAGGTGCACACCAGGTGTTTGTGAAAAGTCCTGTGTGAGAATAGTTACTGAAATAGGAGCGGTGGGAAGGAAGTTCATTTAATAAATGAACGAACGTGAACAGGGAAGGGAATTTCGTTTAGTTAGCTAAATGAACGAACACAAACTAAGGTCATGTTCGATTAATTGTGTTCATGAGCATGCGATAATGAGTTTGTTAATGATTGTTTATTTTATGATATAAACAAAATTTCAACAATTAGTTCATATGAAGGTAACATGCAACTTCTTCAATGCATGACCGAGTTACGCTCATAAGCTCCAAAAACTACACATAGCAATCTTTTGATTACAAATTCAGCAATTAGTTCATATTCAGTTCAAATGCAACATCTTAAATGTATAACCTAATTGTGTTCATTACATCCCATAACTGTGTTCATTAATGATTGTTTATTAAGGGGGTGTTTGGGATTCCTTATTTTACCTCGTTATAACTGTTCATTAAGTTAATAAGTTACAACATTGTAACTTATGAAACTTATCCTCTCACAATATAAGCAATCCCAAACACCTTACTGGTTTTCAAAAAGTTTATAAGTTATAAGATGGTGAAATAAGCAATCCCAAACACCCTCTAAAGGTTTTTAATACTTTTTATTAGGGCAGTAAATGAACCAAAGTTCGGTGAACTGTTCATGAATTGTTCGTTAATGTTCGTTTGGCTAATAAATGAACGAACATGAACAAGGAATCTCGTTAGGTTGACTAAATGAACAAACCGAGAAAAGGCCATGTTCGTTTAGTTAGCTAAATGAGCGAACACAAACTAAGGTCATGTTTGTTTAGTTGTGTTCACGAACATGCGATAGTGAGTTCGTTAATGCTTGTTTGTTTGTTTTATGTTTGTTTATTAAAGGTTTTTAATACTTTTTATTAGGACAGTAAATGGACCGAAAGTTCGGTGAACTGTTCATGAATTGTTTGTTTGGTTATAAATGAACGAACATGAACAAGGAATCTCGTTTGGTTGACTAAATGAACAAGCACGAGCAAAGGCCATGTTCGTTCAATTGTGTCCGTTTACATTTATTTATGCTCGCTAATGTTTGTTTGTTTATGTTTGTGCATTGAAGGTTTTTGATACTTGTTAATTATTTTTCGAATCTTAACATTTTTGTTAACTAACATATACATGAGTATTATGCGATCAATTTATATGTAAAATTAACATATCAATACAAATGTTAAAAAAACACCAACGTAAACTTGGTAGATGGACCGAAGTGTTGACAATGACCGTTTTCGGTTAGCCAATCAAATAAAACGTTGTTTGCGCTCATTTTTGTTTGTGCTCATTTGTGTCCCTGAGCCATTCACGAAAAAGTTCATTTTCTTAATGAACAAACAAACACGAACAAAAAAATTCGTTCAGTTAGTTGTTCGCGAACCTTTGCTTGTCCAATAAGAGCTTAACGGACGAACATGAACAAGGTCTGGTTCGGTTCGGTTCGGTTTGTTTACAGCACTTCAAATATTACTTTAGAATCGAATAAACCATTGCTTTAGCTTAACGTTTATACCAAATCATTTTGCTTATGCTTATTTATCAAGGGGAACACATGAGAACCGAACTGAATGAGAACTATAATATGTCAAATCTTGTGCTTGTTTTCTGGTCATTGAGATTTAATGAAATTAACTGGCTGCAGGCAGAGTTATTATGGGAAAACTGCGGAGCAGAGTTGGTTTCTTCCATGGAATATTGTCAAGATCTCCAATACTGTGACAGTGGCACGACCCTTATAGGAAAGGAAAGATTGTTAAAAGCTATTGATATCGAAGATCCACACGTCAAGAAAACTGTACTAGATTGTTTGAAAACTAAACAAATCACTTTATCCAAATCCAGAAAAGATAAGCTTCCTGAAAAGTGGTACACGGAGTATTTATTATCTTCTTTAAACAAACCTAATGATGCACCCAAAAGACGCAGGCTGGCTGAAACTGTTAGCCCTGCAACAGTTGCTGTTGTTGTAATCGTTACTGCAATCGTCACACTTTGCGTTGCTGGTGTTTCTTTTTATTGTTATGCTAAGAAAAAAGGTCTGGCTGCCATTAAAAAAGACGAAAAGCCTCTTCCCAACAAGAAATCTACTAGTGGTACTTAAAACTTATAAAATAAATGCTGTTTTCACTTTTCATCGATGTGTGTTTCTGATTCGGTTAAATTTTGCAGGTGTTTTTAAAAAACTGTTAAAACCAAAGAGTAAACATAAGAATACTGAAAATGAATCAAACGGACAGACGGATGCGAACGTGTCTGTCGATTCAGGTCTGCAAATGAAGGCGTCTTTGGATCCACCCGTAGAACCTCCAACTCCAAAGGTAAAACAACATACTCTGAAGCCTAGAGCTATAAGGGCAGAATCGTCTTTACACCCTACCAAAAAGACAGAATCTGTTATACGGTCTCCAGTTGGAGGGAAAGATTCGGCTCACCAACTACCGCCAGTCACTGGTGGTTCTCCAGCTTCTTCTCCCGCCGCCACTCCCCGCTCTCCCGCCACCGCTCCTCCAGCCCCCCCTAAACCGCCACCACCAGCACCTAAACCGCCTCCACCAGCGCCGCCCATACCTGGAAGGAATTCAGTTGGGGCCCCACCGCCTCCTCGGTGGTCAGGTGCAAGTATCAGAGCGCTACATCATACTGATTCAACCAATGCTTCTAAAACTAAGCTAAAACCGTTCTTTTGGGATAAAGTTTTGGCTAATCCTGATAAACAAATGGTTTGGGATAAAATCAACCAAGGATCATTTCAGTAAGTTATAATATTCTTACTTCTTTAATATTAAATTAGCATAACAGAATCTTTTAATCAATAGGTTTAATGAAGAAACGATTGAAAGTTTATTCGGTTATCAAGCACCACATGGAAAGAACAAGGATCATGACACCAAGAACACTCCACCAAAAGAACCGCAGATGCCTTTCATTCAAGTTATCGATACAAAAAAAGCACAAAACTTGTCTATTCTCTTAAAAGCATTAAATGTAACAATTGAAGAAGTTTCTGCTGCACTTATAGAAGGTAATTCTTTTATAAACTTTAAACATTTGAATATGTCGTGAGTCGTTCTAACTTTTTTATAAAATTTATTCAGGAAACGAACTACCTATAGAAATTGTTCAAACTCTGCTAAAAATGGCACCGACTAATGAAGAAGAAATGAGTTTAAGGGTATATGGTGGTGATCTTAGTCGGCTCGGGCCTGCAGAAAGATTTTTAAAAAAACTAGTTGAAATACCGTACGCATTTAGAAGGCTGGAATCGTTGTTATTCATGTGCACGCTTCAAGATGAGGAAGCCAACATAAAAGAATCCTTTGAAACTTTAGAGGTTTAAACTTTTCACATCTGAATCCATTACAACAGTTTTGACTTTTGTTGATGTGACAATTTGAACCCATTCACTTCACAGGCTGCTTGTACAGAGCTTAAAAAAAGCCGATTGTTCTCCAAACTACTGGAAGCGGTTTTGAAAACCGGGAACCGGATGAATGTTGGAACATTTCGTGGCAGTGCAACAGCGTTTAAACTGGACACGCTCTTAAAACTCTCGGATGTGAAAGGAATTGATGGAAAAACAACTCTTTTACATTTTGTAGTTCAAGAAATCATGAGGGGTGAAGGTACACGAGTTGCCCGAGCGGCCAAAGATGGTAATACAAGTATCCACATCATTAAAACCGAAGACCTTCTTCTGGAACCTTCTAAAGAAGAAGCAGATGAACATTACTGCAGACTCGGGCTCAAGGTGGTTTCTGGTTTGAGTAGTGAGCTTGAAAATGTGACACAAGCAGCATTTATTGATGCTGATGTGTTAAGCAATTCGGTTACTAAACTTGCAAATGGTCTCGTGAAAGCACAAGAGTCGTTGACCACAGATATGAAGAGTTTGGAAGAACAATCGGAGGATGCAGAAGTAGATGAATTTTGGCTTATTTTATCGACTTTTGTGAAGACTGCTGAGAAGGATATTTCATGGATGGTTGAAGAAGAGAAGAGAATAATGGCGCTTGTGAAAAGTACAGTGGATTACTTTCACGGAAATGTTGGGAAAGATGAAGGGTTGAGATTGTTTTCCGTTGTTCGTGATTTTTTGATTATTTTAGAAAAGGTGTGTAAAGAGATTGAGGCTGCTCCTATAAAACCACTGAAGAAGAAAGATGGTGTGTCACTCGAGTTACTGGAAAACGATGATTTGCAAACGGGTGTGAAAAAAGACGACGGGGGTCCAGAGAAGGAGGCTTAGTTTAATGGTCTGCAATCAGTCCACTGGTTTTTATGTAACATAAGCCAGGTATGTATGTCATTGTTCGTAACGGGCTTTATGAAATATGAAAAATCATGTCGAACATAATTCTTGCTTTAAGACACAATTGTAGCCGAAAATAGTTAGGAGTATTTGGGAGAATATGCAAGTATTTTGTGTACTAAATACTTATATATGCAAAACAATGAAATCTGAAGATCTATTTCCCGGAAAGCTTGGATTTGAGATATGTCATCTAAGTAGAAAATAACCGTTTTGGTAAGGAAAACAAGTTGATGTGTGGTAGCAGCATATCAAGCCAAAATCATATCCCAAATTAAATGTAAACCGATCTTGGGACGCTTGGTGCAGTTGTAGAAACTTTTCCGGTTTTTTAACCAAAAACCATAAACTTGGGCGGTGTTTGTGTTCTTATTTGAGTTCGGATCGATTTTTGGGTACTATTTAGTCCATGTTTCTGTTTGACGAACAAAAGTCCTACTTGTGTTGATTTTTTTTTTCAGAAAGGTGTATTTTAGAAATAAAATTAGGTTAATGGGCTGGTAAAAAACAAAAGGAAATAGGTTAATCCGCTATCCCTAATAGCGGTTAGTTTGGTTTGTTAAAAAACTAACTGGGTTAACTTGGTTTGTTAAAACTAATGCCGGTTAACGGGGTGAAATAGGTTTCCTCCTAATCCGCTATTGGGAATGACAGATTAGTTTTTTGCAATGACTGATTACATATGTCACTTCCTCCTAAACTGCTATTAGGGATAGTAACCTATCTCTGTTTTTTTTTACCAACCCATTAACCTAATTTTATTTCTAAAATACACCTTTTTGAAAAAAATCACTTGTATCTTGCTTTGTGCTACCAAACTTGTTCCAAATCAACATGTTTTTTCAATTGATTTCGATAGACATTGTGCTATCGAATCAGCAGTCACCCACTTCTACACATCAGTTACAACAACCTGTAGCGGTTTTTATTCCGACTACACAACAATTGTTTTTAGCTAAGAACTGTCATCAATTACCAAATGTTGATAGTTGTTTGAATATATTACAATGCCATGTCAAACCAACATAGAAAAATCGGATGGTGATATCGCAACATCCGATTCGAGTCATACACTTTCAGTTCAGTCAAACAGACACCAAAATTGCAAGACACACATCAAGATCATGTTAAACACCATTCTTAGAACATTTCATTGATTCAATTAAAACTTATAAACATATATAATCGAAACCCTATCTCCAGTTCCTCCTAAAACAAACATCCGTTATCCAAACACCACAACCACTACATTAAAACACTAAAACATCACAACACCAAATACGCTTTCGGTTCTCCGTATCCCATCACTCTCTACTCATCATCCACAGCTGCCTTTGAAGATCCAGCCGCCTTCTTCGGAAGCAAGAGGTTATGAATGTTTGGTATAACACCACCGTTTGCAATGGTAACATCGCCAAGCAGCTTACTCAATTCCTCATCGTTCCTCACCGCCAATTGAATGTGTCTCGGCACAATCCTAGTCTTCTTGTTATCCCTTGCAGCATTTCCAGCCAACTCAAGCACCTACATTTAATCAAATATTAATAAAAAAACAAATTAATCAAACCCTGGAAATAACAAAATCCTGCATATTTCAACTTAAAATTAAACAGAAAAATCACAAGCAAAAAAAAATCAACTTTAATTAAAACCACAAAACCCCCAAATTAATCAAACCCTGGAAACATTAAAACCCTAAAATTTGCAATTTTAATTAAACAGATACACAAGTATATAGCAAAATCAAGTGTTTCCAGCAAACCCAAGAACCTAAAGATGATAAACCCAAGAACCTAATGATGATAAATTTCATTTTGAAAAAATAAAAATAAAATTAAACCCAAAAAAAACAACAAAACCCTAAAAAATCCAATTTCAATTAAAAGCTGTACACACATAAATAACAAAATTGATTGTTTCCAGCCAACCCCACAAGCAACAGACAATCAATTTCACAAAAATAACAAAACCCTCAAATTTTCAAAACTGTAGACCCAACAAAACCCTAAAAAGTTCAATTTCAATTTGAAAAAAAAAAACCAAAAATTTCAAATTTGATTAAACAGATGAGCACATATATAGCAAAATTAACCATTTCCAGCCAACTCAAGCATCTATACACAATCAATTTCATAAAAACCAGAAAACCCCCAAATTAACCAAACCCTAGAAACATCAAAACCCTAAAAAGTTGAACACATATAGCAAACTAACCATTTCCAGCCAACTCAAGCATCTATACACAATCAATTTCACAAAACCCACAAAACCCCCAAATTTTCAAAACCCTAGATCCAACCAAACCCTAAAAATTTTCAATTTCAGCTTCAATTCAACTTCTATTAAACATATAACACCAAAACCAACTAACTTACTTCAGCAGCAAGGTACTCCAGCACAGCCGCGAGGTAAACCGGAGCTCCGGCACCGACCCGTTCAGCATACTTACCGGCTTTCAAAAACCTAGCAATACGACCAACCGGAAACTGTAAACCGGCCTTGCTGCTTCTTGAAGTGGCCTTCTTTGCCGAACCGGAGCCTAGGGTTTTGCCTCTTCCGGCCATTGATTTGGTGGTGGGTGATAATTATAATAAACCAGCGAAGGGTAAAATGGGAATAATAATATTAAGGATAATGAATGGGTTTGTGTTAAAGAATTTGGGTGTGGGTTTGGTTATATAGTGGTTGGGGTGGTGGTGTTTGAGCCAATGAGAGTGGAGTGTGAGGATTGTGGATTGTGGCCGTTGGATTGTGAGTTGGGTGTGGTGGATGTGGGGTTTAGATTTGTTTGATTTTGATGTCATTGTTGTATCTTTTTAAACCTTTTCTTTTTTTTTCTTTTGTTTTTTTTAGTTGGAGTTGTGTGTGTATTGTGAAAAGAAAACGAGTAAACTTTGTTTGTATTGAGATTTTCAAGTTATTATCAACTACTAATCTAATCCGTCGCGTTGAGGCGAGCCGAGTTGGTATTATATTCTTTGCATATAGACAACATTGGATCGAGTTAGTATCATATTCTTTGCATATAGACAGCATTGCACTGCAACTTGCGACGATATATTCTGTTGGCTCCGTTTTGCACAATACGTCTTAACTTAAAATTATGTTGTTACCATGTGAACCTTCCCTCTACAATATATGTTGGCTCCAATGAAGTGTATGTTCCACGATGGAACATCCGCCGAGGAACAACCCTTCGAACGCCTGTAGAATGCGTCGAGTGGGCGCGCCACGCCGCCCCAAGGGGGCGCTGGGGGAAGCAATGTCAAGCTACCAGGAGGGTAGGTTGACAAATGAGCTCCGGATTCTCCTAGCCCGGATGCAGCCGCGCGTCGAGCTGCTTTGTCGTGAAAACGACAAGTTAAAGGCAGCTCGGATCCAAGAAGTAGCTCAGGCGCGGGCTGTCCGAGAGGAGAACATGAGGCTCTTCGCTGTTGCTGCGGAGAAGGAGAAGGCCTTCAAGGCCCTTGAGGTTGAAGTTCAGGCCCGTCTCGAGGCCCGTTCCAAGTCTGCCCAAGCTGTTAACGAACAGCTTCGGCTGGCTAAGGAGACTGCACGGAACGCAACTGAGAGGGCCACCAAGGCTGAAGCTGTTGCTGATCCTCTACGCCTCGAGAATGAGGAACTTAAAGCCAAACTAGAGAGGCTCCAACAGGCTCATGATGCCTTGGCCATGGAAGACGCCAAGAAGCTCCAGGAGATCTTGGACCAGAGGGGCGTGCTTGACCATACTGAGCGTAAGCTTAAGGGCGTCGAAGAGGCTGCGGCTAAAGAAGTGTTGCTTGCCAACCTTAATAAAAGTGAAGCAGAACACGCCCGTAACCAAGCTCAACCTGCCCTCCAGGAGGCTCTGGTTACCAAGGAATGGCTTCTACGAGAAGCGTTGTCGCAGGTAAGCTTAGCTTCATAATGTCTTCACGCTTTTCTTTATACTTAGAAAAGGTTTTGATACTTGTATTTTTGTTTTGTAGGCTGTGCATCGGGTCTTCACGGACACATCATATGACGATGCCATGAGCGCAGCCCTCAACGCTTCTCATGAGGATGGGGAAAAGGCTGGCTTCCTGCTTGGTCTAGGGTTCGTTGAAAAGGGCATCCCGCCTTCCAACTTCCCTTTATATGATGTAGATACTGAAGCTGCTTATGACCAAGCAGTGAACCAGTATGCTGTCTTCCCGCATCCAGTGGTGGAGAAGGTGAACGAAGTTGCTGCTGCTGATGATGGGTTAACCATTCTCAAGACCTCCCTTGAACCGCCACAGCCAACTGATGGTGCGGGTACAAGTGGGTTTGGAGGGAGGGGTCCTGAAGCTTGAACCTTTAGATCCCTTCCCACTGTTAGGATATGTTTACATTGTATAGATTTATATTCTTGTAGGCGGGTAGATACCTGGCCATTCTTGTAATACTTGAATTATTATGAAATATAAATCTTTGTGCGGGTAGGACCGCTACTTTCACTGGATGACTTGCTTTATAAACGTTATATGACTTGCTCATGCATACTTTAGTTTAAATTAGCAACCTTCCAAGTGTTCTGAATAAGTTAACCTTTGAACGTGGTAGATAATAGGTTGAAGTTTTGCTTCCTCCTTCGTGATTGTGCGGGTAACTTAGTAGGATGGCTAAACTTTACCTATATCTGACCTGCGTGGAGGTTTTCCTCATCTTTTTCTTAGAAATTTTCTAAGTGTTTAGAATAAGTTAACCGTTAAACGTGGTAGATAATAGGTTGAAATTTTGCTTCCTCCTTCGTGATTGTGCGGGTAAGACCGTCACTTGCACTTAGGATGGCTAAACTTCACCTATATCTGACCTGCGTGGAGGTTTTCCTCATCTTTTCGTTAGAATTTTTCTAAGTGTTTTGAATAGGTTAACCGTTCGACGCGCGGTTGTCAATAGGTTAGTTCGGTTTCCTCTATCATGATTTGTGCGGTTAGGACCTGCACTTTCATTTAGTGGGATCACCAAACTTTACCTATAACTGACCTGCGTGAAGGTTTTCCGTTTATTGTGTTTACGCGGGTTTTGCCGCCGTCCACACGCAACGATTTCTTTACACTTATGCGGTGAAAACCGGCATCAGTGTTTTGAATAAATTAACCGTTCGACGTGCGTTTGTCAATAGGTTAGTTCGGTTTCCTCTATCATGATTTGTGCGGGTAAGACCGGCACTTTCATTTAGTGGGGTGACCAAACTTTACCTATGACTGACCTGCGTGAAGGTTTGCCGTTTTTTGTGTTTATGCGGGTTTTGCCGCCTTCCACACGCAACGACTTACTTCCCCACTTATGTATGCGGTGAAGACCGGCATATCAGTGTGGAAAGTTCATAAGTATAAATGTAAGACCATCAGCATCAATGTGATAAGGAGAATCATTTCCATTAGAAGTGGCTCTGGGCCTTTTCTTTACGAGTTTGGAATTGATCTACATGTAAACTGTGTAATTGAGCTCCCTTCCATGTTATTGGGATGGGAGTGCCATCGAGCCGATATGCACCTGGTTCGGGATCTCGTTGTTTATGCAGTATGTAGTCTCCAACATTGAAGCTGCAGTTTCATTCTTGTGTTCCCCAACCGGGGTTCTTCACGCATTAGTCTGCTTAGCATTCATTACGCCACGAGGTGTGCGAGCATCCCATCTCTGACAAATGCTTCGACGATGTCCTTCAAGTCTATGCATTCTTCGGTGTTGTGGCCTTTTGTCCTGTGGAAGTCACAGTATTTGCTCTGATCAGCGTTGTGACGCTCTCGGATTATTGGAGCCTTTGGCCATGGGAGCCTCTCGGTGTCGAATATCTCGGTAACGCTTTTGGTAAGTGGCGTCCATCAGGAGTTACGGTACGACGACCGCATGTTATCCTTTCCGCGTAACCGAGGTTGCGAGCCGGATGAGGTGTCAAAGTTTACCCTTGACTGCCAAATGCCTAGCTTCCTCTTCTTGTTTAGTCGGGCGGTAAGGACATTGTTTTCTCTTGTTTTCTGGGTGTAGAGGTTTGTGCTCTGAGGAAGATCTCTACCCAGTTGCTTTTCCGTTTCCGCGAAGCGTTTAGCCGCTGTCATGATGGCATCCCATGTGGATGGCATGCTATCTTTACCCGTTAAGGTGCGGATGAGCTCCGGGTCTTAAGCGCCGTGGACGAAAGCAGCACGAACAAGATCTTCGCTAATGTTGCCCAGACTTAGCTTTTTTGAATTGAAGCGTGTGATGAAGTCTAGTAAAGACTTATCTTCCTCTCGGATGCAGTTGAGGATTGTCCATTGCTCTTCAGTGTACTTTCTTTGTTGACTGAAGTGTTGGCTGAACTTCTGTTGGAAGTCTGCCCAATCGTAGATGTGGTGGACCGGTAGACGGTCGAACCACGCTCTAGCCGCTCCCACGAGCGTCATCTGGAACATATAACACCACGTGGGTTCCGTCCAGTTGCTGACGGTTGCCCCCGCTATGAATCTGTTCAAATGATCGTCTGGGTCGGATATACCATCATAAGTGCCGATGTTGGACATCTGTTTGGCACTTTTCGGGGCGATTGCTTCCGCAATGTCCCTTGCGAACTTGGACGTTCCCGCATTTGCAGCAGTTGGTCTAAAAGTTTTGGAGAAGTCACGTGGGTTTCCCCCCACGTTCTTCGGTTTGAAGGTTTTCTCGAAATTCCTTCTTGGCTGGAAATCCGTTTCCTTACGCTTCCCTTTCGCCCTACGGCGAGGGTTTGCGTCGGTGTCGGATTCCTCCTGGCCATCATCCGAGTACTCGCAGTCACTGCTCATGTTGAGCTGTCGAGTGCTTCCAAATTCGTCAGCCTGTTGGATGGAACGTAAGCGTTCGTCCAACTCAGCTTGGAATTCCTTCTGACGTGCTTCCGCCCACGCTTTAACTTGTTCAAGTGTTTGGCGGGGGAGCCTCGTCTGTTGTTTCTCCAACTGGGCATCGGTAAATCCCAGGGAGAAATTTACTGCACTTGCCCCGGCTTGGGTAACCGGGGTAGTGTTCGTAAAATTTACTGTACTTGTCCCGGCTTGGGTAACCGGGGTAGTGTTCGTAAATATTGTGTGCTCGCCGGTGTTCCCCCCAGTAGCTGGGGTTGTGGTTACCGGGGCTTCTTGGTCACTCGTTGGCCTTGGCAACGGAGTAACCTTAACCATCTTTCCAGAAGTTTGAAAAAACTGAAAAAGAAGTAGTTCTAGCTTTTATGCACGGATGGCGCCAATGAAGAAACACTGAGTGACCCCGGGCAGATTACGGATAATCTGGGGGTTAAATAGATGTTTCCCACGAGGGGTTAGATCCGGCGAAGATGGTTCTTCTGATAACCTGCATGGTCGCACCCATACCATCAGTGCCCGCCTTCCTCCCAGACATGCAGACAATCATTACGTGCATGAGGAAGCGCCACTGACAAGTAGGAAACCCTTCCTCCGTTGTGTATCGCCCAATGGACCAGAATAGCCCATTCGTAGAAATGCTCCATCGCGGAACGGAGCAACAAACTCTGTAGGGTCATCCCTAGTCTCCTCTCCAAAACGTAACGCCACCCGAATTTGTTCAGACGAGAACTGAACTTCTTGATTGTTGACGGTTGCTCGCATAACCGGGGGCTCAACGCGGCAATCATATTCCACCGTCTGCCAAAAATCCTCAATATTGGGTAAGGAAATCGGCAGAGTCGTAGTGATTGCGTGGAATATCCTCGAGCGAAGGAGGAAAGTGATTATCTCGCGGTAATCTTCAACTCCGTTCGCTTCCGGGTCTAAGGTGATATACATATTGTGACCCGGGAAGAATTGCCTCTGATTATCTCCGTCATCTCCTCCAGCACCTCCAGCACCTGCTACTGCAGCCATATCTGCAACAAACGAACCAAGTTAGATAAACGTTAAGGCATAACACAAGTTCGCTTGTTACCATGAGCGAAGTTGTGAAAAAAAATCTGTATAGGCGAAGTTAAAGGTGGGGCGAAGTTGGGAACAACTTCGCTTCAGCTTTAAGTTCGTCTAATAACCGATAAGTTAAAAAGGTCCAGACGAAGTTAATGATAACTTCGCCTCACCACAACATCGCCTCACAACATCGCCTCAGGCGAAGTTAATCCTCAGGCGAAGTTGCGGATAACTTCGCCTAATCCTTAAGTTCGCCTGAATCTGAATCGGCGACAGTAAGATCTTTTCAAACTTCCGAAAACTTGATGTTTCTGGTTAATGTGAAGATTTAGGACTCTTAAACACAAGATTTGAAGGATAACTAGACGACTAGGTTGGGTATGAACACGTAAAAAACAAGTTTGAAAATAAGGGTCGATCGACCGAGGTCACGAAACAGGTCGAAACGACCTCAGATTAACATCAATGAACATGGATTATACGATATAATGACCCAACAAACCTTTAAATCGGTTTGAAATCGAAGAAATTGATGAACAGATAAATCTAGATAAGTTCGCTGTTAACTCGGGGAGTATAAGTTCGCTGATTTTGAAAGTTATGAACAGTTTGACTTTAAAAATTCTTTATATAGGGTCAGAGATTATACAGGCGAAGTTACGGTTAACTTCGCCTAGGCGAAGTTATTCACAAGTTCGCCTATATTTACAAAATCAACCCTTATAATTTGAACATTTTGCAATTTACTTTTAAAACTTTCCTTTAAGAATTAAATAACACGATCAAGTCCAAGTAACCATTTATAAAAGCATACAACTACATAAAAAGAAAACTTTTAACAATTAAAGTATAAGGGATCAAATTTCAGTCTCGATAGGGACTACTACGTTTTAGAAAAGATCCGAACAGGAATCATACTAATTACGTGACTGTCACATAGATCCGTGTTTAGCTGTATTATGACATAAAGAAACAGGTTGTAAGCAGGTAAATAACTTAAAGTGGTTTTCATCGTTTCTGTGATACGAGTTAAGTTCAAGTAAGCTCAAAAATTAAGTGGGCAACAACTCATAGATTATGATGCCTCCTATCTATTCTCAAAGCGTATTTGGCTTTCCCCAAGTCACCCCGAATTGAATTCGACCCATAGTGTCTGATTAAGTTTGTAAGTACTCTTCATCTGCTTCCCGTTCTCTTTCTTACTCCATGATTGAGAAGTCTTGACATTGTTAGCTCTAGAATGTTTCAATAACTCATAAGGTTTTTTTTTTTTTTTTTTTTTTTTTAAACGAACAACATTTACATAGACTTCAGAGTAGTAAACAACTGCAAGTCCCGAATCTGGATCACTGCAGTTTCTTGAAACGCTATCTTCACGGGAATCAGAACACTCACGGGCTCGTGTATGACTGGGTAATCGGTTTTCTGCCTATCATTCGAAAAGATATATATGAAGACATGCAAAACTCTTAAGGAGTTTCCACGTAAAATCGAGTAGTTTTAGTTTGTATCACATCTACTTTTACGCACCATAAAAAGCTACCATGACATACAATGACTGTCCTAAAGCCTTTTAAGCCTAATAACTTCACTAGTTAAGCACACAGAAACAGTATATCTATCATTTTCCAAGGTTGGATCTATTTTCTGTTAAACATAGCAAACGAACTTCTTACGAAGTAGTAGACTTGAAAAATAATTTCATTTCCCAGAAAGAAAAATTTTAACATCAATCGCCCCGACCAAAACAAAGTCTTCAGGTAAACGGCTATCCCGAAGATCCAATGGATCAGCTGGACCGACCACATAGTAGTATGTGTCCTTCTAACTAAGTATGATCGACTATTTTTAAGCGAAATAATGAAAACTCATCATAAACCGTCCCGGTCACTTTCAGTCATCTGGTTAATGGCTATCCTCATATTCTACAAGTAGAAATGAGGACTAAACATGTCCTAAGACATGTCCTTCAAACTGAGGCAACCGACATAATTCTAAGCGATAGTGACGTTTTTTTTTTTTTTTTTTTAATAAACATAAAAAGCATAGTTACTCGGGATTGATCATCCCATTCAGCTCAATAAGGTTTTGAAATCTTGTTTTGTCAAACGCTTTAGTATATAAATCAGCGAAATTATCAAGCGTATCCACCTTTTCAAGCACAATCAGTTTCTTCTCAGCACAATCCCGTATAAAATGATGACGTATGTCAATATGTTTAGTTTTACTTTGCTTCACGGGATTGTTAGTTACTGAGATAGCAGCTGTGTTATCAATGCAAATAGGAGTAAGTAAGAAATTCAGACCATAGTCGCGCAACTGTTGTTGAATCCAAAGAACCTGGGAGCAGCAGTTGGATGCTGCCATGTATTCTGCTTCACAGGTTGAAATTGCGACTGAAGTCTGCTTCTTGCATTGCCACGACACCAATCTGCCACCAAGAAACTGACATCCACCTGTTGTTGATTTCCGACTCTGATTGCACCCTCCATAATCAGAATCTGTGTAAGCGACTAGCTCCAAGTCTCCTCCTCTCGGGTACCACAACCCCAGCTTCGGCTTGCCCTTGAGATACCGCAGTATCCTCTTTGCACCCTTCAAATGAGATTCTTTTGGGTTTGCCTGAAAGCGTGCACAAAGACAAACAACAAACATTATATCAGGCCTAGAAGCAGTTAAGTACGTTAAAGAACCTATAATAGCCCGATATTGAGTTGGGTCCACATCTGAATCGTTGTCTGAATCAGCACCCAATTTGTGATTGACGCAGACTGGAGTATCAAATGGAGAGCTGACCTCCATCTTGAATCGTTTGAGAACATCATGGACATACTTCGTCTGATGAATGAACATCCCATCCTTCTTCTGATCAACCTGCAATCCTAAAAAGAAAGTTAGTTCACCCATAGCACTCATTTCAAACATTTTCTTCATGACGGCCTCAAACTCCTGACACATGGAGACTTTTGATGCAGCAAAGATAATGTCATCCACGTAGACTTGCACCAGCAGGAAGTCGCTTCCTTCTCTCTTGAAGAACAACGTGCTATCAATCTTTCCTCTTTCAAACCCATTTTCAAGCAAGTAATCTGATAAAGTTGAGTACCAGGCACGAGGTGCCTGATGTAATCCATACAATGCCTTGCTTAACTTGTACACGTGATCTGGAAAGTCTGGGTCAGGAAAACCCGGAGGCTGCTCAACATACACAACCTCATCAACTTTCCCATTCAGAAACGCACTCTTCACATCCAACTGAAATACCTTCATCTTCTTATAAGCAGCAAATGCCAAAAACAATCTAATGGCTTCCAATCTTGCCACAGGAGCGAACACTTCATTATAATCAATCCCCTCTTGTTGATTAAAACCTTTAACGACTAGCCTTACCTTGTTTCTTATAATAATCCCTTTCTCATCTCTCTTGCACTTAAACACCCATTTTGTGCCTATCGCATGCACATTCTTCGGTTTTTCAACCAAATCCCATACTTCCATTTTCTTGAACTGAGCCAACTCTTCTTGCATGGCTTCGACCCACGAGCTGTCCTTTAGAGCCATTTGATAGTTCTTCGGTTCAATCTGGCTGATAAAGCAAGTGTACAAGCATTCGTTGATTATCCCTGTCTCCTTGATGCTTGTGTAAACACAGGTGTGCTCATTCAAGCTACGTCTTGTTTGTACACCGGAGGACACATCACCAATCACATTCTCCAAAGGGTGATCTTTATGAATTCTCGTGGTCGGAACAGAACCGACATGCAAATTGTCTTCCAAGTTAGAAGAGAGCTCGTCAATGGTTGTTTCTTGCTGAGAGTGAAATGGATTGAAAAATTCTTCTTCAGTCGAGGCAGCAGGGGTATCGATAGCATTTGATGAGGAAGGTTGACATTTATCGATCAGCTGTCTTTGCAATAGATTTTCTTCCTCATCAAGGATCATCTTCGTAGCAAATCTCTCTTCTTCTTCAGCAATATCCAAATACGGTATGTTAAAAGACTTAAAAAGTTTAACATAGTCGAAAAACTCAGCAAGTCCGTTGCTTGATTTTGGCGGTTGGTAACTTGTGATATCGGTGTTACACACCACCTCAACCTTGCTGGTCAATGTATTAAAGACACGTCTGTTGGGAGTGCCAACAACATAACCGACTAAGATTCCTTCATCGGCTACTTCACCAAATTTAGAATTTGTCTTTAAAATCGAACAAGGGGACCCGAATGGTTCAAGACCACTCAAGTTGGGCTTCCTCCCATGCATAAGCTCATAACACGTTTTACAAAGTCTTTTAACAGTTAAGACTCTATTCAGAACATAACAGGCTGTAGCAACAGCTTCAGCCCAAAACACCACAGGAAGCTTCGAATCAGCCAGCATTGTTCTGGCTCCTTCAATTAATGTTCTGTTCTTCCTTTCAGCCACTCCATTCTGTTGCGGTGTATACGCAGCGCTGTATTGGTGTTCAATCCCTTTCTGAAGGCAGAAGATCTCCATCTCAAAATTCTTGAACTCCGTTCCATTGTCACTCCTAATGAACTTAACCCTTTTATCCATAACGTTCTCAACTTTGGTAATCAAATTCTTCACCATCTGAGCCGTTTCATCTTTTGATTTCAGGAAATATACCCACGAATATCGTGAGTAATCATCAGTGATCACCAAGCAGTAAGAAGTACCTCCTAGACTTTTTGCATTCACGGGACCGAAGAGATCCATGTGAAGCAATTCTAGGGTACTGGCAATTGAATTGACCTTCTTGGTGTGATGGGATTTCTTGTGTTGCTTTCCCTTCTTGCACGGTAGACATTTGTCTTCAAAATTGAAACTTTTCAAGGGAACGCCCAGCACCAATCCATTCTTGACAATGTGGTTCATCTTTCGAAGATGAATGTGCCCCATTCTCCTATGCCACAATTCGGACTCCGATTCGCTCGCTTTTGTCATAAGGCATGATTCTTCCGAGGCCATTTCAGTCGACCTCATATCCATAATGTACGTATTCCTCTCACGTGGAGCCTTCATCACAATCCACTCCTCTGGTATCTGAAAACCAGGATGTAACACAATTGCTTCATTCTTTGTGAAGTGTACGGTGTACTCCTTATCACAAATCTGCGACACACTTAGCAGATTGTGCTTCAATTCTTCTACAAAGTTAACTTTCTCCAATGTCATCTTACCGTTCGACACCGTTCCCATTCCTGTAATCTTGCCTCCACTTTCACCGGCAAAACTCACTCTCCCTCCTTGAACAGGTTTCAAATCGTGTAACAAGTATTTGTTACCCGTCACGTGCCGGGAACAGCCGCTATCCACAACCCAAAGATTATTGGCAGCCCTGTTCAACTGTTCCTGCACGATAAAAGCAAAAGATTAGAATCTAGGGACCCAAGACCAATTGGTCTTGGATCTATACATCCCGAACTTCGGCTTTCCAAAGTTAGTACCTTGATAATTCCTGTAAGTCCTACCAGGATACCTCCTTGTAGATTGATTGTGAGGCCTTCCAAACCTTAGTGAATTGAAAGAATTATAGCTTGTGGTTTGGTTATTAGCAGTGTAAAACTGAGATTTGTTTCTATGAAAACCTGAATTAGTCACATTTCTGAATTTTGAATGGTTTTCATTTTTACCAGTATTATGATTACCATTAGGCTTATTCTCAGTTTTAGTAGGCCTCACACCTCTGAATCGCTGCTTCAGAGGGCAATCTGCAACAAGATGTCCTAATTGATTACACCTAAAACAACACCTATGCTCAACTTTTTTATCAACCGGTGTTTTAGATGTCGAGGCTTTATTACCGCCCGTTCGTCTCACATATGGTGGAACGTACGGGTTTAGTGGAGTACTCTTTTTATTCGTCTTATCTTTCTCTCCGCCATTGGGTAATACCACCTCCTCTTTTGCCTTACCAGACTCGGATGACTTATCCGAATCCGATGAGACTGGACTTGGATCAGAAATTTTAACACTTGAAACAGGCGAACTTGTTTCGCCTCCACTAACATTTGGTTCTTTACAAGTTACTTTAACTGGTACTGTCTGAGCAACCTCAAAGTCAACAGATTTCTGAACACTAGGGTTAAAAGTGTAATTGTGATTATAAGGTGGTGGAACCTCATGATAACCGATTCCTCCTCTCTTAGCAGAGGAACCTTGATCACTAACAAGGTGATCAAGAATAGCAGAGGAATTTCTGAACTGCTCTAGTTTTCTATTCAGTTCCACCACTTTTACCTGGTGATCAGCAATCTGTTTTTCTCTATCAGCAATTAGTTTGGTTTTTTCTTCCAAAACTTCATAGCTTAAATCAATCACTTCAATTTTTTCAGCAAGTTTTGTTTTTAGACTTTTAACATCTTTTTCACAAGCTTTTATTTTGACTGTATAGCTATTTTCTCTTGCTTTTGTAAAATGATGATCTTCTTTTAAAGTTTTAAACTCAGCATCCAAACTGACATACTGATCAGTTATGGTTGCTAATTGCTCAGACAAGTTTTCACATTTAGAACAATTAGGTTTAGAACATACCTCGGAGAGCTGGTCCTTAACATCTGCCATAAAAGCTTTTTCTTCTCCGGTAACCTTCTCATGTCCTTCAGTTTCAACCTTCGCCAAATTGGCCTGTTCAAAAGTTTCTTTAGAATGCAAGTTCCAGTTGTATTCACCATCTCCTCTGGAAATCATTGCAATATAATCTTTAGAACCCCCACTTTGCTGTGGAGACCTGCCCTGACTTCGTTCCACACGCTCATTCCTGCATTCCTTTGCAAAGTGACCGTTTTGCTGACAATTGTAGCATCTTACCTTCGTCTTGTCAAACCCTGGCCTTCCACTGACAAACTTCCTTCCGGTCTTTCTCATAAACCGCTTCACTCTTCTTACTATCATAGCCATCTGCCATTTCAGATCCATTTCTTCCAGATCATCAGCATCAATCTGGTCATAATCTTCATCCAACATAGCTGGATCAACAATTTTCCCTTGAATGTAGTTCTCATAGGAAGCAATAAAAGAAGCATAGAGACCAAACTGCTCTTCAGCAGACTTGACACTCATAGGCATCTTGGAGTAGTTGTTGCTGGGAATACTTGGAGAGCAACTACTCTTGCTTACCTGGGGTTGAGAACCACTCGATCCACCTGCTACATAGCAAACATCACCATTTGTGTTGACTGACACATGCCCCTCATGTGATGAGTTTGCGCCCGACTCTCCCTTCGAGTAGTAGGCAGCAGATTCAGTCTTCGATCCTGAGCTAGTGTTGACTTTAGCTCCATACATACCTGGATCTTGAACCTGATCCGTAGGTGTCTCCTTTCTAACCATGTTAAGCTCAAAGGTTCTGAGCTTGTTGACTGCCATTTCTAGATCATATGTGGGAAAGTCTTTGTCTTCCCTCATCAGCACAGTGTACATCTCCCATTTTGGTGGGAGAGCATCTAGAAGCTTCTCAACTATTTCTTCTTCTCGGTAGGAAATTGAATAGTTGCTCAATTCAGTCATCAGATGGTAATATCGAGTGATAATATCATCTAAAGATTCATTCTTCAAATACTTGAAGACTGAGAACTGGGTTTTGAGCAATTTTATCTTTGAAGCACGGATTCCTACATTCCCTTCAAATCTGTTCTCAAGAGCTTCCCAAAGCTCTCTTGCTGACGTGTACTTTCTAAACGTATGAAGGATCTCTTGTGGAAGAGCCATAGTAATAGCAGCATGAGCCTTGCTCTCGGCCTCATACATCTTTTTCTCTTCTTCTTCCATTTTGCTATACTTTTTGATTTGATCACGACCTTCATACTCCATAACTGGTGGAATATAACCATCCTGGATGCATACCCACATCTTCGCATCCTGGTATTTGACGTATTGTATGAACCGGTCCTTCCATGCAACGAAATCGGTTCCCTTCAGCAATCTTGGGGCCTTAGTAGCTGACCCTGCTTCAACTTCCATCTTCACTAACTCAGAGATGTTAATCGACGACATCTTTCCCGAAAAGTAAGAAACCCAAAAAAAAATTCAAAAAATTTTCTGAAAAGTACTGTAGGCGAAGTTACGGATAACTTCGCTGAAGAACTTCGCTGATGATTAACTTCGCTGAAGATTAACTTCGCTGAAGAACTTTGCTGATGATTAACTTCGCTTAAGGTAAGCGAACTTAGGAGGTAGGCGGAGTTGTAGAGAACTTCGCTGAGTTAGGCGAACTTGAGAAGGTAGGCGAAGTTGTGGATAACTTCGCTTAACCTTATATCTTCGCTGAAACCCTACGTATCCTGACGGCAACTTCGCCTGATGAACACGGACGTTTTTGCAGATCTGAAATCTGGATTTTACGAGGTTTTTGACGGTGCAAAGGCTTGAATACGATGGTAGGAGGTAAGATTGACTCAAAAACACAGAAAACACGTCCCGCGAATAGTCGAAACGGGACGATTTCTACACCCGCGTGAATATCCCGAACCACACAATCGAGCAAATGCTCTGATACCAATTGTAGGTTCCCTGGACGGATCGCACGAGATATCTCGATCTACTCAGGTGCGGAATCCCTGCGTAGGTCGTTACGAGCGTAGAACACACGAATCACACGAACACGATACGATAAACGAACACGTTATATTATAACTCAAACACGTGATACGATATCACTATTACAGACACACGTTACAGCTCTCGTAATAACTCGAACAACAAAACGATTAACGCTAAACAGCCCGAAACCTAGGACTATAAATACACGACAACTTCGCCTGGCATGTTCAGGCGAAGTTGTCCATAACTTCGCTTGTCTAACAAGTTCGCCTAGGCGAACTTGTTAACAACTTCGCTTAAGACATATATAAAACATAATTAACATTACAGACTCGATTACAGACACTAGACTATGAAATACTGACATTATGCACCAACAGACTCCCCCTTGGCAGTAGCTTCATATCTTGATCTTTAAGCACTTGTCTTGTGATCTTCAATCTTGTATCTTCACGCATGCACTCCTTCTCTAACACAAACTGACACAACTCTTTGATACTTCCTCGCTTCGTCCTTCCAAGCAGGAATATAAAAGATTTTCTTCTCATTGAGCACCTGCAGATCAGCTTGCGATAAGTTTACCAAATGCATCGGGTCGTAAACTCTTAGGAGCTCTTGTTCATCCTCGTCTTCCATCACTGCCTCTGCTGTCTCACAATCCACAAACCACCACTTTAGGTCTTTAAGCACATCCTTGGGCATAAGCTTCATCGGTACTTCTTTCAAACACCGGATCGGTTTATACTTCATGACCATCCAAGGTTTTCCATCAGCTCTCAAACCTCTATCCTTGTCTTCAACAAGTTTTCCCTTCTGCGGTTTCAACAGCTCAAACTTCTTCTCTTTTATACTCTCTTTCTATACAATTTTCCCAATGACTCTAGCCATATTATCGTCATTTCGATTGATTAACCCCAATCTGGCTAAGTCTTTCACTTCACATTCCGGCAGTGTATTCAACGACCTTAACATTCTTTTAAAATACTGAACGCCGTCATACCGTTTAATCACAAAGAGCTTCAACTGCTCATCATAGATCCATCAAATAATCCCTTTCTTCGCTTCAGCATAGCCTTTAATATTGTAACTCTTCTTAAACATTGTAGGGACCGCCGGTTTCTTCGTTTTGACGAACCACTGAGCATAGCCTTCCTTCCACCTAGGCTGCTCTTCCCATTCAGTCTCATCGATTACTGTCTCATTACCCATATCTGCTTTCTCCACACCTGGAATGTCATCCTCCACATTCTCTTCTACTATTTCACCTTCTTCAACATCTTCTTCAATCACAATCTGTGCGCCAATCTTCTCAATCTCCTCAATTGGCAGCACATCATCATCAAACAACACATCATCACTAAACATATCATCATCTAATTCTTTCAAAGCATCAATCACATCATCTTCATCATCAACCATCACCACCTCATCACCACCAACTGCGCCTGCAGACTCCCCCTGAGCTGTGGAAGTCCCAAGAGCTTGAGTAGTTCTTGGCAACTCACCACCTGCACCTTTCGATGCATTGGGATCATCGTCTCTATCATTTCTCTTCTTTGTCCTTAACTCGTCGCCTTTACAGCTCTGATACCAATTGTAGGTTCCCTGGACGGATCGCACGAGATATCTCGATCTACTCAGGTGCGGAATCCCTGCGTAGGTCGTTACGAGCGTAGAACACACGAATCACACGAACACGATACGATAAACGAACACGTTATATTATAACTCAAACACGTGATACGATATCACTATTACAGACACACGTTACAGCTCTCGTAATAACTCGAACAATAAAACGATTAACGCTAAACAGCCCGAAACCTAGGACTATAAATACACGACAACTTCGCCTGGCATGTTCAGGCGAAGTTGTCCATAACTTCGCTTGTCTAACAAGTTCGCTTAGGCGAACTTGTTAACAACTTCGCTTAAGACATATATAAAACATAATTAACATTACAGACTCGATTACAGACACTAGACTATGAACTACTGACATTATGCACCAACATTTTGGTAACACATAATTTATATGATGACGCATGGTTTGGTAGTATTTAAGAGTGTCACTGTAAAATTTTGTCGTGTGTGCCATGTATTTTGTGTTTAGGATACAATTTCTTATGTTTGATCATGTTATCTATTCTACTTTACCTTAATTATTTGTGCTTTCTTTTGTAATTGAAACAGGTTTCTCATTTTGTTGGTATCGTGTGCGTTTAGTTTGGTTGGAAGATGATTGGTAACCAAGTCGTTTAAGGTATGTCATGTGTTCTTTATTTTATTGGTTACATGCGCTATTATACTAGGGTCTTTTGAGAAGTGTGTGTTGAATTTGTTTTTAAGTTGATAATTAAGCAGAGAGGATTGTTTTTTCGTCTTGGTTTTAAGTACTGCATCTTTGCTTTATTATAAAAATTAATGGAGTAAATAGTGATGGTGGTCGTAAACATTTGATAGATCCAAGAGCAAAGAAACAAAGGATGTATAGCATGATACGCCATTGGCAACAGCCACCATGATCAGGTAAACAAAAAAGGTATACCAAAGCACCAACGCATACTAAGAAGAAACAAACCGAAGAAGGTTCAACACGTTATGGCAGAGACAGCAAGCTTCTACTTTTGGCAACTAACACCCTTTTTGTAATTAGTAGTGCAAATATTCTGTACATCTCAAAAGACCCTCTTATATGATGTGAATAAGGTCTATGAGTATTATGTAAAACATAAATTATGCAGGCCACAAACGTGTAACTACTTTTCTTAATCGTTATCCAATACGGCGGGACAATCTACTAGTAAATATATAATTTTGGGAGGGTGTCTGCTGTTGTTGTACCATAGGCTTATATTGGTTGTAACTTGATTCCCTTTCTTTTTGGTTGCCAGGTGTCTGCCTTATGCATAGCTTCACAATCACAAATATTATAAGTTTATTACCCACCTTCATCACCATTCATTAAAACAAACCTATTCTATTCTGAACTTCATTGCACACTCTTTCTCGGAAACCCCTGTTGTCTTATTCTCCACGAAATCTCCGGTTTGTCTCCTTGGATTATGTTTGGATGTAAGTTATTTTGTTATTTTACATTTGGGGTTTTTGTTGCATCCCCATGTGTGCTGTCCAGCATCTCAGTTTTATGCTTCTTCGTCCCTGTTATATGGTTTTTGTTTATTTGTTTTTTGGTTTTAGGTTATGTATGATTTGTGTGGTCTTCTGCTGACATCAGGTTGATACTTTAACCTTTATGTAGTTCCTTTTATACAAAAGAATAATGTAAACTTCAATTATCTCTTTGTATTTACTTCATTCTAAATATTTTAACCATGCTTAACTAAGACACTCTCCACCATGCTTTGTTAAAAAAAATTTAGTATCCAAATTTTCATTCACATAGTTGTAATCGGGTAATTAAATTATTAAATTTATCTATAAGATGATATTTGAAATATATTGTCATCTGCATACTAAAAAGAAAGAAAACTACGGCTTATTTTTTAATTATATTTGATTTAATTTGCGTTTGATGATGAGCTGCTTTGTCTGATTGTGTTTGATCTTTGTGGTCTTCTGTTGACATTAACAGTGTGTTTTGCATTACACCTTTCCCGCTTATGACATGCTTTCGATCTTATTTTCACATGCCACCGTTTTCGTTTGTTGTTGCTGTTGTATGCTCATAATTGTAGCACAAGGAGATTAGCCACGTTATCGTCTAAGGTTTGTCTTATGTCTCATCGACTCTTCATATGTTAAGACCATGAATTGGGTTAAAACAAAAAGGAATTTTTGTTACTAATGTTCAAAGCTACATAAATGTCATTGGTTTGGTTCAGATTGCTGATAGTTTAAAACCAAACTGAAAACCGTAAATCATAGAAAACAATGGCATGAAGCTTAAATCACTTACGAAATTAAAAAAATAAAATAATTTTTTTTTTAAAAAATTGTCAACGACAGATATGCCCCTCATCTGCAATCTGATAGATACACCCTTGCTGCCCTACGTGGTCAACTTTGCCAAAATTAGTGTTATATTTACAGATTGTTATACAACAATAGGATACACCATTCATTTGTTTGAAAAATTAACATGCCCAGTCCCAAATCTGATATCAACCAAACTCGGGTCAAAACTCTCATAAAGAAATTTTTGTTAACCATATGTACCTAACCTCTCTCCAAATGATGAAGAAAATAGGGGCATAAGAAGACATCTAGCAAAAATGGTAGCTCGCGCTCTTGGCAACAGAAGGCTGTATAATATATTTATGTAAAAAACCCTTGCATGTATTATATAAGCATGGAGTCGCTTCATATGTAAAAAGAAAATGCAACTTGGGTTTTATCATCTAGAACTAAAATCTTTTGTATATTGTCTAGAAAGTATTATCATGTAAAGACTTTAATACGAAAGCATATAATAGCAACTATAATATGAACTAAGCCAAAGATGCATGTGACCGAACACACGGTTTGCACCCCAACTATGCCACAATGCGGCGGGTGAGCCACCTAATCTGCTACAAAACATGCTAGAAGAGCATTGCGACTCGTATAGTTATTTTAGATAGATCACTTGATTCAATACTATTGTTTAATGTTAATATGTTATCACACTTATTGTTCTATTACTGATTATATATGAGTTTTTACTAAGGCCAATTTTCTTTACTCGCACAGGGTCTATTAAGGTCAACGCATTATCAGGCGGCCTTGCCAAACACCATTGCGAGGAGAGAAAAAAGAAGAGGGGAGGGGTGTAGGCCGGAAACCGGATCCCTCAACAAGCAGATTTGTTCTTGATAAACATGCGAGATGGGTGTGGTAAATCAAACGACCGAACATATAATATAAAGACAATATAAAGGATAGTGAACGATCTCATTATCGGTAAAAGATTTGATATATTAAATACACTAACGAACCGACCCCACCCTAGGTGAGCTCCCCTTGGGGTTGGTGATTTACACCATCAGAACACACACACAAATAAAACAACAAGGTCCTAATTTATAATAAAAACACAAATATTCTAGAATATCTCCTCCCCGTTGAAGCTAAACGTGTGCACCGAATGTAACATCAGTATTTTGAAAAATAATAAATAATAGAAGTTTTTATTTGCCGTTATTTATTTCGGTTAAATAATAATGGGACGGAGTGTTAGGCTTAGAATTGATATATGGACTTAAGGATGATTACGAGCCTAAGGTTCATGAGTCTGGGGTATTTAACTCCAAAACATGTCTAAAACCCTAAACATTCTCATTCCTTCATCTTCAACCTTCACACACACACACACACTCCCTGTACACACCCAAACCCTCTTTTCTTCCCTTATTTCATCCAAGATTCAAGGTTTAGCAAGTTGATTCTTGTTCAAGCAACAAAGAAAAACCTGTCTAGATTCGTGAGGTTCAAGATCCAAACCTAACCAGGTTCTAAAAAGGTATATTGTAGGTTAAATATTACGTTTCTAATGTCGTGTTGTGTTAAGAAACAATGAATAAGGCAAATCGGGTCTTGTAAGTAAGAAAACGAAACGGCCGAGTCACCCGACCTAATAAATTCCATTCGAACCGAGTAAATGCATTGGATTTTGATTCGAATGGTTTGATTTGATTCAAATGTTATACATGGTTCGAATGGAATGGGGCCTAGGGACTGGAATGGTATAGGGGCATCGAATGAAATGAGGTTCGAATGGATCAAGGGGAATAGAATGAAATGGGGTTCGAATGGATTAGGGGGGAATCGAATGGATTGGGATTCGAATGGAATAGGGGGGAATTGAATGGATTGGGATTCGAATGGAATAGGGGGAAATCGAATGGAATGGAATGAGAACTCGAATGGTTCATTCAACTCGAATGTTTCATTCACCTCGAATGGTTCATTCAACCCGAGTAGTTCATTCAACTCGAACATTTCATTCAACTCGAATGTTGTGATTCGGGCGTTTTCAAGCTAGAACCCCCCCCCCCCCCCGGGTTTGTTAAGGGTTTCGTTAGCTTATAAGTTTAGGGTAGTTAGAACATGATGATTGATGCTTGTAATTGTGAACATTTAGCCGTGCTCAGCTGAAAAAGGGGGTGACCATAAATTCAGAAAAAAACCGACGCCAGGTGAGTTCTAGCCCCATTTCTCTTTGAAAATGTTTTCGAGGCTGTGTGCATATTTGTAAGACTAGAAAGATATGAATATATATATATATATATATATATATATATATATATATATATATATATAATAAGAAAAACGTTATAAATATCGCAAGATTGAAAGAATAAATGGTAAGACTAGAAAGATGGAAATATATTATTACATGTGCTTATTATATGAAGAATGTGAATAATGATTGCAAGAAAGAAAGAATGTTTATAAGAACTTGTATGTGTTTAACTTGTTTAATTAAACGTGATTGTAAGAGTCAAGTAAGAATATAATGTAAGAGTCGGGTGGCTGACCCTTATAATATCTGTGCAAAAATGTAAGAATAATTATATATTATGTAAGAAAGTGTAAGAATTATGCAAGAATAGTACAAAGTAATATTGTACGAATATGAAAGAACGTGTAAGAATAAATATATTTACAAGAAAGAATAAAATAAAGAATACGTAAGATGAAAGAAAACAAGTACAGGATAAAACTAAGAACGGTACTTACGGGTACGATTATGTGAGGTAAACGTGTAAGAGTAACCTGTAATTTACTAAACTAGAACTCACTCAGTGTAGCTGACTTTTAGTATGCACACAAATGAGTAGAATCATACCGGTAGCCTAAGGAGGGACATATGGCACTCAAGTGAAGACTGGCATCTGAAGAAAGAAGAATCACGTGTCGTTTTATGTTTACTGTTAAGACTTTTGTTCTGTTGTTTAAGACAAGTACTTGCTGGTTTGTAAGAGTTGGTTGACTTTTATATTTCCGCAAAAGTTTTAATTAACTATGATTTTAGAACTATGTTTGTGAGTAAATCCAACACCGACTGTAGGTCACCCGGGCTCGGGGCCTTACACCGAAGCTCTCGTCTCGTAACCTGATTTCACGCCCACTTTATTTGTTTGACCATAATATATTTAATGGGTTTCACCATATTATTATCGCTAGTTACAAATATTGGCCTTACAATCACCTCCTTGACTTGTGATATCAACTTTGTCAAACCGTGTCTCGCATCTTTACATATCACCTGATAAATCGAAGCCTCTTCATTTCAATTCACCCCCTCAAGGTATGACCAACCTAATTCATTCATGAAGAAATTCCCGCTTCTTTATCCATTCTCTTGGATCTTAAGCAATATAGGTTGAGAAGAGCTCGAACATCCACAAATCGATTTCGAATTATCGAATTCACTGGTCAAATGACAAAGCTTATTAATTCGTTCGAATTTCACCTTTCGGATCCAGCTTCTCGAATGCCTTAGAAATAACAAGCTTTGAACACGGTTAAACAATGATGAAAACCCAAAAAGTTTGACCTTTTTCATTTTAGTCAATCCAAACATATAATTATTTCTCTACCCAAAATAAAATTAATTATAGCCGCCCATAATAAAGTTAATCCCAAACTAAAATAAACCCAATAGCCCAAAACATATCTTACTTGCTAGCCGTTTAGGAATCTGTTATATCAGCCCGTGCATGCACGAGCCAAGTCCATAGCAGCCCAAGCCCAATTCTTTTTATCAATTTAGGTCACACATAAGAAAAAAAAACATAAGATAAAACTTTTGTTTCAGTTCAGCCGCCATTCAAGACCGGCGCCGGAAAATGGATTCTGGCCACCAAGGCGCCATCTCTCCCTCCATCAACGACCACCAAACCCGTGTCCCTCTGACCACCTCTACCTCCAAAGCCACCACCAAGGCCACAACCCCTCTGGAAAATAGTTCACCGGAAAAAAAAGATTCCAGTTCTCAACCATCGTCACCATCTCTGAACAACACTCATCATTGACATAAACCACCACCTCCTCCATAACCGCCACCACGGCTACGCCGTTGCAACCACCGACGCCGCTTTTCATCCTCATGGCTTAATAATCACCGGAAAATCGTTCACCGAAAAAGTTCCGGTTCTCAACAGCTTTAGCCACCAAGTGAAATTCCGCATATCACCGGCGTACCCCAAAGCCGGAAAACTGGATTCCGACCACTGCCTTCATCCCACAGTTGCAACAAATCAGAGATAACCAACATTCACTAAATATCGGGAGGGTGATTTTTACGTCTCCGATCTCTAGAATCGCTACTGGAGAAGAACCCGCTCGTCGGAATTTCAGCGCATGGTGGAACGGTCCATAAAGCGCCGAATCTACAAAGACGAACTCCTAGAACGATTATTTTCAACTTTATTTCCAAGATCTTCAAACTTTATTTTCAAACCTTCAACGGTCTTCAAGAAATTAACGTCTCGGTTCGGGTAATCACAGTGATAGAACCCAAATATCAAGAACAACATCGAATCAGTTGATTCAAACCTGATCTACCAATTGTAGGTCCCGAAACCGGATCTGACAACGAATGAATTTGTTCTTGATAAACGTGCGAGACGAGTGCGGTAAATCAAACGACCGAACAGATAATATAAAAATAATATAAAGGATAGTGAACAATCTCGTTATCGGTAAAAGATTTGATATATTAAATAAACGAACGAACCGACACCACCCAATGTGAACTCCTCTTGGGTAGGTGATTTACACCATAAGAACACACACATAAATAAAACAAAAAAGGTCCTATTTATAGCAAAAACACAAATATTCTAGAAGATCTCTTCCCGTTGAAGCTAAACGCGTGCACCAAGCTCTCGTCTCGTATCCGGATTTCACGCCCACTTTATTTGCTTGACTATAATATATTTATCAGGTTTCGCCATATTAATACCCAAGTCACAAATGTTGGCCTTACAAGGGGTGGGGGCGCCAGAGGCTAGGTAATAATCCATTGGCGGGCGGGAGATCTTGCCCGTTGACCAGATCCGGCTGAGGAGGGCTAGAAGAGCTCAAGTCCCAGGCTATAACATGATTCGCCAATTTCGTGATTGAGCAATCCTTTTGTTTGAATACTTTTTCGTTTCTCGCTTTCCAAGTCATCCAAAGAATATTGATTGTATTGCCTTCCTTTTCTTTAATGACACCTTAAGTTGGCAGGAGCTCTAATACTGATTCGATTGAATCACGCGTACCGGTTAGGGGTAATTCACCCATGAGAGGATCATTAATATTTATTGTTATTAATATTTTCAGTCGGATTTGATAGAACAACTATGAAATCATTGCAAAAGGTTTTGATGATGAAGATTAAGGTGATGATTATGAAAGTGATGAAGAAGAGGATTACGACGATGAACAATTTACTATTGCATGATAATTCAAATTATAATTTTGTAGCAAACACAAAAAGAATTTATTATATTATTTATTATGAAAGTCAGTGCTACGCAGATTTACTATTTATTTCAAACATTGTGTTTTTTTTTTCTTAGGGTACTATTTCGGTGCTAGACACAACTTTCACTATTTATTTCTATAACAAGATTACACATTCATGATGATTCATATTCATATGCTAATCACATGTCAATTCTAAGATTCTAATAACATATCAATTTCTCATAATACTTGTATATATTTTTGTTTAGTAGCCATTAAAAACCTTTAATAAACAAACATTAATGAACACATGATCGCTCATAATCAATGTTTTCAAACCCGAACCGGACGTTAACCCGAACACATTACCGGGTCAAAGGTCGGACTGGATTACAACCCGGATGAGTAAATTAATTATATAATTTGAAGATTATTTAAAAATACTTATAAATGACAAATATTAAAGAAATTATAAAAGAAACTTAAGCAGCATTTTTCATGGAAAAAAAAGCTATAAGCTATTGGAATATAACCAAATTAAAGCTTAGTCATATCCTCCTACACATTGGAAAACTAAATTGAGCGGTAATATATATATATATATATTTTTTTATCTCCTTCCTATAGATTTTTATTACTTGGTATGATGGTATCCATATTTGTACTTCAAGTTTCTTCTCCTCTCTATCTTTTTTCTGTTTTGAATCTTATTTTCAACAACATGATGCTACAAGCGACTACGGTTCAATGTTCTGGTGAGGGTATTAGTCATTTTTCGATGGTTGTTGGTTATGTAAAGGCTGGATTAAAGTTTGCCAGCTCCGGCTAATGGTAAACTGAAGGTTAAGCTCCAATAAAAACTAAAACATTGCTCATAATCTTTAATCACTTGTTTTCAATTCACTACTTTTGGGTAGTGGAACAATCTCATACTTTAGAGTTTAGAGTGGTAGGTAATAAAAGTGGTGAAACTAAAAACTTATAACCAGTCATAATAATAATAATTAGCACGCCACAAGTACGGCTGCAGCAAACATGATCACCCGGTACTCATGAATCTTCTTCTTTTCCTCTTCGGAAGCTTGCGAAATGTTGGAGTCATATACATGGGCATGGCATGCTTACTAGCGTAGCTGCCCACACCGCCATCAGAAAGCCGTTAAACTCCATAAAACGCACCCGAAAGCTAGGGTCCGCGGGTTCAGGAGAGCTGAAATAAGAAAAAAAAGAATGGTGTGAATAAAAAATAACACATTTACCTTATTTAAACATAGTTATCAATAAATAATAGTAATAATAATAATAACAAATAGGCATAATAATAGAATAAAAAATCACATGAAATAACACATTTACTTAACATACTTAATTAAGCATAGCTAACAATAAATAATAATAACAAATAGGCAAAAGCATAGAAAATAAAAACATAGTGAACAACAATAATAAGAAACATGGATTCAAAAAGGCAAAAGCCACAAAGATTCAAAAAGGCATTCTATTGACATGATTCAAAAAGACAAAGCTCAAAAAGGCACTTTCAAACACAGATTCAAAAGGTAAACATTAAAGCGCATATCCAAGCAAGCCCTAAAAACAACTGTTAGTTTCTATTGACATGAAAACTCACTGTGAATAGTAGTCAACAAGACCAAAAGAAGAAAAACTCATTTAGATGGTAATAATAGACATAACCGAATATAAAAACAAATAAGCATAATAATAATAATAATAATAATAATACAATGTAGCAACACATTATTTAATACAATCAATAGGCACAATCATGCATTTAACAACATTATTTAATACAATCAATATTTATATAAGCATTTATTTAATAGTCATATAACAGCATAAAGAAATCACACATTTAGTTACCATATTTAATAAAACATAGTGAACAATTCTACACGTAACCACAAATAAGCAAACGGCGATGATAGGAGGGTTGTTGTCTTGGAAAGTGGCTGCTGTAATGTAAATTAGGTTAACTTCAATTCTACACGTAAATATCTCATTATATTTTCCATTACACCCTCAAAAATTTATAATATACCAGTTACACCCCCTCTTCTCTAAAATATGGTATTTTAAACCCAAGTAAATAGGTATACACTAAAAAACTTAAACTATTATATATTCCTACTTTCATATTCGTCTCGACTTTTAAGTATATCGTTTCTTATTTGTGTACGTTGAAACTTGAATAAAAATATATATACCCCGCAAATCTGCTTCACTGAATAAAAAGATTTCAGACTTGCTTGCTTACTGAGTCTGCGTGCGCTACCTATCTAATCATTAAATGTCCTTAAAACCGGTTGGGGTCTTTTAAGATGGTCAAATCACATCGAACTTTATGGACCCACTAATTCCTGCTCAGTTTTCCTACTTTGACTTTGAATATAAAACAAGATGTTGTTTCTTAATTTATTATTGTTTTAAAATAAAAGATCAATATTCACATCGACTGACCAAAGTGATCATAAATTTATGAGATACAAGTTAAATATCGAAAGTCAAATGCTGACACTTGAAGACATAAAAAAAAGAAGTAGGGGTTGGTGTTTACAACCCGGTTTTGATGAAAATTTAGATAGACGCACCGATTGTTTTTAAAATCCACTTATATTAAATTTTCAATATGTTAAAGACGGCAAATTATAAATTGCAATACATGTACGTAGCTACATAATGTTTATTTGCAATAATTAGAGAATTAATGTTATCAATGGTTTGCAAACTATGAACCAAAGGTTTTTTTTTTATCATTATTCTTACTTAAAAAAACGAAGAAGAAGAAAATTTAATTTGCTTAGTTTTGATAATGGTCACGACTCTTTAACTTTTCATCTATATAGTTGATTAAAAAAAAAGTCAGTCAAATATTTTATTTTGCGAATTAATCAAATTAGAGTGTAACTAGTATATGTCTAAATAATCATACACAATCAATGTGTACTGGATATATCTAAATTTTAAATGTATCTTCTACGTTCTTAATTGAAAAATTGATTTAAGCATGTCGATATTATCGATTCATAGTTCAAGTATTAAATGAAATTGGTATGTGTTGTTCTCGTAGTGTTGTTATATCATTTAGAGTAATAATATTTATGTTTCCGGATGAGATTACTTTTACCGGGTTTGAGGGTTAGCATGTTCATAAACGTGCTTGATAAACATTTTCTAATGAGTTGGATTGTCATCAGCCGAACATAACCGATAGCCAACTTAACCGAAGCTTTGGTTCAACCATTGGGATTAACACATTGAAAGGTATAGTTATTGTATGGTTACACACATTAATCAATTGCCAAAACAAAGACGATGTTACGATCATTATTCAATTTAAGATCTTAAATTTAACGTCAAATTTTGACGACGAAACATATTTTATGACTATATTTGTAATTATCCAAATCTTTTATAACATATAATAATAATAATAGATAAACAAATTTTAAAAACTAGCATTTGCTAATCAGATCAATAATGGCATTTACAAAATGTCATTCTAGCCTAGGCTGAACGGTAAAGGCTTTTATAACCAAGGTTCAACCCTTAGATCATCTTATTATATACAATTTTAGTTAATTTAAATGTCGGCAAATCTCGTGTATTACACAGGTTCTGAAGCTAGTACAAATTCAAAGTAAAATGACTTAGTTGTCTTTGTTACTTCATCAGAACCCCTTGATTGGAATTCTGTCCCGTGTGCCTCTTTCCAGCTGATTTGCTTCCTTCCCCGTCAGAAAACTTCGGTGACCCGGATATCATTAGCTGGTTTGAACAGGTTGGTGCATTCCCTAGCAAAATGACCCGGCTCATTGTACTTATAACACCAAAGTTTCTCTTTGTCGAACCCGATTCTTTTGGCATCAGAATCTCTGAAACTGCCCTTGCCATATTTCTTCATGAAGTTATTGGCACGGTGAACAGCCATGGCCATCTGATAATTGATGTCCATCTTCTTGAGATCCTTCTTGTTGATATCATTGAAATCATCTTGTTCGAACGATAGGGGTAAAAGTTTCCCTTACAGCAGCTCCTCATTATTTGAGAGAAATGCATGAACCAGTGCTATGTTTGAGTCGTTTATGAATGGATGGATGACAGTGTGTCTCTCCAATGAAGTCACTCAAACTCTTAGAAAACACACGACTGCAAAGGGCTTATGGGATGATCTGGTAAAGAAAATTGAAGGTAATGCTGAAATAAGATACAGCCGCAGAGTTACATTGAAAGAAGAATTTAATATGTTCAATCATCGATAAGGTGAAAGTGTTTGTGATCTTATAAAAAGATTTGAGAAAGTATTGGCCCGGATGAGAAGTGCTGAGGTGCTCTTTCATACATATGAAATAAACCACAAGTTGTTGAACTCTTTGCCATTCTCTTGGAGCACAAACACTGTTACAATCAAGAGGACAACAAATCTCAATGCTATTTTCAATTCATGACACTTGAACAGGATTGACTCTTGGAGGAAGGATTGATACCATGGGCCCTCAAAGCTTGTTCCATAGCCTTGTTAACAACATCTTGAATGGATCTTGAACTAGTGAGAGTTATGTTTCTCATGGCATGCTTCCTATTTATAGGGAAGCATGCATGAGAAGCAAGTTTATATTCATATGGCCCAATGGGCTTGTTTACAATGGACCTTGGCCCAATACATACAAAATGACTTAGATAAGCCCAAACATAAACAAACCAATACGAAAGACTAAATAAACAAAACGGGACCTAACAATCTCCTTCTAGTCTTTAGTATTGGAACCCGTCGGTGTCGTACACCAAGCATTCATCCTCTGTCAGTGGAAGTTCAACAAGTCTTCTGACGAACTTGTTGAAGGCTTCAACTATCCGGTCTGTGTTTTGACGACCAAGATCCTCGACGGTCCCTAACGGTGAGTTGTAGAGCTTCTTCACGTCCTCTATATGCAAACCCATAAGCTCGTGCTCGTCAAACACACGAATCTCGTGCATGTTCTGGCAGTGGATGACGGCCTCACCTGTCTTGTTATCGAATTCCCAGCCAATGAAGTCTCGGAGAGTGTTAGGAATATAGGGCTCACCATGATAAAAGATGTGACAGTCCTTTGGTGCCTATACCTCCACATTGTTCGTGGCTCTCCGGTGGCTGGGTCAATCTTCCTTGGGTTCTTGAACGTACGACCCCTATTCAGCTCAAAATCCTTGTATCCCACCTTTGACTGATGATGTATATGTGTGGTGACCCAACCTTCCAATGAATCATCATATTCTCCTCGGCCCAGAGCTTTGCGAAGATAATTGATGTCAAGCTCCAGCAACGACTTCAGCTCGTGATGAGAGAGATATATGAGATCTCCGCTGTATCTTCTGATGGCCCAACAACTATTCTCCTTGTTATACTTTGCATACACGATTAGCGAATCATCATGATAGGGATAATTGAGGGAGCGGGTACTTGCACGACTTGATATGATGTGAGTCTACCTTTTCTTCTTCTTCTTCTTCTTCTTCTTCTGTGTTGTCTGTGACAAGTCGGCGGTTAGGTCGATGACCAGATCACTTGCAGGAGTTTCTGAAGCTTGAACTTGAACTGGCGGTGTCTGGATTAGGCGAGTAGTTGATGTAATCATCCTCTGCCTCCTCCGCATGATGAGTTTGGGCCAGTTCAATGGTCTTCCCTACTTTAATGAATGCATCAATTATACCTGCAACATTACCTGCAGGAAACAATTCGTTATACATGCTGTCAATCTGGGAGTCGTGTTCCCTGACTTTTCTGGCAGAATCGTGTGCAGCAGGGTCTTGAATGTGTTCCTGAGTATGTGGAGGTGATTGAGTGTTAACTCCACCTCCACCTCCTGCTGCACCTGCCCTACTATCTCTGCCATCACCACCACCATTTCCATCACTATCACCATCGTCATCATCAAAACTATCATGAACATTTTTGTTCACGTCATCATCTTCTTCCTCGTCATCATCACTTTCGTCTTCATTGTCACCATTATCTCCTTCATCATCACCACCAGCTTGGACGTGAGGTTGTACTGTTCGTTTAGGACCCAAGCTGGTACCTACACCACTTCCGGCTTGGCCAGCCTGTTGTACAATGCGACCAACAGTTGCCTCGCCTTCCGTACCCACAACCTGAGCTCCTCGCAAGGCCATACTTGGACCCACTGTAGGTTGTGTTCCAGACAATCGAGAAGTCTCACCAGACCTTCTCCAACTCCTAAAAACGGTATCAAGTCTGTCTTCTAGGGCATGAAAGTCATCATCACGCATGCCCATAAGATCAGAAGCAGCTTGATACTTGCTCACGATATCCTCATTTGTCTTGAGCTGCAAGTTGTTCAGACGGTTATGCTCAGAAATCTTTGCTTGGATAGCCTCAATCTCGGTTCTGAATTTGGAGTTTTTAGCGATGAGAGTCCCGAGTGAAGAGGACGATGCCAACTGTCCCTCAAGCAATGAGACTCTAGAGTTGGTAGCCTTTTTCTCAATATCCCACTTGGTGGTTGCATCCTCAATCTTCTTAAACAACCTTTCTTCCAAGATAGTGGTAGCAGGAAAATTCTTCTCAAGTGTCTCAACCCGATCAGATACTTTCTTGTACTCAGTTCGTTGATTGGCATTGAGCAGACTTTCTTTGTTGAGCAGTTCTTGTTGATTTTGGATGTGAGTCTGGAGTTGATTGATCAGGAGTAGTTGACTTTCAATAAGAGCATCATTCAACTCCTTTTGTTCTTCCAAAGTCACAACGCCCGCCACCAATTTAGCGTTAGTAACTGCATCCTCACGCTCCTTCTTCTTTTGAGTCTTGATGTACTCGTGAAATACCAACTCCCGTTTAGCCCTTTTAGCGTTTGATTCCTCTAGGGCGATGATCCTATCGAGGATAGGATCATCGTACACTGGAGGTGTCAAAGACTTTCCTTTGGCTATGGGCTTGGGTGAAAGGATTGTGGATGGTGGAGTGACGGACATTATGGGTGGTGAGGTTGTTTAGAAAGGCAGGGTAATGGATTGGGTAGGCATTGGTGAGGGTGTGGAGGTGGGTGGTGTTGAGATGAGTGGTGTTGAGAGAAGAGGTGTGTATGGTCTGGGTTCAAAGGTGGTTGATACTGGTTTTGTTGGTGGTGAGGAAATAACGGTTTGGCTCCATAAGCTTGTGGTTTAGATTGGTGAACTAAAGATGAAGGATGTGAATATTGAGGCAGGTATGGTTTCAGTAGTAGGTTGTGTGGGTGGTGTTGTGGTTTGGGATGGTTTTTTGGGTGGAGTGGTTGTTTGTGGTTGTGATTGAGGAGGGGATTCAGGTATTTTTGGTAAGAAAGTTGAAATGGGTTGATCTTTTGGAGAGGGTTCAGGTGAGGAGTCTGGTGAGTCATGGAGCATGGTTTTGGTTGGTTTGGCTTTGGCTTTCTTTCTGGTTTTGGATTGTTTCTTGTAAATAGGTATCCTAATCTTAGCCACATCTAGGTCTTTAAGGGTTTGGGCTAAGGTTCTGGGAGATACTACAGGAGGGTCAAAGGAAGGTTTACCTATTGTAGAAAGCATGACGACGACCTTGGAGGACTTCTGGGAGTCCGCCAGCCTCTTTATTCGCTTCAAGGGCTGCTGCTCTTCCTCCTCCTCTTCAACACCAACTTTAGCCTTGCCTTTTCCAGAAGAACCACCAACGGAAGGCGTGTCAATGGCCTTCCATTTAAGATCATGCTTGGCCTTCATTCTGTCTTCAGCTGACTCGAGCTTCAACCTCAGCTTCAGATCCTACAATCTCCCCACTTTCAACTGCAGCCTCATCTCCAGCAGGCTTAGTTTCCTCAAACAGTCCAAACTTGGGTCCTGGTCTTGCTCCTTGGTACTAGTGACCCTTTCCCTTTGTGCTTAGCAAAACCCCAAAGATTGACTGCTTGATCTCATTCACATGATAAGGCTCGGGAAATGACTTCTTGTCTTTAGCCTTCTTGTGAGGTGGCTTGGGTGCATCGGGAATCATATCATCAAGCAACAGTTTCACAAATCTTGGATACATTAGCCATGTTGAATCATTCTTAGCATTGGCCAACATGCACAAAAATAACCTCCGTGAATAGTTGAACTCCTCCCGAGTTGTTAATGCAAACATAATCCGTACCCAGTCCATCCTCATACTATCAAAACCACCACGGATGTCCGCAAAACAGTGAAGAACTATGTGAAAGAGAAATCTCCAATAAGGCGGGAGATGTTTCTTCTCCAGACTCTTCCACTCCGTGTCATAACCCATATTCGTCACCAACTCGTTTAACTTTGCCCTGTCACCTTTCTCATACGTGTAATCAGGCTTGTCTTTGATCTTTAGTGCCCGTCCTATATCCCCTTCTGTAATAGTTAACTCTTTCCCAGCAAATTTGGTCTTGATATATAGAACGTCATCAGATGGTGTTGCAAAAGCCCAGAAATCTGTAACCCATTTGGTGTAAATGGCCGGGTTAGCAGTGATGGCATACTCAAGGGTGACTGCTTTAGCCCCTTGACCATGGATGTGAACACCTTGTCATCTTTATCCTTTGGTACCTCGAGAGCACAATACAAGTTATGACCATGAAATCATTCATCTAGATCATGAGAATCATCATAAAACAAAGTTAAACAAGATAAGATAAGTTATATACAAGTCCTTAATTATTTACAAATTACTTAATTTAATTAATTACTTATGGTTAATTAATTATATACATTTTACTTTAATAAGTTAAAAAGTTAATTTTAGACCATTAATAAGTCAATAAGTCCAAAAAATTTAGGGTTTGTATGTACAAAACAGTCCAAGGGTAAAACAGTCGAAACAGTCCAGTATTTAACTCAGTCCAGAAACTTGAAAAATTTTCTAAGTATAGAATTTTTGTATGGCCCTTATTTCGCTTCGCATGGGTTCATGCGAAGCGAAACAGACAATCCATTTGCTTCGCATGGGGCCAAGCAAAGCGAAGTAGAAAATCCATTCGCTTCGCACGGGCAGCGAAGCGAAACAGAGATCCATTTCGCTTCGCATGGGGAGCGAAGCGAAACATAGATCCATTTCGCTTCGCATGATCATGCGAAGCGAGACAGAAATCTATTTCGCTTCGCATGCTTATGCGAAGCGAAAGTTCATCATATGAGAAAAACTAAACTTAGCCCAATTATGTTCCTTTTTCCCTTCCACATGGTCGTCTAGACCCGAATCGTTCTTCTGGAGAGTTTGGGTCAAAACCCCTTTGGTTTACTTTGTCAATCGGACCCTAGAAAGTTCGAACAATCCTAAATCTACAAACTTTACAAAACAAACCTAAAACTAAGATCTAATGATGATAATCAAGATCTAGGTGCCTAATAACAGATTCTAAACATGATAGCAACCTAGATTTGAATATCTGTTCTTAGATCTAGCCGACGGTTCATAAGAACCACCGTCTAAATCTGAAACAACCCAGAAAAGAAGATGAACGGATGGTAATGGTGCTTTGTGATGTTATACCATGGGTGTCGGTTCCATCTTGTTGATCGAATGTGATTACAAGGACCGAATATTGAAGATTTGAGAAAAAGAATTAGGGTTTGAGATGATAGGATAGAGAGAGAATGAGAGAGTAAAATGAAAAGTTTTGTGAATAATGAAAGATATTTTAGGTGTCCCTTATATATAGGGTCAGTCTATCTCGCGATAAGGTCAAAACATTGCGAGTATTCACCGAAAATACACTCTCAGTCCTCGGACTTAAAAAATATTAGCACATTCAAACCCGAAAAACATTTACCCACCGAATCCAAGCACTTGTTTATTTTTCTGATTTTTCTTTTATCGGTCCGTAACTGTTAACATTTGCAAGATCGATCTCTTTGACAAAATAAAAAAATAAATTATAACAAATATAAATTAAAATAAAATAAAATAATAATTAAAAAAATAAAAATAAAGATAAAAATAAAATTAAAATTTAAAATAACAATAATAAAAACAGAAATAAAAGTAAAAATAAAATAAAAATTAAAAATAAAAATAAAACCTAAAATATTTAAATTACCAAAGTGAATAATATTTTATAAAATAAAAACAAAATAAAATAAAATATAGATAAAAGTAAAACATATTTTAAAAATAAAGTTAATATTTGATTATTTACATAAAAGATTACATTGATTTGATTAATCATTTTACGAGAATGATCGCAACATGGAATCGTATTGATTTGCAAAGCCCTAGATCGCGTTTCCATTTTGATGTTATTTTGACACAAGTTCATCATCGATTGGAGATATTGTCCACCTATTTAACTTGACAAGTGTTTTGATGTTTACGTGATAAATTTAAGGTTTAATTAGACACGGTACTTATGTGGTCCCCACTTAATCAGACATGTTACTGATTCCATCATATCTCGGGCCTAGTTTGTGTTGACATATCACCTCAATTTGACTTAAACCTTTCTTAGTTGATTACAGTACTCTTATTAACACGCTTGACACTTTGTACATTGTACACTTGACACTCGATCTTGAAAGATTAAAATAAAGCAGAAGTTCAGGCCATAACAATCAGGTCGGATAATACCATATATCGCGCAGAGAAAGTCCAAGGCTTGAACAAAAGAAATAAAATAAAACAAAGCAGAAGACTCAGGTAGGTCGGATAATATCATATTATCGAGCAGGAGAAAGTCCAAGGATTGAATCATAAAATAAATGAAGAAATAAAGCATAAGTTAAAATTCCTATAACTGACTCTTTTTCTTTTTCTTTTCTGACTCTTTTGTTTTTCTTTTTCTTTTTCTTGCTTTTCTTGACGCTTCACTTGACACTTTTCTTGACTCAATAAAAATTAAAATTGACACATATTTTATAAGACGACTGTGATCAGGTAAAGAGAGGCTTGGGTATAACATGTGTAATTACATTTCATCCTTCATTGATATGACTTTAACGGAATCATGCAACCGCTTCTTAAACGTATAGCCACTAGCATCGGCAATAGTTTAAGTTTATATCACCCAACACTTACTTGCTTATCAAGCCTATCTACACATCTATGAATGACTTTGTAGCCTTTTGATCTAATCTTTTAACGCGCTAAAATCATTACATACCAATTTACTATCACTTTCCAAAAGGTCGGATCAAATTCTTGATTGAAAATCTTTTAATTATCCGACTCTCTTTAAACAGGAGCTCCCTCTAAGCGGGATAATACTTTTTGAATTTTCTTAAATATTTCTAAAATATGAGTAAAGATGAAATTAATATTATATATAAAAGTAAAGTCTTTTTGTTAAGTCAAGTGACTCGTTTTTGTTTTTCTTAAAGTAAATTGAAAATCTTTTTGTTGAGTTAAAGTTAACTCGTTTTCTCTCTCTAAAATTGTGACATATTTTGAAACTATTTACAATTTTAAAATAAAAGATAAAACTTACTGAAAAGAAATCATGCCCAAAGACTCAACGAGAAATAAAAATCGGGCACGACTAAACGCTTTTGTAAAGAGATTTACAGAGTTAAAATCAGTATGGACCCTTTTGATGTTGACAAGCTTACAATCAAAACAATCACGAATAAAGTGTATTCGAATGTCGATGTGCTTTGTCTTAGAGTGCTGGACCAGGTTTTTTACAATCGCAACGGCAACATCATTATCATTTGATCGTTGTATCATAGAAATTCAAACCGTAATCCAGCAGCTGATGATGGATCCAAATGACTTGGGAACAACAACTAGATGCGGCGATGTACTCGGCTTCTACTGTGGAGGTGGACACAGTGACTTGCTTCTTGCACTGCCATGAAATCAACAGCTCTCCCAGGAATTGACATCCACCCGATGTTGATTTTCTGTCAAAATTGCATCCCCCATAATCACTGTTAGTAAAAGTATGAATTCCAGGGGATACTCTTTTGGATACCAGAGTCCCAAATAAGGTCTACCCTTCAAGTATCTGAAAATACGTTTGACAGCTGTCATGTGGGATTCTCTTGGATCTGATTGATATCTGGCACACTGACAAACAGGGAACATGATGTCCGGTCTGCTTGCAGTGAGATACATTAGGGAGCCAATCATGGACCTACATAGGTGTTGATCGACTGGCTTTCCTGATGGATCAGGATCAAGAACAGGTCGCGTAGCGATTGGTGTCATAAACGAAGCTGAATCCTTGAACCCGAACTTCTGAACAATGTCGTGAACGTACTACTCCTGATGAATCAAAGTCCCGTCCGTCTTTTGTTTAACTTGTAGGCCAGGAAGAAAGTCATTTCTCCCAAAGAACTCATCTCAAATCGCTGTTCCATAATCTCAAAAAACTCCTTGCACAGATTCTCATTCGTTGACCCGAAAATAATGTCATCAACATACACTTGGACTAGAATCAGATCACCCTTAACCTTCTTGACAAAGAGAGTTTGATCGACGATTCCTCTTTTGTAACCATTCTTCACCAAATGGTCAGCCAGTGTGGCATACCAAGCACGAGGTGTTTGATGAAGACCATAAAGTGCTTTGTCAAGTCGATAAACATGATCAGAATGATCTGGATCTTCAAAACCTAGAGGCTGGCTAACGTAGATTTCTTCTTTTACTTTCCCGTACAAGAAAGCGGTCTGTCCATTTGATATACTTTGAAGTTCTAATACGAGGCATAGGCCAAAAAGATGCGAATTGCTTCTAATCTGGCCACAGGTGCATAAACTTCATCATAATCAAGTCCTTCACGTTGCCAAAAACCTTGTACAACAAACCGGGCTTTGTTCTGATGATAACTCCCTTGTCATCCTTTTTATTTCGAAACACTCATTTCATTCCAATCGGTTTCTTATGTTCTGGTTTCTTCACTAGCCTCCAAACATTCAGCTTCTTGAACTGTAATAGCTCCTCTTGCATGGCTTCCACCCAAGAATTCTCCTTTAATGCGACTCGATAGTCCTTGGGTTCAACCTGTGAAATAAAACAAGCAAAAAGACATCTGTTAATGTTACCAGAGGTACTGCGTGTTTGAATGCCAGCAGATGGATCTCCATTGATATTCTTAGTCAAATGTCGTCGGTGGATCGGTAACTGAGGAATTTTCTCGACATGCTCGACTGGTGTTGCTTCAAGCTCGATTGATAAGCTCTCTAAGGGATGAAAGACAGTAGCCACAATGACAGGAGCATGTGGTTGAGGAACAGTGGTATCATCTTGTTGATCAACCAGATGTTCCTGAGCAATGGAACCATCCCATAGGTTCTCATAGAAAGGCACAACGATGGCTGGAACTGAAGTCGAGTCGGTGTTACCAGAAGCTTCATTCTGAACTGGTTCATTCTGCACATGTGCTTGATCAGTCTCCTCAGTAGATCCTTGAATTTCTTCATCAGAGGGAGGTGTAGGAACAGATTCAACTATACTTGGATCTGCTGGCGGATTCATCGCTTGATCGGTCTGGTAGTTTTCCACATGATTTTCCACATTGTCAGCAGACACATACGAATTGGTATCTGAATCAGAGGCGTCTTCGACAGTGGGCATCTCAATAGAATCTGCAAAGGGCTGCACTTCATTCACCGCGGGTTTTTGATTAACCACTGCAGGTGCATTTAGAACTGATGCAGGTGCAGCTACTTGAACATCTTCCAGACCTCTCAAAACGGCACGCATCAATATTGACTGATCGTCTTCGGATTGAGCTGGTGTTGTCACAACGGTGGGAACAGGAGAAATCGCCGGTGCTATATACATTCCGCGAAATTGCTTGAACAGTCCTTCATAGTCAAACATCCAATTTGGACCGGTGTGTGCACCGGTAGGGTTCAATTCTTGCCAGTCAATGTTGAACGATTCCAAGATCACTCTAGTTTTCTTGTTGTAGACCCGATAAGCACTTTTATCAGCCGAATAGCCCACAAAGTAGCACTCATCCGCCTTTTCAGCAAACTTGGAAGTTGTAGCAACATTTGTTTGGAGCTCGGTGCAGGGGCATCCAAACTTTCTGAAGAAGTTAACCCTTGGCTTTGTTCCATAAAATACTTCATAAGGAGTCTTATTCAATCTTTTATTCAGCAACACACGGTTCTTGGTAAAGCAAGCAGCATTGATGGCTTCACCCCAGAAAAACAAAGGAAGTTTGGAGTATGACAGCAAGGTTCTAGTAGCTTCAACCAATGTACGGTTTCGTGTTTCAGCCACCCCATTTTGTTTGGGAGTGTAAGTTGCGCTGAATTGACGAAGAGTCCCTTTGTTGTGACAGAAGTCGTTAACGGTCTTGTTGCAGAATAATGTTCCGTTGTCACTTCTGATACACTTGACTCTTTTATCAGTTTGATTCTCAACCAAGATGATGAACCTGAGCAGAAACTGAGATGTCTCTTCCTTGTGTCTTAGTAGAAAAGTCCAACTGAAACGCGAAAAATAATCAATAATAACCAGACAATAGGCTTTTCGACCTATTGCCAATGGTTGGATTGGACCGAAGAGATCCATATGTAACAGTTGAAGAGTGGAGTTTATGGAATTGACTGTCTTGGGCCTGTAAGGGAGCTTGTGCTGTTTGCATTTAGAGCAGGATAAACATTTTTCAACACAATGAAAGGATTTAACAGGCAAACCTTTAACTAACTTGTTCAAGTTATTAAAGTTGGCATGACCTAAACGTAGATTCCATAAGGATGAATCGTTCTCCGACGCCTTGGACATCAAACAAGAAGCAGTACGCATTGAATAATTACTTCTCATGTCCAGGATATAAGCATCATTATGCCTCGGAATACGCAACATAATCCACTCATCAGGGACTTTAAAACCTGGTTTACGAATAAGACACTCATTTTCTGTAAATAGAGTCGAGAAATGCTTATCACAGATTTGGGAGACACTGAGCAGACTGTGGTTGAGCTGTTCCACAAGATTGACTTCATCAAAGGTCAATGTATCATTTGAGACCTTTCCTTGTTTCGTGATTTCTCCTCCTACGTCACCAGCAAAAGAGACATGTCCGTCGTCGAATGGTTTCACATCAAACAGCAGGGACTCATCTCCTGTCATATGCCGGGTGCAGCCACTGTCCAAGTACCAAATACTGTTGACAGGCCTTCCAGGCTGACCCTACACACATGAACAGCTAGTTAGTGGAGGGGCCCCGAGACCTCGTTGTCTTAGGAAAATTAAACAGAAAATCACTAAGTTTAATTTTATGATTCTTGAAAATGTAGTCTATTGGTGAATCAGAATCTAAATAACAATCCCTCGAGGAACTTGAATTATGATTTCCTTGGTTTTGAAAAGGTTTGCTGGATTGCCTTCGCTTTGGTTTGGACTTAGCAACAAAGTCCTTAGTATGTTTATTGTTGAAAACATTTGAAGGGCCCTTTGGCTTTCCAGCTTCCGAACCCTTTGCTAACCTTTTTTCTTTCTCTTTGGGTTAGCCAAAATGGTTTCTTTGGTTTCTTATCACTTTTGGGTTTGAAATCTGTCTCACTGGCAATGGAGTGAGTTTGGTTAGACATTTTCTTGGCTTTGTGATCAACCTTAGGAAATGCCTGACCAAACGCACTGTTTAGTAGGTCCCGTTTTGTTTATTTAGTATTTCGTATTGGTTTGTTTATGTTTGGACTTATCTAAGTCATTTTGTATGTATTGGGCCAAGGTCCATTGTAAACAAGCCCATTGGGCCATATGAATATATACTTGCTTCTCATGCATGCTTCCCTATAAATAGGAAGCATGCCATGAGAAACATAACCTTTTGCCAAAATCTCTAACTTACTTTTTCACTAGTTCTCTCTCTCTCTCATTCACTTCTCCTTCCGAAAATAACTCTCAAGATCCGAGACCACAAAGGTGACTTGGTGTGATTTCCGCTAGCACCAAGTTTGGTTGATCCAAGACACGTTGTTAGATCCACCCACGTTGGGACCTACAATTGGTATCAGAGTGGGTCGAATCTTATGATTCAACTTTGTTCTTCATATTCGGATTCTATTTCCGCTATTACCCGAACCGAGACGTTATTCCCGTTGAAGTTTGAAAATAAAGTTGGAAATAAAATGGGAAATAAGCGTGTTTGAAGCTTCTCCTTGTAGATCCGGATGTTCGGGATCTACGAGTGCCTTATCCGGGCGTTTCGGGAACCGTTCCGCCATGCGTCGAAAATCCGACGACCCTACGGTCCTTCCCGGTGACGATTCTAGAGATTGGAGATGCACATCAAACTCCGACATGAGTCGGTTATCTCTGTTTGTTAAAGGAGGTCCGTATTTCGGCTAGAGTAAGCAAAAAAAAAAGAAATGGCAGAAGCAGCCGGCGACCTAAGTGGTGTTGAAGGCTAGATGTGGCCGGAAACGGATTTCCGGTGAGTGGTGTACCAGAAACGGTGGCGGCAGAGGTAGGTATGGTGGTGGTGGTGAGAGAGATGGCGGCTGTAATGGCCAGAATCCATGTTCCGGAGAGTCATGGTGGAAGGCGGTGGCTGTTTGGAATGGAGGCGACTATGGGGGCCGGAATCCGATTTCCGGCGGCCGATAATCGGTGACCGGTTTTCCGGCGCCAGTCACCAGTGGTTGGTTATGTTGGAGGCTCACAAAATTTACTAGGGTTTGTATTTCTTTTCTCTTCTTCACGTAACATATCAGAAAATAAAGTAGGCTTCCTATTACATGTTGGGCCCAAACTACATATCTTGGCCTTTAATTGTTAGATCATTCAAGTGTTGGCCATTTATAAGTATTGGACAACTGATTATCAAGTAGTCTAGGCTGGTTCGAAGGAAGTTGGTTTTTGGGCAGATTTTGAGAGGTGTTTTTTTGCTCGAGTAAGTCGTTTATTTTTTGTGTTGACCTAATTGAAGAAAGTCAAATTTGTTCGGGTTTCGTCTTGTTTAACCGTGTTCAAAACTTGTTATTTCTAAGGTGTTCGAGAAGTTGGATCCGAAAGGTGAACTTCGAATGAAATAATAAGTTTTGTTCATTTGATCGATGAAGCCGGTAATTCGAGATTGATTTGTGGAAATTCGAGATCATCTCATGCCTATATACAAGCGAAAACTACTTCAACATTAATATATGTGGGTCATACCTTGAGGGGGTGAATTGAAACAAAGAGGCTTCGATTTATCGGGTGACTTGTGAAGATGCGAGACACGGTTTGACAAAGTTTTGAGATCACAAGTCAAGGGGGTGATTGTAAGGCAAAAAATGTGACTTGCGATATCAAAGTACGAAACCCGTTATATATCTACGGTCAAGTTAATAATTAAAGTGGGCGGGAACTCCGGACACGAGACGAGAACTTCGGGCACGCGTTTGGCTTCAACGGGGGAAAAGCTTCTAGATTACGTTTCTTTTTGCTATATATAGGACATTTGTTGTTAGCTTATGTGTGTGTGTTTGTATGGTGTCTTCACCCATCCAAGGGGAGCTCACCTTGGGTGGGTCCATTCGTTTACATAATATATTAAATCTTTCAACCGATAACGAGATCGTTCATTTATATTATCGTTATATCATTTTGTTCGGTCGTTTTATTTCACCGCACCCGTCTAGAGCGTTTATCAAGAACAAAGCTGTTCGTTTTCGGATCCGGTTTCGGGCTCTATCCTAGTGTTATAATTTTGTTTATCATTATTAATATCATATGAATCTATAACGTATGTTATCATGTATATTACTAAATTTAACTTTTTTGTTGTTTTTAACCACCCGTGTATCACACGGGCTCTATCCTAGTGTTATAATAATTGGTAATAAAACGCAACTTGGTTGTTGAACAGTTAAGATGTTGCTAGTTGCTAGTGTTTTAATACACCTGTTTAACGCCATCTAATGGATTTCAGATGTTCGAATTTTAGTAGATTGGGAATACTTGAATGAAACAAATGAAATTATATTTCATATGATTGATTTTTCAAATGAAATTTTATGTTACCCGGAAAGACAATGTTTTGAGTCTTTTGAGAGTTGGCAGAAAAGAGGCTGCTTGTACCATTTTTGCCCGGTTTGTTATCCTCTCAATTTTATAAAAGAAACCCTCGTATTAACTACTCTTAAATAATAACAAATGTCCCATACGACACCGTTAACGTATTTTTTTACAAATTACATCCAAGTATAATCCCTTAGGTTGTAACATGCGAAGGGAGGTCAAGTCATATAAACGAAGGGAAAAAAAGCAACAGCATATAGTTTGAAACATAAATAGATCGATCGCCCGACAAAAACAATTAAACATGTTCAAACAATCACATCAACGAAACTAGAGTAGAGGGCATCAATTCATATCAACGGCAACATTTACATAGAGTTTGAAGCATCAAGACGATAAGCTTCCAAGTGTAAGTGGCATCAAATACGTATAGGAATACATTTACAACTCATGTTCTCCTTCAAACACCCACTTTCATTTACATCACCTGCTACACAAGACAAGCCACCATTAGAATCAACAGTCACGGGCATTGGAGCAATCATTTTAGAAACTAGAGGAACAAATGTTACTGGTTTTGGCATATGACCAATTCCATATACCATTTCCTCCTCTGGAGGGGTATTGTAACTAAAGTGGGGCAGGCTAGTGTACTTATCATTAAATGATGGAGGGACAACAGAATGGTCATAACCTAAACTCGTCTTTTGTTTAGCACCCCTCTGTGCTCCAATGATGTCACTTAACTTACCATACGTCATTTTTAATTTCTCAACAGTTGATTTTCTTTTTGAAAGCTCAGATTCTAAATTCTTAATTTTATCATTTAACTCAACAATTTGCTTTTTATAAAATTCAACTGCTTTGTTTGAATGAAATAATTTAACATGCATTTTAGCCATGTCGTCATGGTGAGTCTTGATTTTAGTGGGATAAATCTTGTCAGCTTTTATGTATTCTTCATTCAAATGTTTAATGCTTGAGTTTTCTTTAATCAATACAGATCATTGTGTCTTATTAATGCAAGCTTGTGTGCATAGATTTGTGTGTACCTCGGGAATGGGAAGTGTGGTAAAGTTTCCTTCTGTTGTTAAGCTTGAGGCCTCTTGATCTCCATTGATAAACGCCATGCCAGCAAATTTTAGAGGGTTCGCCAATTCGGTGAATTAATCACCCTCCTAGTCAGGTCCAGTTGATGCAGCTAGGTGACAAGGGCTCTTGAGCTAGAACTTGAATTTCCTATGTGTGGATTTCCTTGTCTAATTCTTTGAACCCCTTGACCAGGATTCTGACCCACATGTCTCTTATCGCTCCTCTTAACTCCATCATTGTCAGAGACCTCAGTGATCTTGATGTCATTAGCGGGTTAGGTTGGTTGTGTGCACTCTCTTGCAAATGCCCAGTCTCGTTACAGTTGTAACATCCGAGTTTGTTTTTGTCAAACCCAATTCCCTTCCCATCAGGATCCTTAAAACTGTCTTTCCCGTACTTTCTCATGAAGTTGGAGGCCCTATGAACAGCCATGGCCGCCATCTGATACTTGATGTCCATTTTCTTCAGATCCTTCTTGTTGATCTCTGGAATGTCTCTTTGTCAAAACGAAGGAGGCAGGAGCTTTCCTTGCATCAACTCCTCGTGACTCGCCATGAAGGCATGATATAGTGCAATGTTGGAGTCATCAACAGAGGAGAGGAGTAGGATGGGATGCCAGCAGGCTTACTAATCCCATGAGCTTTCAAGGCCTTTTCAACTGCCTTGTTTACCACGTCTTGAAATGAGTTTGAACTTGATGGTGCAGATTGACTTGCGGTAGACTTGAAGGCAGAGTTCGGAGCAGGTTGAGTTGAATATGTTTTCACACCGTCCACTGGGTGAACTGTTGAACGGGCTTGACTTAAGAAGGCTGACCTGATTCCTGAACCTGTAGCGATGCCAACTTGATTTAACGAACTCACATGATTATTCATTCTTAGCTTGTTATCCATCTCGAATGATTTGATAATAGAGATCAAGTCTTGTATGGAGATGACATTAAGGTTCGTTGTTCTCTTAATGGTGATTACACTGCTGTTTCACATGTAAGGTAGTGAATTTAGCAGCTTGTGGTTGATTTCGGACGGGTTGGTATCAATCCCTGCAACTCTCATCTCTGTTATCAACTTTTCAAACCTTTTAATAAGACTTCCAACAGTTTCCCCTTGCACATGATTGAACATATCACATTCACCCTTCAACATGGCCTTGCGATAGTTCCTCATTTCTAAGTTTCCCTCAAAGTTTTCAACAAGAGCATCCCAGAGCCCTTTAGCAGAAGTGTGCTCTCTTAACGTTTGAGCAACCTCGGTTGATAGACACACTATTAAGACTCCGAATGCTTTTTTTATCTTCGAGAACTAACCTCTTGTCTTCTTCTCCATATCCTTCAACGAGAGTCTGTACAGGTCCATTAACGATCATGGTTGTGGGTACATGGGGACCAACTTTTAGGGATCTTAGAAGAGTAATATCGGTCATCTTGATATAATTTTTGAACCTCTATTTAAAATCATCAAAATTACTATCAAAAGTCATTAGTTTGGGAGGTTTGGTGGTTATTCCTGCTTCATTCTCAAGCAACAAACAGCTCCTACACAGCTCAAAATCGTTTGCCATCTTGTACAAAGATTGGAAGATCAACACTTGAACAGAAGGCTGTTTTGGACAAGTGTAAACAAATCGAGTTGAGTTCAAATGAATCGAGTCGAACAAGTTTGAGTCGAATCGAGTCAGAAAGAATCGAGTCGAGTGATTTGAATCGAGTCGAGTGAAGAATGAATCGGGTCGAATGGATGACTCGAGTCGACTGAAATGAGTCGATTGAGTGTTTGGTCGATTCATTCAAATTGAATCGAGTCGAGTGAAATACTCAATTCGATTTAAATGATTCGATTCGACTGAAAATATACTTGATTCGATTGGAAATTTCAGTAACTTCCAAAACGCCTTTTTCACCTATGGATTTGATGTCAAACGCACTTTTCACGACTTTTGAACTTGCTAGTACACCCACAAACTCGAGTAGCACAAGAACACCCTTAAACACACCTTTAACACAATTTTTCAAGCTTGCACCCGTAATCCTCTTCACAACGCCGTAACCCACAAGTTTTGCAAAACCACACATCTCAAACACTCAAACAAGATCAAAACTTAAGGTTGTACCTAAGAACTACAACTAGTAGAGCTGAAAGCTCTTATACCAATTGTAGGTCCCGTAACGAATCTAACAACAAATTTCTTGAATCGATCTAGACCACTAGCTAGCGGAAATCACTAGTAGCTAACCAAGATCTAGGATCTTGTTCAGGTTTGTTTATTTCGGTTAGAGAAAGAAAGAGGGTAGAGAGAGAGAGAGTTGATAAATATGGATAAGATAGAGCGTTTGGCAAAAAAGCTTGTTTTGCATAGTATAAATAGTGTAACCAATACCATGCTTCATATATTATTTACGGCCTATTAGGCTCAACCATACAAGGCCTTAGACCCAAACATACATAAAAAAAAAAGCCGACAAGCTACTAAAATGCATCGTTAACTAACTAAACAAATACGAAAGACTAATAAATAAAACCGGGCTCTATAATTCTATTTGATCCGCTCTTGTTTAGATTGACCCAACCTGACATGGCCTGAATCTGACTCAAATGCCGGTCGCATAGTAAACGCTAACTTTTGTTAGCGGAATTTGTGTTGTAACTGAAATACCATTTCTTGTTATTGTTTTCTTTTATTTTAAAAAAATGAAACTTCTTTTGTTATAAGTCATGGAGTTGTTTTAAACTGTCCATACATGGTTATACTAAATGCACCCACTCCCCCTAAATGGCTAAATCTATGGCTCTCTCTTTTTGCCTCTACTAAAGATAATGGTAGTTCAACATATGAGGGACATTTTATTAATATGTATATATTTATATATATTGGTATGTTTATGGATTAAAAATAAATAGTCAAATTGGGCATAGTATGATTAGCACACCACCTGATGCCAAACTCCCTTTAATTATGAAATAAACTGAACCAAACTAAAGTACAATACCAAAAACCCGAAACTAAAATAATTGAAAACAAACTAAAATAATTGAAAACAAACGGTTTTCTAAAACTGAAACTTAACCAAACCCAAACTAAAAGACGAAAAATCCAAAAACCGAACTAAACGAGAAAAACGAAACCAATGGTTTTCAAATTAAGTCTATTCCATACAACACTCTACCAACCTCTTCTGAATTTTAGAGATTCACTATCATTTTTTGGAATATGAAGCATCTTATCCAACGTACAAACCTTTTGAATTACACCAAATATTAATCTGGACCATCTTATCCCTATGGGGTAGAGGTAAGGTTGCCTACATCTTACCCTCCTCAGACCCTACCATAGCTTTGCTATTGGTGGGATATACTGAGTATGATGATGATGATCTTATCCAAATACCAAACCTGTTAGAACATCACATTCATTTAAATAACAAAACCTGTAGAGTATCTCAAAAGATTTTCTTACAGCATCACCCTAAACATCATGACTACACAAAAACTTTAAGGGAAGTATCACATCATCACCCTAACATCTTATCATCACTACAAAGTCAAGTCTTTTGTTTCCATCATTACAATCACTAGTCGAATAGAAGAAAGAGCACACTCAGCCCACCGACAATACCGATCACAATAGCACTCACAAAGGGGATATCACCCGGGAAATACAGCGTGGTGAAAGTGATTGAGAGCGCCACCACGCCTGCCACAAAGGCCAAAATGATTACAAGCCTAGGAAACGGGTCTGCACCCGGATCCTCGGTGGCCTCGTCGTGGAGATAGTATGCAACTAACCACGCTAAACGCGTGGGAGTGGAGATACGCAAGGCTAACGAGAGTAGCCCCCCACGCGATAAATAGGTAGTGGCTCTTTTCCATGAACCTTAAACGAAATTCTGGCACGGCGGGTGCAGGAGCCCTGAAACACAACATATATGTTGGCTTGTATTATAAACTGGAAAACTTTGAACATAAAGTTTAACAAAGTTGCTGCTACCTTTGCATGTGAATAATGAGTTGATTTGGGAGATCCTGATCAACATTGGTAACCCAGTAATGCAAATTAAAAAAAAAAGTGTTAGTTGATACATTGTTATACTCATTATATACTTTTTGATAAAAATGCAACTGATAAATACTACCTTGGAAGCCGGATGCCTACTTGGTTATCCGCGGGCTCAAGGGGTTGGTAGACGACGATAGGTGGTTGCACCGCCACTTGGTTATCTGCTGCTGCTGCTGCGAAGCCATGTTGTTACCCATGTTACTGAGAAAAAAGAAAGTAAATTGTTAATCCACTAATTTAGAAATACAAAAAATAAAAAATGAAAGGTTCTATTGACACGAGAACACATGAATATTCAAAAAGACACTTTCAAACAAGCCCTAAAACAAACAAACAAAAGTACTTAGCTGTATTTAAAAAGGCAAAAGCAACAAATATTCAAAAAGACAGTTCTATTGACATGAAAACACATGAATATTCAAAAAGACAAAACAGGATAGGTTCAAAAAGGCACTTTCAAACACAGATTCAAAAGGTAACATTAACTTATTCAATAACCATGTTCATTCATAAATCACATATCCAAACAAGCCCTAAAAACAACTGTTTCTAGCTTCTGTTGACATGAAAACTCACTGTGAATACTAATAGTCAACATACATAATATTCAAATACATCCTGATCCAGCTAGTTGTTACTTGATCATTATATTGAGCAATATATAGTCTAAGACATGGATTTGAGCTCAATTTTAAGAGAGAAAGTGCAGCAACACCAAAAAAAAAATTCAAAAACTCATTTAGACAGTAATAGGCGTAACGAATAAAAAAAAATAAGCATAATAATAATAACAGCATATTCATTTACTAACAATACAGGGAAACATTTAATTAGCAGGCATAATCACGCATTTTACTACATTAACACCATATTTATTTAAGCATTTAATAAGCGTGCAATAGAATAAATAAATCATACAAAATAACACATCTACTTACCATGTTTAATTAAGCATAGCTAAACATAAATATTAATAACAAATAGGCATATAACAGAATAAAAAAAAGTCACATAAAATAACACATTTACTTACCATATTTAATAAAACATAGTAGTGAACAATAATGAGAAAAAACAGATAATTAATAGACAAGATTTTCGGAAACAAAAGGAAACTCACCAACCGCAAATGAGCAAACGGCGATGATAATAGTGTTGTTGTCTTGAAAAGCGGCTAGGGCTTGTAATTAAATCAATTCAAATTGTAAATATCACACAATAAATGCCTATATTTTCCATTACACCCTCAACAATTTTCAATATAACAGTTTCACCCCTCCCTCTCTTATCTATCACATATTTTCTTTTAAACAAGCTAGAAAGTAGCTGTGTAACCAAGGTTCCGTTTCTCTCTCACTTGTGGCATAGTAGGAGGAAGTTTGAGTTGTTCAGTGGAGATTCAAGTTTAATTTCTATTTGTGCCGTTTTAGGTAGATATTGACAATGAATTATTTGAGTTAGGCATTATGCAAAGGTTGAGATTCTTCGGTGTATATGGACCTTCGTAAGATTCGTTTCGACATATATATATATACACACACATACATTTATTGTCATTTTACTAATTAAAAGATCATTAAGTTAAATATCCATATGAGATAAATATGGAAACAGGCATAAAGAAACAAACGCAAATAAACAAACATAACAAGTCTAAACAATTTTTTTTAAAAAAATCAAACATAAATGAACGAACACGACAAGTGTTCATCTTCGTTCAGTCAACTAAAAACACTTATCACTTATCGTCCATGTTCATTTGCTTTTTTAAGACCAATTGTGGTGGCATTATCCTTGCTCCACCTTAGCCATACATCATTTCACAAAGATGAGGTGCCAAGGACACCATCGCCTGCTCCACTCTGATGGAGGGCATGAAGACCTGGGACGTGGGGTCACTCTTTTTTCCAACCAATCATTGCGTCCCTTTCACATTTTTATATAAGAAAAGGATTCAAGAAATAGTAGTTTTGTAGTTAAACAATTATGTATTTTTGAGAGAAAAGTTGGTGAGAACACTCATGTTTACATGGCCTGCCGTTTTTCATGTACTTTTTAATTAAACCACTACGCATAATGTAATAAACAAAATAAACGAACTTCTCATTAAACAGCACACTAAACATTCGGCTATCCTACTCAAACGAAAATGAATAAGCAGAATATTTAATCACATCCATACCATGTCATAGCTGCCTGAAATTCCTTTTATTTATTTCATGACAACAAAAACTTTCAATATTTCACAAACATTCCTCCTTAAAACAGCATGAACACCACAACCATATCAACTAATCTGTTAGTCTCATTTTGTTTTAGTCTTTTGTATTGTAATTATATGTTTTGGACTTTAGTTGTTAGTATTGAATGTAATAGGCCCACGAGAAATAATGTTGTAAAGTCCATTGGGCATTTGATGTGACCTACTTCTCATGCATGCTTCCCTATAAATAGGAAGCATGCCATGAGAAGTAAGATGTTGTTCATTGTTGATCAATAGATAACCTTTTGATAACTCTCATTCTCTCTCTCTCTCTCGGCTTTCTTTCTTTCTCTCAAACCACCCAAAAATAACATCTCAAGATCAGAGACCGCTTAGGTGGCTTCGTGTGATTTCCGCTAGCACTAAGCTCGGTTGATCCAAGATCATTGTTAGATCCACCCGCGTTGGGACCTACAATTAGTATCAGAGCTTCGGCTCACTAGTTGAGGATTTTGGATCACAACCTTGGGTTTTGATCTTGAGTAGAAGAAAACAAGTGTTCTTGACAAGAAAGTCCACAAAAATAAGAAAAATATAAAAAGATTCAGCTTCAAGTTCATAAAATGTCTTAGAAAGTGTTCTTGGTGAAGATAACAAGTGTTCAAGTTCTAGATCCAAAAGGTTTTAGGCTTAAAAGTGATAAGTTTTGATGTTACGGGTTGTTGAAAAGTGTTAAAATTAACAAGTTAAGATTTTCGCTTCTCATGGCATCAAACTCAGTGAACCAACCTTTGACGTTAACTGACAAGTTAGGTGGAACAGATCCCGAAAAAGATTGCTTCTGAAAACTTTAAAACTTTTTCGCTTCGCTTGAAACTTTTTCGCTTCGCTTCGAACTTTTTTGCTTCACTTTAATGTTCACAATATCTTTCGCTTTGCTTCGCTTGCTTAACTTTTTCGCTTCAACCACTTTTTTGCTTCGCTTGAAAAGGCGTTTCGCGCGAAAAAATTAACTGTTTTCAAAAATTTAAACTGTTTAAGGGTTGTTAAGTATTTTAGACTACCAAGACCATGACGAGCACTGATTCTGAGTTGTTAAAGGGATATTTGCTGTTGGAAAACCAAGTGGGAACCCCTCAGAAGCCTCCTAAGTTTATGACCTTAGATGACAACTTTGCCGACTTCAAAGGAGGTTCATGAACTACATCTCATTAACTGAAACTGACCTAATGAGATGTTTTGAACAAGGTCCACATATTCCTGTGACTCACACTGATGCAGGGGAACAACTTAAGACTGTTGAAAACTATGATCAAGCAGACGGAGACTTGTTAGCACAAGACAAGAAAGCCTATCTCATTTTAACTGTCTGTCTTTCAAATGAGATCACTGAGACTCTTCGTGAACATACAAGTGCCAAGGGTTTGTGGGAAGCACTTGTTGAGAAGATTGAGGGCAATGCTGAAATTAGGGAAAACAAGAAAGCCCTATTGAAGGAAGAGTTCAATATGTTCAACCATCAACAAGGTGAAGTTGTGCTGGATTTGGTAAAGAGATTTGAGAAGCTGATGGTTAGAGTCCGAGCTGCCAACGTCAACATAACTAACTCTGAGGTCAATCACAAGTTGATGAATTCGTTGCCCTACAGTTGGAGTACAAACATAATCACGATCAAGAGAACAACCAATCTGAATGCCATGACAAACAGTGATTTGATTTCTACTATCAAGTCATTTGAAATGGATGAACATATAAGAATGAACAATCATCTAAGTTCTCTGAATCAAGCTGGAGTGAGTACGACTTCCTCAATGCCAACTGCTTTTATTAGCAAAACTCAACAGAATGTGTATCCTGTGACCACTCCTAAGTACTCCCCAAGTGTGCCTTCACAACCAACTGCTATCATCTCAACCAGCAATCAATCAGACTCTTTAAGTACTAGTTCATTTCAAAAGGCAGTCAATAGTGCGGTTGCCCAAGCATTAAAAGCTCAAGGGATTTCCTCATCTTCAAAACCTCAACCAAACAAACCCTCAAGTTATTGTGAAGCTCTACCATTGCTGAATGATTCAAATGTCTCAATAGTTCATGCGTTTCTGTCATGTCATGAAGAATTATTGCAGGGAAATCTATTGCCACCACACTTTGAGACTGGGGATTTGAAAGATATCAAACAGAAGGATCTTGAGAAGATGGATATCAAGTACCAAATGGCAATGGTTGTGCAACGAGCCACAAACTTCATGAAGACGTATGGAAAGGATAGCTTCAACGACTCTGACAGAAAAAGGATTGGATTTGACAAGTCAAAGTTGCGATGCTACAACTGCGGTGAGATGGTTCACTTTTCACGAGAATGCACGAATCCCTCAAAGCCAGCAAATGATATTCGTGTGACCGAAGTTACAGAGGAAGAAAATAGCAAAGTTGCTGGAAAGAGGCATGAAGTACAGAAGCCATGCAGCTCAGCTCAAAGAGTTGGGAATCATCCACACAAGGGCAATTCAAGTACAAACTCAAAGGCCCATGTCTCCCAATCAGAGGTGCACACTAGTATGGATTGGGATGATCAATTCCAAGAGCTGCAGAATCCTCTCAACATGGTTGGCTTGGCTTTCACAACAAACAATAAAGCTTCTTCGTCTACTACTGCAAGTTCTGATGCGTCACCCTCTGATGAGGTAAATAAAAATCTTTGCTCTCAAGCTTGCGTGAAAAAAGTTACATATTATAGATATCTTCAGGACGAAGTTTTGAAAGAAAATGCAAAACTTCGTCAACTAAATGTTGAATATGTTAAGGATGACAAGATTTATGTTGAAAAGATTAAAACTCATCATGATAATGTTGCAAATCTTAAACTTAAAATCTTTCAAGAAGAGCACAATGTCATCTATTATAAGAACATAATTAATAATTTGAAAGATGAGATTGAAAAGTTGAAACTTGATATTTCTGATAAACGAGAAAAGGAAAAACAAGTTGAAAGATTTGAAGCATCATCTGAACAATTAGATGATCTTATTGGAGCTCAGAGAAGTACTAAAGTTAAATCGGGACTAGGTTATGATTATTCAGCAGTACCTCCACCAATGAATGATAATTACACTTGCCTACCCTATTTTATCTATAATACTTCTCCTGATGAAGAGATGGCCTATGGGATTGGTAAGGTACCAAAACCAGTGAAATTTGTTCCTGCTACCTTTTCATCAAAAGCTCAAATTCCATCATCTGATAGGTCTAATGTCAATGTATCTTGTGTAGCAGGTGATGTAAGTGGTGACTGTGGAAAGGTTAACCAGGATTGTGTTGGTGCATGATGTCAGTAGTTCAGTGTCGAGTGTCTGTAATCGTGTTAGTTAGATTTGAGTTTTGTATGTAAGCGAAGTTGCTAACAAGTTCGCTTATATGGGCGAACTTGTTAGACAAGCGAAGTTAGGGACAACTTCGCCTGAACATGCCAGGCGAAGTTGTCGTGTCTATATAAGCTGTTTTGTTTACGGCTTATTAATAGGAATTCCAATTCATTCGTGTATTCGAGTCAGAGAGTTTGTATTTGGTGATCATAGCATCACGTGTTTACGGTTGGAATACAACGTGTGTTTGATTATCGTATCGTGTGTTAGCTCGTATCGTTTTCTATACTCGTAACGTCTTACGTAGGGATTCCGCACCTACGTAGAATGCGATATCTCGTGTAGATCCGGCTGGGAACCTACAATTGGTATCAGAGCATTTGCTCGATTGTGTGGTATCGGAGGTCGTGGCACAATTTATCGAGTCGACTGTTGTGGCCACTGCAGGGTTATCGGTGACGATACCACCTGCGGTTACGTCTATTTCTACTTCTGAGGTCCCGGTGACATCGGAAATCCCTCCTCAGTACACTCAAGATATATCACATATGAGGTTCGATTTCGATGCAACCCTATCAGACTCTGAACGAATAGCAGCACTTGAACGGGTCGTGGCAGAGCAGTCAAGGATTAATCTTATCCAGACCCAGGCTATTCAACGCCTAGTTGCAGAGAATCAGATGCAGTCGTCCCTGCTGGTAGAACATGGAAAAATCATAGATGCTTTCAAGGAGTTCTTGGCATCTCAGGGGGAGACGAGCTGTAAAGGCGATGAGTTGAGGACCAAGAGACGAAATGATAGAGACGATGATCCCAATGCATCGAAAGGTGCAGGTGGTGAGTTGCCAAGAACTGATCAAGCTCTTGGAACTTCCACAACTCAGGGGGAGTCGACAACTGCAGCTGGTGGTGATGATGTGGTGGTAGTGGAAGTAGAGGAGATGGATGATGGTTTGGTTGGTGATGATGATATACTACCGAGTGATGTGATAGAGAAGATTGGAGAAGAGATTGTGATTGATAATGAGATTGAAGAGGGAGAGATAGTAGAAGAGAATGTGGAGCATGAGATACCAGATGTTGAGAAGATAGATATGAGTCAACAGATTGGAAGTGATGAGACTGAATGAAAAGAGCAGCCTAGATGGAAAGAAGGCTATGCTCAGTGGTTCGTCAAAACGAAGAAACCAACGGTTCCTACAATGTTTAAGAAGAGTTACAACATTAAAGGTTATGCTGAAGCGAAGAAAGGGATTATTTGCTGGATATATGATGAGCAGTTGAGGCTCTTCGTGGTTAAGAGATATGACGGTGTTCAGTACTTTAAAAGGATGTTGAGTCGTTGAATACACTGCCAGAATGTGAAGTGAAAGACTTAGCCAGATTGGGGTTGATTAACCGAAGTGATGATAATATGGCTAGAGTCATTAGGAAGATTGTGTGAAAAGAGAGTATAAAAGAGAATAAATTTGAGCTGTTGAAACCACAAAAAGGAAAACTTGTTGAAGACAAGGATAGAGGTTTAAAAGCTGATGGAAAACCTTGGATGATTATGAAGTATAAACCGATCCGGTGTTTGAAAGAAGTGCCGATGAAACTAATGCCCAAGGATGTGCTTAAAGACCTGAAGTGGTGGTATGTAGATTGTGAGACAGCTGAGGCAGTGATGGAAGACGAAGATGAACAAGAGCTGCTTAGAGTGTACGATCCGATGCATCTAGTAAATTTGTCGCAAGCTGATTTGCAGGTGTTGAATGAAAAGAAGATATTTTATATTCCAGCTTGGAAAGACGAAGCGAGGAAATATCAAAGAGTTGTCTCGGTTTGTGTTCGAGAAGGAGTGAATGCTTGAAGATAGAAGATTGAAGATTACTAGACACGTATTTGAAGCTAAAGAGATGAAGCTACTGCCAAGGGGGAGTCTGTTGGTGCATGATGTCAGTAGTTCAGTGTCGAGTGTCTGTAATCGTGTTATTTAGATTTGAGTTTTTTATGTAAGCGAAGTTGCTAACAAGTTCGCTTATATGGGCGAACTTGTTAGACAAGCGAAGTTAGGGACAACTTCGCCTGAACATGCCAGGCGAAGTTGTCGTGTCTATATAAGCTGTTTTGTTTACGGCTTATTCATAGGAATTCCAGTTCATTCGTGTATTCGAGTCAGAGAGTTTGTATTTGGTGATCATAGCATCACGTGTTTACGGTTGGAATACAACGTGTGTTTGATTATCGTATCGTGTGTTAGCTCGTATTGTTTTCTATACTCGTAATGTCTTACGTAGGGATTCCGCACCTACGTAGAACGCGATATCTCGTTTAGATCCGGCTGGGAACCTACAATTGGTATCAGAGCATTTGCTCGATTGTGTGGTTCGGGATTATCACGCGGGTATAGAAATCGTTCCGTTCGAATATTCGCGGGACGAGTTTTCTGAGTTTTTGTGTCATACTCATCTCCTACAATCATAAACCACCCATAACACCTTCACAAACCTCGTAAAATCCAGAAATCAAACCTGCATATTCATCGTGTTCATCAGGCGAAGTTGCCGTCACTGTTCGTAGTGTTTCAGCGAAGATATAAGGTTAAGCGAAGTTATCCACAACTTCGCCTACCTTCTCAAGTTCGCTTATCTCAAGCGAAGTTACCCATAACTTCGCCTACCTCTCAAGTTCGCTTACCTCAAGCGAAGTTATTCACAACTTCGCCGAATCAGGCGAATTTAAAAAGGAAGCGAAGTTCAAAATCAACGAAGTTCAGACTTAAGCGAAGTTATCCACAACTTCGCCTACAGTACTGTTTAAAATAAAATTTTTTATTTTTCGAGTTTCTTTGGGTTTCGTGAAAGATGTCTTCAATAAACATTACGGAACTAGTTAAGATGGATGTGGAAGCGGGTTCGGCTACAAAGGCACCGAAGATGCTTAAGAAAACCGTTTATGTAGCGTGGAAAGATCGTTTTGAACAATATGTCAAGTACCAAGATGCTAAGATGTGGGTGTGCATACAAGATGGTTACATTCCACATACTGCTGAGTATGAGGGTCGTGATCAGATCAAGAAATACAAAGAGATGGAAGAAGAAGAGAAGAAAATGTATGAGGCCGAAAGCAAAGCTCATGCAGCAATTACAATGGCTCTTCCACAAGAGATTCTGCACACTTTCAAAAAGTATAAAACTGCCAGAGAGCTTTGGGAAGCGCTTGAAAACCGGTTTGAGGGCAACGTGGGAATTCGTGCATCGAAGATTAAACTTCTAAAAACCCAATTCTCGGTCTTCAAGTATCTGAAGAATGAATCACTTGATGATATCATTACTAGATATTATCATCTGATGACTGAACTCAGCAACTATTCAATTGTTTACAAAGAAGATGAGATTGTTGAAAAGCTTCTTGATGCTCTTCGACCGAAATGGGAGATGTATACTGTGTTGATGAGAGAAGACAAAGACTTTGCTGACTTTGACCTGGAGACAGCAGTTAACAAGCTGAGAACGATTGAACTGAACATGGTACGAAAGGAGACACCTACCGATCAGGTTCAGGATCCGGGTATGTATGGTGCAAAGGTTAACTCAGGATCAAGTTCGAAAACTGAATCATCTGCTTATTACTCTAAGAAAGAGTCAGGCGCTAGCTCAACACATGAAGGACATGTATCTCTCAACATGAACGGTGATGTGTGCTTTATAGCTGGAGGATCAAATGCTTCTCAACCTCAAGCGACCAAGAGTAGTTTTTCCCCAAGTGTTTCAAACAACAACTACTCGAAGATGCCCATGAGTGTTAAATCTGCTGAACAGCAGTTTGCTCTCTATGCATCTTTTATTGCTTCATATGAGAACTACATTCAGGGTAAGATTGTTGATCCTGCAATTTTGGATGAAGACTATGATCGGATCGATGCTGATAATCTGGAGGAGATGGATCTGCAGTGGCAGATGGCTATGATTGTGAGAAGGGTTAAGAGGTTCATGAAGAAGACTGGCAGGAAGTTTGTCGGTGAGAGGCCAGGGTTTGATAAGTCGAAGGTTCGCTGTTACAACTGTCAGCAGAATGGCCACTTTGCAAAAGAGTGCAAAAATGAACGTGTAGAACGCAGTCAAAACAGATCTACACAGCAGAGTGGTAGTGGTAATGACTATAGAGCCATGATTTCCAGACAGAATGAGGAGTACAACTGGAATCTGCATGTTGAAGAAGTATTTGAACAGGCCAATTTGGCAAACATCATAACTGCAGATAGTGAGAAGGGAACTGGCGAAAATGAAGCTTACATGGCAGATGTGGCAGACCAGCTCTCCGAGGTAAGTACCGAACTCCCTTGTACTAAGTGTGAACATCTGTCTGAACAACTGACAACTATAACTGATCAGTTTGTTAGTTTGGATGCGCAATTTAAAACTTTAAAAGAAGATCATCATTTCACTAAAGCTAGAGAAAATAGTTACAAAGTAAAAATTAAAGCTAGTGAGAAAGATATTAAAAGTCTTAAAGCAAAGCTTGCTGAAAAAATTCAAGTGATTGATCTTAGCTATGAAGTACTAGAAGAGAAAACCAAACTAATAGCTGAAAGGGATAAACATATAGCTGATCACCAGGTAAAAGTGGTAGAACTTAACAGGAAACTTGAGCAATTCAGAAATTCCTCCGCTATACTTGATCACCTCGTTAGTGATCAAGGTTCCCCAAAAAGGGGAGGAATTGGTTATCATGAAGTTCCACCACCTTTCAATCATAATTACACTTATGATCCTAGTAATCAGAAATCTGTTTATGTTGACTATGGTCAGACAGTTCCAGTTAAAGTTACTATTAAAGAACCAGAAGTTAGTAAGCCTGTTGCAAGTGTTAAGATTTCTGCTCCGAGTCCTGTCTCATCTAACTCAGACAAGTCTTCTGAGTCGAGTGAGACAAAACAAGAGGAAGTGTTACCAAAAAGTGGAGAGAAAAATAAAACACCTGAAAAGAAGTCTCCACTAAACCCGTATGTCCCACCATATGTGAGACAAACGGGCAGTAATACAGCCTCAACATCTAAGACAACTTTTGATAAGAAAGTTGGACACAGGAGTTGTTTTAGATGTAATCAATTAGGACACCTTGTTGCTGATTGCCCTCTGAAGCAGAAATTCAGAGGTGTGAGGACTTCAAAATCTGAGAAAAGAACTAACGTTAATCAATATAATGGTAAAAATGAAAACCCATCAAAATTCTGAAATTGGACTAATCAAGGTTTTCAAAGAAATAGATCTCAGTTTTTCACTGCTAACAACCAAACCTTAAGTAATAATTCTTTTAATTCACAAGAAGGTATCCTGTTAGGACTCACAGAAATTATTATGATACTAACTTTGGACAGGCAAGGTACGGGATGTATCGACCCAAGACCAATCGGTCTTGGGTCCCCAGATTTTAATCATCTGCTTTAATCGTGCAGGAACAGTTGAACAGGGCTGCCAACAATCAATGGGTTGTGGATAGCGGCTGTTCCCGGCACATGACACGTAACAAGAAATTGTTACACGACTGGAAACCTGTTCAAGGAGGAAGAGTGAGTTTCGCAGGAGAGAGCGGTGGAAGGATTACAGGAATAGGGACGGTGTCGAATGGAAAGATGACTTTGGAGAAAGTAAATTTTGTTGAAGAACTGAAGCACAATCTGCTGAGTGTTTCGCAGATCTGTGACAAAGAGTACACCGTACATTTTACAAAGAATGAGGCGATCGTGCTATATCCTGGTTTCAAGATACCAGAGAATTGGATTGTTATGAAGGCTCCAAGAGAGAATAATACGTATATCATGGACATGACGTCGACTGAAATGGCCACAGAAGAATCGTGTCTTTTGTCGAAAGCGACTGAATCGAAGTCCGAGTTGTGGCATAGGAGAATGGGACATATTCATCTTCGGAAAATGAACTACCTTGTCAAAAATGGGCTTGTGCTGGGTGTTCCCTTGAAGAATTTCAACTCTGAAGACAAATGCTTATCATGCAAAAAGGGAAAGCAACACAAGAAATCCCATCTCACCAAGAAGGTCAATTCAATTGTCAGTACCCTAGAATTACTTCACATGGATCTCTTCGGTCCCGTGAATGTAAAAAGTCTAGGAGGAACATCTTACTGCTTGGTGATCACTGATGATTTCTCTCGATATTCCTGGGTATATTTCCTGAAGTCAAAGGATGAAACAATGCAGATGGTAAAGAACTTGATTACCAAGATTGAAAATATCATGGGGAAACGGGTTAAATTCATCAGGAGTGACAATGGAACTGAGTTCAAGAACTATGAGATGGAGATCTTCTGCTTACAGAAGGGGATAGAACACCAATACAGCGCACCGTATACACCGCAACAAAATGGAGTGGCTGAGAGGAAGAACAGAACCTTAATTGAAGGAGCCAAAACCATGCTGGCTGATTCGAACTTCCCGTGGTGTTCTGGGCTAAAGCTGTTGCAACAGCCTGTTATATCCTTAATAGAGTGTTAACTGTTAAAAGATTAAATAAAACCTGTTATGAACTTATGCATGGGAGAAAGCCCAACTTGAGTGGTCTTGAACCATTCGGGTCCCCATGTTCGATATTAAAGACCAATTCTAAATTTGGTGAAGTAGCCGACGAAGGAATCTTAGTCGGATACGTTGTTGGGACTCCCAACAGACGGGTCTTTAATACATCGACCAGCAAGGTTGAGGTGGTGTGTAACACTGATATCACAAGTTACAAATCACCAAAACCAAGCACGGGACCTGCTGGGGTTTTCGACTATGATAGACTCTTTAAATCTTTTAACATGCCTTATTTGGATTTTGCAGAAGTTGAGGAAAGAATTGCTACGAAGATGATATGCGATGAGGAAGACACTTTGGTGCAACTACCACAGTATGATGGATGTCAGCCTTCCTCGTCAAATGCTGTCAATACCCCTGCTGCCTCTACTGAAGAGAAATTCATCAATCCGTTTCACTCTCAACATCAACCACCCATTGATGAGCTATCTTCGAACTTGGAAGATAATCTGAATGTCAGTTCGGTTTCGACTACGAGAATTCACAAAGATCATCATTTGGAGAACGTGATAGGTGATCTGTCCGCCGGTGTACAAACAAGACAAAGCTTGAATGAGCACACCTGTGTTTACACAAGCATTAAAGAATCAGGCATTATCAACGAATGCTTGTACACCTGCTTCATCAGCCAGATTGAACCAAAGAACTATCAAATGGCTCTTAAGGACAGCTCGTGGGTCGAAGCCATGCAAGAAGAGTTAGCTCAGTTTAAGAAAATGGAAGTATGGAATTTGGTTGAAAAACCGAAGAATGTGCATGCGATAGGCACGAAATGGGTCTTCAAATGTAAGAGAGATGAGAAAGGGATAGTTATCGGGAACAAGGCGAGGCTGGTTGTTAAAGGCTTTAATCAGCAAGAGGGGATTGATTACAATGAGGTGTTTGCTCCTGTGGCAAGATTGGAAGCCATTCGGCTGTTTTTGGCATTTGCTGCTCATAAGGAGATGAAGGTCTTTCAGTTGGATGTGAAGAGTGCGTTCCTAAATGGTAAAGTCGATGAGGTTGTGTATATTGAGCAACCTCCCGGTTTTCCTGATCCTGACTTTCCCGATCACGTGTACAAGCTAAGTAAAGCGCTGTATGGACTACATCAGGCACCTCGTGCCTGGTACTCAACGTTATCCGATTACTTGCTTGAGAATGAGTTTGAAAGAGGTAAGATTGACAGCACATTGTTCTTCAAGAGAAAAGGGAGAGACTTTCTACTGGTGCAAGTCTACGTGGACGACATTATCTTTGCTGCATCAAAGGTCGCCATGTGTCAGGAGTTTGAGGCCGTCATGAAGAAGAGATTTGAAATGAGTGCTATGGGTGAACTAACCTTCTTTTAAGGATTGCAGGTTGATCAGAAGAAAGATGGGATGTTCATTCATCAGACGAAGTATGTCCATGATGTTCTCAAACGCTTCAAGATGGAGGACAACACTCCATATGATACTCCAGTCTGCGTCAATCACAAATTGGGTGCTGATTCAGACAACGATGCAGACGTGGACCCAACCCAATATCGGGCTATTATAGGTTTTTAATGTACTTAACTGCTTCTAGGCCTGATATAATGTTTGCTGTTTGTCTTTGTGCACGCTTTCAGGCAAACCCAAAAGAATCTCATTTGAAGGGTGCGAAGAGGATACTGCGGTATCTCAAAGGCAAGCCGAAGCTGGGGTTGTGGTACACAAGAGGAGGAGACTTGGATTTGGTCGCTTACACAGATTCTGATTATGGAGGGTGCAATCAGAGTCGGAAGTCAACGACAGGTGGATGTCAGTTTCTTGGTGGTAGATTAGTGTCATGGCAATGCAAGAAGCAGACCTCAGTCGCCATTTCAACCTGTGAAGCAGAATACATGGCAGCATCCAACTGCTGCTCCCAGGTTCTTTGGATTCAACAACAGTTGCGCGATTATGGTCTGAATTTCTCACTTACTCCTATTTGCATTGATAACACTGCTGCTATCTCAGTAACTAACAATCCCGTGAAGCACAGTAAAACTAAACATATTGACATACGTCATCATTTTATACGGGATTGTGCTGAGAAGAAACTGATTGAGCTCGAAAAGGTAGACACGTTAGATAATTTCGCTGACTTGTTCACGAAAGCGTTTGACAAAACTAGATTTCAAAACCTTGTTGAGCTGAATGGGATGCTCAATCCCGAGTAACCTTGTCGTGTGTTTGTGTTTATTTAAAAAAAAAACGTCACTATCGCTTAGAATCATGTCGGTTGCCTCAGTTTGAAGGACATGTCTTCGGATATGTTTGGTCCTCATTTTTACTTGTAGAATATGAGGATAGCCATTAACCAGATGACTGAAAGTGACCGGGGCGGTTTATGATGTGTTTTCATTCTTTCGCTGAAAATTAGTCGATCATACTTAGTTAGAAGGACACATACTAGTATGTGGTCGGTCCAGCTGATCCATTGGATCTTCGGGATAGCCGTTTACCTGAAGACTTTGATTTGGTCGGGGCGATTGAAGTTAAAATTTTTTTTTCCTTTTCGGGAGATGAAATTATTTTTCAAGTCTACTACTTCGTAAGAAGTTTCTTTACTATGTTTAACAGAAAATTGATCCAACCTGGAAAATGATAGATATACTGATTATGTGTGCTTAACTAGTGAAGTTATTAGGCCTAAAAGACTTTAGAACAGTCATTGTATGCCATGGTAGCTTTTTATGGTGCGTAAAAGTAGAAGTGATACTAACTAAATCTACTCGATTTTATGTGGAAACTCCTTAAGAGTTGTGCATGTCTTCATACATATCTTTACGAATGATAGGCAGAAAAGCGATTACCCAGTCATACACGAGCCCGTGAGTGTTCTGATTCCCGTGAAGATAGCGTGTCAAGACACTGCAGTGATCCAGATTCGGGACTTGCAGTTATTTTCTACTTGAAGTTGTGTATATACATGTTAAATAAAAAAAAATTCTAGAGTTCATAATGTTAATGATTATCAATCAAGACGCAAGAAGGTGAACGGGAAGCAGAGTCTAAGATCGAAGAGTAATTACTACTTAATCAGACACTACGGGTCGAGGTCAATTCGGGGTGACTTGGGGAAAGCCAAATACGCTTTGAGAATAGATAGGAGTCATCATAATCTCTGAGTTGTTACCCACTTAAGTTTTGAGCTTAATTGAACCTAACTCGTATCACAGAAACGATGAAAACCATTTTAAGTATATTACCTACTTACAACCTGTTTCTTTATGTCATAATACAGCTGAACACGGATCTATGTGACAGTCACGTAATTAGTATGATTCCTGTTCGGATCTTTTCTAAAACATGGTAGTCCCTTCGAGACTGAAAATTGATCCCGTGTACTTTATTTTTTCAAATTTTCGTTACTTATGTAGTTGTATGATTTTATACGTGGTTACTTGGTCTTGATCGTATCATTTAACGCTTTAAAGGAAGTTTTTAAAACTTTATTGAAAATTTTTCAAAGTATAGGGGTTGGTTTTGTAAATACCGGCGAACTTGTTCATAACTTCGCCTGGAATAGGCGAAGTTATCGATAACTTCGCCTGTACTAACTTTGACCCTATATAAAGAAGTTTTTAGGTCAAACAGTTTCATTATTTCAAAACCAGCGAACTTATACTCCGAAACCTTAGCGAACTTATCGATCTCAATCATCTGTGTTCTTATTTCGATTCCAATCCGTGATTAAAGGTGTGTAAGGTTTCTAGTTTCGTATAATCAATGTTTTTGAGGTTAATCATCGGTCGTTTCGACTCGATTCTCGACCTCGTCTTTCGAAACCTTAAACACCCGATTTCAAACTTGTTTTCACGTGTTCGTAAACTACTTGAACGTCTAAAACTTCATAAAATCATGTATTACGGAGTCCTCGATCTTCAAAATCATCATCTACACGTCGTTCGATTATCCTAACTGTTGCCGATTCGAATTCGGCGAAGTTACAGTTTAGGCGAAGTTATCCGTAACTTCGCCTGATTATAGATTTTGAAACAGTTTATGAGGCGATGTTGTGATTAGGCGAAGTTATCATTAACTTCGCCTGGACCATTTTACTTAACAGTTATCAGACGAAGTTCAAGTTGAAGCGAAGTTGTTTCCCAACTTCGCCCCACCTTTAACTTCGCCTATACAGAATAGATCACAACTTCGCTCATGGTAACAAGCGAACTTGTGATTCGCTTTGACGTTTATCTAACTTAGCCTGTTTGTTGCAGATATGGCTGCTGTAGCTGGAGCAGGTGGTGCAGGCGGTGATGACGGAGGTGATAACCAGAGACAGTTCTTCCCGGGTCATAACATGTACATAACATTAGACCCGGAGGCGAGCGGAGTTGATGATTTCCGCGAAATCATCACATTTCTTTTATGCTCGCGGATATTCCACGCGATTACAACAACTCTGCCGATATCCTTGCCCAACATTGAGGATTTTTGGCAGACCGTGGAATACGACTGTAGAGTCGAGCCCCCGGTGATGCGCGCGACAGTAAACAATCAGATTGTTCAGTTCTCTTCTGAACAAATCCAGGCGGCTTTACGGTTTGGAAATGAGACAAGGGATGACCCGACAGAGTTTGTAGCTCCTTTCCGTGATGGAGCGTTTTTGAGGATGGGATACTCTGGTCCCTTGGGGGATACGCAGAGAAGGAAAGGGTTTTTGCTTGACCAGTGGCGCTTTCTCATGCATGTCATGATTGTATGCATGTCAGGGAGAAAGGCGGGCACTGATGGCATGGGTGCGACCATGCAGTCAGCGATGACTGCTCTGACTTACAACAAGTGATACAGCTTTAGTCAGATGGTCTTTTATGAGATTGATCGTCAAAGAAGAGCGATGGCGCGTGAGCGATTTATCATGTATCCAAGATTTCTTCAAATGATCTTGAATCATGTTGCTCCAACGCTTCCTCAGCGCTGGCCGATCCGATACGTTGAGAGTGTAAATAAACGGATCTTCGCCCAATGTAGATCCTCCAGTGCGAGGAGCAAACCTGAGCTCCGTCCTCGACATACTCCACTTTTTGGGTACTTGATCAACCCGGGGTATGTGCCTGCTCGAGGGGACGAGTTTAGGGACCCGGCACCACAACAGGCAGGGGCACCTCAAGCTATACCTGCTGCTCCTGTTGTGTCACCGGAGGAGAACGTTGACCTTGATGCTGAGTTTGGAGGTCAAGGCTACTTTGATATGGATCGGGTGGATCCAGAGGAGAATGTACAGGTCCCGGTTGAACGTGCTTCGGGTGTGAATGTTACTAGGGCAGCTACACGGTGGCTGGCTCAGATTCTGATGATGAAGTGGCAGAGGCAAGAAGGATTATGGTAACTCGAGAAAGACTACATGGGAAAAGAAAGAGAACAGATGTTGACAGCGAGTCAGATTATAAAGAAGAGGTACAACAGTTGATCCGGAGGTCAAGAAGGGAACGGATAGGTGCAGGATCGGGAGCCGGTGAGAGCTCTAGGGTGGTACGTTTCACTCCACCAGCACTATCCGGTATGACAATGGTTCCCTCAACATCACAGGTTACAAGGCCAAGCGCTACGGTTGTTCCCGTGGTGGCTACCTCATCTACATTTGGCCTCCCACCCACTACTTTCCAACTTTCGGCTCCTGAGATCGTTTCATTGCCTCCTCCGACTGTTACTCCATCGGAGGTCGTGGCACAATTTATCGAGTCGACTGTTGTGGCCACTGCAAGGTTATCGGTGACGATACCACCTGCGGTTACGTCTATTTCTACTTCTGAGGTCCCGGTGACATCGGAAATCCCTCCTCAGTACACTCAAGATATATCACATATGAGGTTCGATTTCGATGCAACCCTATCAGACTCTGAACGAATAGCAGCACTTGAACGGGTCGTGGCAGAGCAGTCAAGGATTAATCTTATCCAGACCCAAGCTATTCAACGCCTAGTTGCAGAGAATCAGATGCAGTCGTCCCTGCTGGTTGAACATGGAAAAATCATAGATGCTTTCAAGGAGTTCTTGGCATCTCAGGGGGAGACGAGCTGTAAAGGCGATGAGTTGAGGACCAAGAGACGAAATGATAGAGACGATGATCCCAATGCATCGAAAGGTGCAGGTGGTGAGTTGCCAAGAACTGATCAAGCTCTTGGAACTTCCACAACTCAGGGGGAGTCGACAACTGCAGCTGGTGGTGATGATGTGGTGGTAGTGGAAGTAGAGGAGATGGATGATGGTTTGGTTGGTGATGATGATATACTACCGAGTGATGTGATAGAGAAGATTGGAGAAGAGATTGTGATTGATAATGAGATTGAAGAGGGAGAGATAGTAGAAGAGAATGTGGAGCATGAGATACCAGATGTTGAGAAGATAGATATGAGTCAACAGATTGGAAGTGATGAGACTGAATGGGAAGAGCAGCCTAGATGGAAAGAAGGCTATGCTCAGTGGTTCGTCAAAACGAAGAAACCAGCGGTTCCTACAATGTTTAAGAAGAGTTACAACATTAAAGGTTATGCTGAAGCGAAGAAAGGGATTATTTGCTGGATATATGATGAGCAGTTGAGGCTCTTCGTGGCTAAGAGATATGACGGTGTTCAGTACTTTAAAAGGATGTTGAGATCGTTGAATACACTGCCAGAATGTGAAGTGAAAGACTTAGCCAGATTGGGGTTGATTAACCGAAGTGATGATAATATGGCTAGAGTCATTGGGAAGATTGTGTGGAAAGAGAGTATAAAAAAGAAGAAATTTGAGCTGTTGAAACCACAAAAAGGAAAACTTGTTGAAGACAAGGATAGAGGTTTAAGAGCTGATGGAAAACCTTGGATGATTATGAAGTATAAACCGATCCGGTGTTTGAAAGAAGTGCCGATGAAACTAATGCCCAAGGATGTGCCTAAAGACCTGAAGTGGTGGTATGTAGATTGTGAGACAGCTCAGGCAGTGATGGAAGACGAAGATGAACAATAGCTGCTTAGAGTGTACGATCTGATGCATCTAGTAAATTTGTCGCAAGCTGATTTGCAGGTGTTGAATGAAAAGAAGATATTTTATATTCCTGCTTGGAAAGACGAAGCGAGGAAATATCAAAGAGTTGTCTCGGTTTGTGTTCGAGAAGGAGTGCATGCTTGAAGATAGAAGATTGAAGATTACTAGACACGTGTTTGAAGCTAAAGAGATGAAGCTACTGCCAAGGGGGAGTCTGTTGGTGCATGATGTCAGTAGTTCAGTGTCGAGTGTCTGTAATCGTGTTAGTTAGATTTGAGTTTTGTATGTAAGCGAAGTTGCTAACAAGTTCGCTTATATGGGCGAACTTGTTAGACAAGCGAAGTTAGGGACAACTTCGCCTGAACATGCCAGGCGAAGTTGTCGTGTCTATATAAGCTGTTTTGTTTACGGCTTATTAATAGGAATTCCAGTTCATTCGTGTATTCGAGTCAGAGAGTTTGTATTTGGTGATCATAGCATCACTTGTTAACGGTTGGAATACAACGTGTGTTTGATTATCGTATCGTGTGTTAGCTCGTATCGTTTTCTATACTCGTAACGTCTTACGTAGGGATTCCGCACCTACGTAGAACACGATATCTCGTGTAGATCCGGATGGGAACCTACAGATTGTAAACCAAAAGGAGAATTAGAACCCTGTTTTGAATCTTGTGTGGGTCTAACTAAAACGATTAACAATCCTGTATGTAATAGAGTGTGTGAATCAATCTTAGGAAGCTTGATGTCAGGATCAAAAGCTGTGTTTTGTAAAACATCTAGTGATGACTGTTGTACAAATATTTGTAATGAAAGTGAATGTTCTTCTTCAGATTCAGAATGTGAAACTGTTTTTGATGAATCCACTGAAGTCAAGGTTAATGAACAGATTAGTCAGAGTTGCTCATCAACTGATCATAATGCTAAGAACTTAGTAAAAGAAAAATCCAAATTTGAAAATGAAAAACCAAGCACTTCCTGTAAATACATACCACCAAAGAAAACCTCATTTTCCCTATATACAAATTTAAACAATAGTGCTCAATATTATGATCAGATTAATAGTAATTATTATTATTCTCAACAGAAACCTAGACATTCAAACTAATTTGTTTCAAAATTTTCAAATGTTCATCATTATAAAACAGCTACAAGTTATAGAAATGTTAACCCAACTACATCATCCCATCACACATATCTCAGTGACCAAGATATCTATAAATGCAACCAAAGAAAATGTTGCTTTGTTTGTGGCAATCCATCTAATCTTGCAAGACATTGCAGAAACTGGCATAAGCAACAAAGAGATCTAAACAGTAAGTTTGGTCAGACATTTTCTAAGTTCCCTGCTCAAAATAGGAAAATGCCTAACCAAACTTACACTTCAGCCAGTGAGACAGATTTAAGAATCAAAAGAACTGAAAAACCATGAAGCCTTTCTGGCTAACCCAAAGAGAAAGGAATATGTTAGCTAAGGGATTCAGAAGCTGAAAAGCCCAAGAACCCTTCAAAGGTTTTTCTCGAAGGCTAATCAAGAAGATTTTGTGGTTAACAAAAACAAAGGCAATCAAGAAAACCATTTCAAAACCGAGGAAATCATAATTCAAGTTCCTCGAGGGATTGCTCTTCAGATTCTGACTCACCAAAAGATTACATTTTCAGAAATCATAAAATTAAACTTGGTGATTTTGTTTTTAATTTTCCCGAGACAAGTACGTCTCGGGAAACCCTCCACTAACTGATTGTTCGTGTGTATAGGGTCAGCCAGGACGGCCTGTCAACAGCATCTGGTACTTGGACAGTGGCTGCACCCGACACATGACAGGAAACGAGTCCCTGTTGTTCGACATCAAACCATTCGACGGTGGACATGTTTCCTTTTCCGGTGACATTGGAGGAGAAATAACCAAACAAGGGAAGGTCTCGAATGGTACCTTGACATTCGATGAGGTCAATCTGGTGGAACAGCTCAACCACAATCTGCTCAGCGCGTCTCAAATCTATGATAAGAAATTCTCAACCCTATTTACAGAAAATGAATGTCTTATATTGAAACCAGGTTTTAAAGTTCCTGAAGAGTGGATCATGTTGCGTTCTCCGAGGCATAATGATGCCTACATTCTGGACATGAGAAGCAATTATTCCATGCGTTCTGCTTCTTGCTTGATGTCCAAGGCCTCGGAGAATGATTCATCTTTATGGCATCGACGTTTGGGTCACGTCAACTTTAATAACTTGAATAAGTTGGTTAAAGGTGACCATGTGAGGGGTTTACCAGTAAAATCTTTTCACTGTGTTGAAAAATGTTTATCTTGTTCTAAATGCAAACAGCATAAACTCCCTCACAGACCCAAGACTGCTAATTCCATAAATTCCACTCTTCAGCTGTTGCACATGGATCTTTTCGGTCCAATACAACCAATGGCAATAGGTCAAAAAGCCTATTGTCTGGTTATTACTGATGACTTTTCGCGTTTCAGTTGGACATTTCTGTTAGGGCACAAGGACGAGACATCTTAGTTTCTGCTCAGGTTTATCGTATTGGTTGAAAATCAAACTGACAGGAAGGTGAATTGTATCAGAAGTGACAGTGGCACAGAGTTCTGCAACAAAGTGGTGAATGAATTCTGTCACAACAAGGGAATTTTTCATCAACTCAGCGCACCTTACACTCCCGAACAAAATGGGGTGGCTGAAAGAAGAAACCGTACTTTGGTGGAAGCCGCTAGAACAATGCTCTCATATTCCAAACTACCATTGATTTTCTGGGGTGAGGCCTTCAACGCTGCTTGCTTTACACAGAATCGTGTGCTTCTGAACAAAAGATTGAACAAGACTCCGTATGAAGTCTTCTATGGAACGAAGCCAAGGGTAAATTTCTTCAGAACGTTTGGATGTCCCTGTACCATACTACAAACAAATGCTGGAACAACCTCCAAGTTTGTTGAAAAGGCGGATGAGTGCTATTTTGTTGGTTATGATGCCGACAAGTGTGCTTATCGGGTCTACAATAAGAAAACTAGAGTAATCTTGGAGTCTTTCAACATTGATTGGCAAGAATTAAACCCTACTGATGCACACAATGGTCCGAACTGGATGTTTGATTATGAAATTTTGTTCAAGCAGTTTCGTGGAATGTACATGACACCCATTGTACAAACGGTTTCCCCTGTTGTTTCTCCACCGATTCAACCTGCTGATGATCAGTCTATCCTGATGCATGCTGTTTTGAAAGATCTTGGACATGTTGACATAGCTGCTGCTACACCCATACTTAATTTACAACCTGTGGCGAATCAACCATCCCCGGTTGATGATGAGCAGCCCTCTGCCGACACCACTGAAATGCCTGTTGTTGAAAACATGACTGATTCATATTCTGATTCATATGTGTCAGCCGACAACAATCAAAATGTTCAAGTCGATCAATCAGAGCCACCTCCTGCAGAACCAAATGTGGTGGAATCTGTTCCCACACCTCCCTCAGAAGAAGACAATCAAGGACCTGCAATGGAGGTCAATGCATCAAATGTGCAGGTTGAACCAAGTCCGAATGATGCTTCTGATAACACCAACACTACCTCTGTTCTAGCCGTAATTGTGCCATTCTATGACAACCTATGGGAATGTCCCATGGCTCCAGAACACTTGGTTGAACTGCAAGCAGGTGAAATTGATCCTCAACCAAGTGCTTCTGTCCCTGCGACCACTGTTTTTCATCCCACAAAAAGACTGACTATCCAGCTTGAGGCCACACCAGTCGAGCACGTCGACCAGATTCCACAGCTACCAATTCATCGTCGACATCCGACTGAGAACATCATTGGAGATCCGTCCGCTGGCATCCAAACACGCAGTACTTCCGGTAACATTAACAGATGTCTTTTTGCTTCTTTTATTTCACAGGTGGAACCCAAGGACTACAAGGTTGCATTAAAAGAAAAATCATGGGTTGAAGCCATGCAAGAAGAACTGTTACAGTTCAAGAAGCTAAATGTATGGAGGCTAGTGAAGAAACCAGAAAATAAGAAGCCAATCGGAACGAAATGGGTGTTCCGAAATAAGAAAGATGACAAGGGGTGATCATTAGAAATAAAGCCCGGCTTGTTGTGCAAGGTTTTTGGCAACGTGAAGGTCTTGATTACGATGAAGTCTATGCACCGGTAGCCAGACTAGAAGCAATTCGCATCTTTCTGGCATACGCCTCGTACATGAACTTCAAAGTGTATCAAATGAATGTGAAGACTGCTTTCTTGTACGGGAAAGTAAAGGAGGAGATCTACGTCAGTCAACTGCCAGGTTTCAAAGATCCAACTCATCCTGATCACGTTTACCGCCTTGACAAAGCACTTTATGGTCTTCACCAAGCACCTCGTGCATGGTATGCCACACTGGCTGATCAATTAGTGAAGAATGGATACAAGAGAGGAATCGTTGATCAAACTCTCTTTGTCAAGAAGGTCAACGGTGATCTGATTCTGGTCCAAGTTTACGTTGATGACATCATCTTCGGGTCCACGAATGAAAATCTGTGCAAGGAGTTCTCTGAGGTTATGCAACAGCGATTTGAAATGAGTTCCTTAGGGGAGATGACTTTCTTCCTGTGCTTACAAGTTGAGCAAAAGAAGAATGGGACTCTAATACACCAGGAGAAGTACGTTCACGACATTGTTCAGAAATTTAGTTTCAAGGACTCAACATCTTTCATGACTCCAATCGCTACGCGACCTATTCTCGCTCCTGATCCATCGGGAAAACCAGTCGATCAACACCTTTATAGGTAAATGATTGGTTCCCTAATGTATCTCACTACAAGCAGACCGGACATCATGTTCCCTGTTTGTCAGTGTGCCAGATATCAGTCTGACCCGAGAGAATCCCACATGACGGCTGTCATGCGTATTTTCAGATACTTGAAGGGTAGACCACGTTTGGGTCTTTGGTATCCAAAGGATTCACCCTTGGAACTTCATGCTTACACTGACAGTGATTATGGAGGATGCAACTTGGACAGAAAGTCAACATCCGGTGGATGTTAATTCCTGGGAGATCGGTTGATCTCGTGGCAGTGCAAGAAACAAGTCATCATGTCCACCTCCACAGCAGAAGCAGAGTACATCGACGCATCCAGCTGCTGCTCTCAAGTGATTTAGATCCAGCATCAGCTGCTGGATTATGGTTTGAATTTCTATGGATCCATGATCAAATGTGATAATGAAGCGGCCGTTGCTATTGTTAAAAACCCGGTCCAGGACTCAAAGACTAAGCACATTGACATCCGAATACACTTTATTCGTGATTGTTATGATCGTAAGCTTGTCGACATAAAAAGGGTCCATACTGACTATAACTTTGCAGATCTCTTTTCTAAAGCTTTTAGTCGTGCTCGATTTTTGTTTCTCGTTGAGTCATTGGGCATGATTTCTTTTGAGTAAAATTTTTTTTTGGTTTTAAAATAGTAAATATTTTTCAAATATGTCACAATTTTAGAGGGAGAAAAATGAGTTAACTTTAACTCACCAAAAAGATTTTAAATTTACTTTAGCAAAAGAAAAATCAAGTCATTTGACTTAACAAAAAGATTTTAATCTTTTTATAACATTAATTTCATCTTTACTCCTATTTAAGAAAATCCTAAGAAAACTCTAAAAAGTGTTGTCCCGCTTAGAGGGAGCTCCTTCGTAGAGGGAGTCGAATATTTAAAATTTTCAATTAAGAATTGATCTGACCATGTGGAAAGTGATAGTACATTGGTATGTATTGATCCTAGCAAATCAAAAGAATAGAACAAAAGGCTACAAAGTCATTCATTGATGTATAGATAGCCTTGACAAACAAGTAAGTGTTGGGCGATATAAACTTAAATTTTCTGCCATTGCTAGTGGCTACACGTTTAAGAAGCGGTTGCATGATTCCATTTAAGTCATATCAATGAAGGATGAAATGTAATTACACATGTCATACCATAGCCTCTCTTTACCTGATCACAGTAGTCTTATGAAAGTCAGTGTCAATTTTAATTGTCATTGAGTCAAGAAAAGAGTCAAGTAAAATATTAAGAAAATCAAGAAAAAGAAAAACAAAAGAGTCAGAAAAAGAGTCAGTCCTAGGAATTTTAACTTCTGCCTTATTTCTTCATTTATTTTTGACTCAAACCTTGGACTTTCTACGTTTGTAGTCATACAAGATCTGATTGTTAAGGCCCTGAGTCTTCTGCTTTGTTTTATTTTCTTTCTTTTGTTCAAGCCTTGGACTTTATCTGCGCGATAATATGGTATTATCCGACCTGATTGTTATGGCCTGAACTTCTGCTTTATTTTAATTTTTCTAGATCGAGTCAAGTGTGCAATGCATAAAGTGTCATGTGTACAGTGTACAATAAGTCAAATATGTTAATAAGAGTACTGTGATCAACTAAGAAAGGTTTAAGTCAAGTTGAGGTGATATGTTAACACAGAGTAAACCCAAGATATGATGGAATCAGTAAATTGTCTGATTAAGTAGGGACCACATAAGCATCGTACCTAATTGAACTTCAAATGTATCACTTTGACATCAAAACACTTGTCAAGTTAAAAAGGTGGACAATATCTACAGTCATTGATAAATTTGTGTCACAATAACTTCAAAATGGAGACGTGATCTAGGGCTTTGCAAATCAATATGATTCCATGTCGCGATCTTTCTTTATAAATTAACTAAAGAAAAGTTCTATGTAAATTAATTCAATATTATTTTTTTTAAAAGTTTTTTTAAATTTTCTTTTATTTTAGTTTATTTTGTTTGTTTTTATTTTCTAAAATATTAAGTACCTGTATAGTTTAATATTTTCAGTTTTATTTTATTTTAATTCTATTTTTATTCTTATTTTTATTTTAAATTTTTAAGTTTTTTTATTTACTTTTATTTTTATGCTTATGCATAAGAGATCGTTAGTGCAAAGTTTAACTGTAACGGACCGATAAAAGAAAATCATAAAAATTAAACAAGTGCTTGGATTCGGTGGGCAAATGTTTTTCGGGTTTGAAAATGCAAATATTTTTAAAGACTGAGGACCGAGAGTGTATTTTTCGGTGAATACTCGCGATGTTTTGACCTTATCGCGAGATAGGCTAACCCTATATAAGTGGGAAACCCAAAATATCTTTCACTATTCACCAAACACTTTCACTTTTCACTCTGTCTCTTCTCTCTCATCTTCAAACTCTCAAACCCTAGATTTCGAAGATCCGGCCTACTTATTATCAAATATGCCGTTGAATCCTGAGTATCCTCCCTCGGTATAACTTCATAAACACCTCGTTTCCTCTTATTCATCCTTGTTTCTGGGTTCTAATAGATCGAGACGGCGGTTATTATGTACCGTCGGCTAGATCTAAGGATAGATCCTCATAATTTGTGTTGCTATCATACTTAGATTCTGATATTAGGACTTTAGATCGAGTTTTTCATCATCAAATTGTTAGTTTTAGGTTTATTTGTTGAACAGTTTGTAGATCTAGGCTTGTTCATAAGAAAGGGTTAAATTGACCATGTAAAACTAAGGGGTTTGCCTTCAAACTTTCCAGAAATCTAATTCAGGTCTGGGCGACACCTAAGGAAAGGAAAATGAATCAAAATTTAAGCAAAGGAATTTTTTCTCTTGGAAGGAGGTTTCGCTTCTCATGGTCATGCGAAGCGAAATGCTCTTTGTTTCACTTCTCATGACAATGCGAAGCGAAATGCTCTTTGTTTCGCTTCTCAGGACAATGCGAAGCGAAATGCTCTTTGTTCCACTTCTCATGACCATGCAAAGCGAAATGATCTTTGTTTCGCTTCGCTTGGTCATGCGAAGCGAATTAGATCCTTGTTTCGCTTCGCTTGGTCATGCGAGGCGAGACACCTTTTTGTTTCGCTTAGCATCCCATGCGAAGCGAAATAAGTGTCATGCGAAAAGGTTATACTTAGCAAAAATTTTTAAAAATTTGAGACTGATGTTTACTGGACTGTTGGACTGTTTGAACTTTTGGACTGATTTGGACTTAATCTTTATTTTTTTTACTAAGTAACTTATCAATTGACAAAATATAACTTATTAAAACTATAATGTACATAATATTTATTAACTATAATTAATTAATTAAATTATATAATATGTAAATACTTAATGCATAAGTATATAACATGTCTTGTTCTGATGATAATTCTCATGATCTTATGGTTTAATTTCAGGGTCATAATATCTTTTGTGCTCTCGGGTTGCCTAAGTCTAAGGCAAATAAAGTATTCACATCTATGGTCAAGGAGCTCAAGCAATCACCCCTTGCACATGCCATCTCAGCTGACCCAGCTATTTACTACAAGTGGGTTCTGGATTTCTGGGCTTTTGCAAAGGTTGCGGATGATTCTCTCTCATTTACAACCAAGATTGCCAGAAGGGAGTTGACCATCACTGAAGAAGATATTAGACGAGTGTTGAAGATTACTGACGAACCAGACTATACTTATGAGAAGGGTGATAGAAAGAAGTTGGGTGATTTTGTTACACAGATGGGATACGACACTGAGTGGAAGAGCCTCGAGAAGAAACATCTTCCACCATACTGGAGGTTGTAGGTCCCCCCCCCCCCCCGGGGCGTCGCTGATCAATACGAGATCCGCACGAGGTCTAGGAGTGCGGAATCCTCCTAGACTCGTTTAATGGTGTAGAAGACGAAGAACACGATTACACACAAACACATACACGAACAAACACACGAATGGGATAAACAAATCTGCAGATCCTTTATAATAATCAAAACCACGTTACATACCGAACATAAACCAAAACACGTCCGACCCGAGGTGAGCTCTACCTCGGGCCGTCCCACACGGCTCTCCCTCTCTGTTTCTCTCTAGACAATTGAACTGTAACACAAATCTCTCTAACTTTCTGGATACACAAACCTAACCAAGACACATATATATATATATATATAAACAACTTCACGGGCTTGGGCCTGTAGGCGAAGTTGTTACAACTTCGCCTAAGGCGAAGTTGTTCTAACTTCGCCTATGGCAGAAGTTGTTACAACTTCGCCTATGGCGAAGTTGTTCTAACTTCGCCTATGGCGAAGTTGTCCTAACTTCGTACATCGTTTCCGCTGATCAGAATTGCATAGCGACGGTCACAAAATACACCAACAGACTCCCCTTTGACCGTTGCTCTCAATTCTAACAAACACAAAAGATCATCTGTTAAAAACCATGCACTAACAGACTCCCTCTTAACTGATGATCTTCTGTTTGCTCTTCAACCAACCGTGCCTGAAACTGTCTTGTAGCTTCACAAATCTACCAATCACCCAGCGTCTTCCATATCCGATCTCCCCTTCAGTGTAAGCTTCTCCGACTATATAGATTGAGGTCTTTGAAATGCATGCATCCCCGTGCCTAATTGATCATCTCAACCAATCACGTGAGTCCTTCTGACTTGACCAACACGTGAAGTTGGGCTCCCTCCACAACTTCACCAACACGTCGGCATACGATAAGGTTTAATCTTCAACTACTCAACATCAAGTGACCAATTTCATCACAAAACCACCTTGACAGAATCTAACACACATGACCATTAATTAATCCGAAGCATCTTCCATCACCAGGGATAACGATCAAGAACATAAACACTTTAATTCCCGATTAAATCCAACTTGTTCCAGAATTTTCACTTTAATAAATAAGCATCACGTTTCAGGATCCAATTCTCGAACGCCTTGAAAATAACATAAATAATATGCTCTGACCGCAATCCAGTAATGACAAAAACCTTCAGTTCAATTTGACTTTCTTCAATTGGTCAACCTCGAACAACAACAATTTCATTGCCCACAAACACCCAAATATGTGTCAATATCCAGTTTCAATCAATATCCCATTCACAACCTCAATTCCAAATCTAGAGTTGACACGTATTTGTTCACACGTAAGACCAAGAGATAACAAGTTTCACTCGTTGACGGAACAACGTCTTCGGTCTCACAATAATCGTGTACACCTGGCCATACAGACGAAAACTCTTTTTTTTTTTTTTTTTTTAACTTCGCCTAAAGTCAACTTCGCCTAAAGTCAACTTCGCTCCTCCTTAACTTCGCCTGTGCCTGTCCATAAGCGAACTTGTGAGGTAGGCGAAGTTGTGAATAACTTCGCTTAACCTTATATCTTCGCCTAAACCCTAAAATTTAAGCGACAACTTCGCCTGAACCCCATAACTTCGCCTGCGGCGGCTGTTCGGCCAGAAACGCATCAGAAACGTGCCAGAAACACCAAAACGCAGATCTCGAACCATAGCATAAGAGCCTAAGGCTCTGATACCACTTGTAGGTTCCCCCCCGGGGCGTCGCTGATCGATACGAGATCCGCACGAGGTCTAGGAGTGCGGAATCCTCCTAGACTCGTTTAATGGTGTAGAAGACGAAGAACACGATTACACACAAACACATACACGAACAAACACACGAATGGGATAAACAAATCTGCAGATCCTTTATAATAATCAAAACCACGTTACATACCGAACATAAACCAAAACACGTCCGACCCGAGGTGAGCTCTACCTCGGGCCGTCCCACACGGCTCTCCCTCTCTGTTTCTCTCTTGACAATTGAACTGTAACACAAATCTCTCTAACTTTCTGGATACACAAACCTAACCAAGACACACACATATATATATATATATAAACAACTTCACGGGCTTGGGCCTGTAGGCGAAGTTGTTCTAACTTCGCCTATGGCAGAAGTTGTTACAACTTCGCCTATGGCGAAGTTGTTCTAACTTCGCCTATGGCAAAGTTGTCCTAACTTCGTACATCGTTTCCGCTTATCAGAATTGCATAGCGACGGTCACAAAATGCACCAACAGAGGTTTCTATTCCACATAGTCACTCATTGCTTTGCTGATATTCGTGGAGGGGTTGATAGCATGAGTAATGACTGGGTCTGCATTAGGTTTGCACTGACGACTCGAGAGAAGTTCAATTACTCTCGAAGGATATTCCTATGCATGTTAGGGAATATTAGTAGTGGGGCGACATGGCTTATGTACCCAAGATTTGTACAGATGCTTCTTGATGATCTAATTCCAGATGTTCCAAGTCCGGGGTTTAAAAAGGCTAAAGACAAGAAATCTCTTCCCGAGCCATATCATGTGAATGAGATAAAGACGTCAATCTTTGGTGTGTTGCTTAGCACCAAAGGAAGGGGACACCAGTATATAGGACCAAGGTCGGGTCCTAAATTTGGATTGTTTGAGGAAACAGAGCCTGCTGGGAATGAGGCATCTGTTGAAAGTGAAGAGGAGGATGAGCCAGAGGTCGAGGCAGAACAATATTCATCTGATGAGCCTCTTGAGGACCGCACAAAGGCCAAGCACAATTTAAAAAGGAAGGAGGCTGAGAAGGGCAAGATCATTGTGCTTGAGGAGGAAGAGGAAGACCAGCCGCCCTTGAAGCGTCTGAGAAAACCTGGGGACTCCCAGAAGTCATCCAAGATTCTTGTCAAGATTTCCTCACAAGACAAACCATCTGACCAACCCAAAATCACCAAAGAAGCCCTAGCCCAAGCCCTCAAAGCATTGGATGTAACAAAAATCCAAATCCCTACTCACAAGAAGCCAAAGACAAGAAAGAAATCCAAATCCAAGAAAACCAAAACCTTACTCCACGACTCACCTGAATCCTCACCCGAAACCACTCCAACAGACCAACCAATTTCTACCTTCCTGCCCCAAATACCACCCTCACCACCCCAAGACCAACCCACAACACCACCCACTCAACCTATCACCGAACCTACAACTTCCTCCATATTCACTTCATCTGTCTTCAGCTCACCAATCCAACCAACAAGCTAATGGAGCCAAACAGTTATAACTTCCCCAACCCAAACCATAACACCACCTATGTCACAACCAACACCACCCACCACCACAACTTCACCAATCCTTACTCAACCTATCACCCTACCTTTGCAAACAACCTCACCACCCATAATGTCCACAACCCCACCATCCACCATTATCTCACCCAAACCCATTGCTCGAGGAAAGTCTTCGACACCTCCAGTGTACGCCGATCCTGTCCTCGATAGGATCGTCGCATTGGAGGAATCAAACGCTAAAAGGGCGGAGCGAGAAATTGTACTCCTCAAGTTTATCAATGAAATGAAGCAGAAGGCAGTAGAGGATGAGGAAGAGAAGGCGGCTATGAGGGAGCGGATAAGGATACTTGAAGAACAGAAGGAAGCAAGTGATGCTCTTGCTGAAAACCAAAGATTATTGATCAACACCTTCCATACCCGAATCCAGAATCTTCAAGCACTGATGAATAAAGAAGCCTCGAAAAATGCAAACCTGAGAGCAGATAATTCAAGACTTGGAGACAGATTGGCCACTCTTGAAAGAAACCTACCATCTGCAAGTGCTCTCAAGACTAGTGTCAACAAGAAGATTGAGGATGCTACTCGAAGATGGGATGTTGAGAAAGAAGCTACAAACTCCAGAGTCACAAACTTAGAGAATCAGCTTGCTTCATCCACTTCCCTCGATACACTCAGAGCCGAAATGAAGATTGTTCAAGAGAAGCTCAAGGAACATGATCATCTCAATGAGCTTCAGCTGAAAACAAATGAAGAGCTGGTGAGCAAATATCAAGCAGCCTCAGACCTTATGGGTATTCATGAAGATGACTTTCACGGTCTGGAGGATCGACTTGATACAGTTTTCAGGAGTTGGAGAAGGTCGGGAGAGACTTCTTGGGTTGATGGTTCACAGCCTACCGCAGGTCCGAGTGTGGCCTTGCGAGGGGTTAGGGTGGGAGCGTCTAAAGGTGAGGCGACTGTTGGTCATTTGGTACAACAGGGCGGCCAGTCTAGCGGTGTTGGTGGTGGTAATGATGGTGATGATGAAGATGAGAATGAGGACGATAATGAAGAAGAAAATGAGGACGATGATGAAGAAAAAGATGATGACCATGATGACGTTCATGATAGCTTCGATGATGATGACAATGGTGATAATGATGGCGGAAATGGAGGAGGTGGAGGAGCCGGGGCAGCAGGAGGTGGAGGTGGAGATAACACTCAATCACCTCCACACAATCAATATGAAGTTCAAGACCCTGCTGCTCACGACTCGGCTGGCCAAGTCAAGGAGCATGATACACAGATTACTGACATGTATAAAGATTTATTTCCTGATGACTTTGCAGGTGTTATGGATGACTTTATTGAAGCAGGAGTGGACTTGGAGCAATACATCACAGCAAACACGAAGGAGGCAGTAGAAGATGACTACATCAACTACTCGCCCAATCCTGACACTCCTCCTGCTCAAGTTCAAGCCTCAAAAAATCCTGCTGCTGATCCCGTCTCCAATCCAACTGACGACTTGACACAGGAACCACCAAAGAGGAAGAGGAAGAATCATATTGTGTCAAGTCGTGCATGCGCCCGCGTAAATCAAGACCTCCATTGTAAGTATAATAAGAAGAAGCTATCAACGATGATTCGCTGATTGTATACGCTAAGTATAATAAGGAGAACATGTGTTGGGCGATTAGACGATATAGTGGTGATCTGATTTATCTCAACCACCATGAGCTGAAGTCCTTACCAGAGCTTGACATTAATTATCTTCAAAAAGCTCTGGGCCATGGTGCGGTTAGAAGTACGTTGGACAGTTGGATCCCAGATTATCTTCATCGTCAGTCCAAGGTCGACTACAAAGATTTTGAGCCGAATAAGGGTCGGAAGTACAAGAACCCAAGGGAGATAGACCCAGCCACCGGAGAGCCACGAACAATATGGAGATACAGGGCACCAAAGAATTGTCATATCATCTATCATGGAGAGCCCTTTATTCCCAACATCCTCCGAGACTTCATTGGCTGGGAATTCGACAACACAACAGGGGAGGCCGTCATACGCTACAAAGATCTGCCTGAAATTCGCGTATTTGACGAACACGATCTTATGGGGCTGCACATAGAAGACATCAAGAAGCTCTACAATTCACCCCTGGGAACCGTCGAGGACATCGGTCGTCAGAACACAGACAGGATAGTGGAAGCCTTCAACAAATTTGTTACAAGAGTTATTGAACTTTCACTACCTGAGGACGACTGGCTGGATTACGACAGCGACGGGTTCCAATACTAAAGACTAGAGGGAGATTGTTAGTCCCATTTTATTTTAGTCTTTTGTATTGTAATTATATGCTCTGGGCTTTAGTTGTTAGTATTGAATGTAATAGGCCCAAGAGAAATAATGTTGTAAAGCCCATTGGGCATTTGATGTGACCTACTTCTCATGCATACTTCCCTATAAATAGGAAGCATGCCATGAGAAGTAAGATGTTGTTCGTTGTTGATCAATAGAAAACCTTTTGATAACTATCATTCTCTCTCTCTCTCTCTCTCTCTCTCTCTCGGCTTTCTTTCTTTCTCTCAAACCACCCGAAAATAACATCTCAAGATCCGAGACCGCTTAGGTGGCTTAGTGTGATTTTCGCTAGCACTAAGCTCGGTTGATCCAAGATCATTGTTAGATCCACCCGGGTTGGGACCTACACAATCTTTAACTACAAGCAAAACATGTCAACAGTTTGGTTATCCTTAAAAAAAATCATTCCACTGCAAAACTAACTCATCTTCAGACATCCATGACCCGAAATCCACGACCCATTTGCCCGCAATTCTAACCCGAAAGCCTTTCTTTAGCCATGGGATTGATTTACTAAAAATGAAGGAATGCAATTCGTCAAGAAAATAATGGAGGTAAATTGTGGATTTTAATTTTATTTTTTAGGGTTTTAATCAAAACGACGTAGTTTTGAAAGATTTTTCGTCTAAGCTTAGGTGTATGACAGCACTGTATTCCAGACCTTATGACTTCAATTCCAAGAAAATATTTTAGCAAGGCCAGAACTTTGATTAAAAATGTTGAGTTTAACTTTGTTTATTTCATTTAGGTCATTACCTGTTATAACAATATCATCGACATACACAAGTAAAATAACAAGAGAAGAGTTAACACTTTTAACAAAAAGGGAATAGTCACACGTGCTTTGGACAAAGCCCCACTCAGTTAGAGTGCCAACCAATTTCTCATTCCATATTCGGGGGGCTTATTTTAAACCATATAAAGACTTGTTTAATTTACAAACCTTAGTTTCATGTGGAGAAAAATAACCTTCTGGCAAACGCATGTAGACTTCCTCGTTTAAATCACCATATAAAAAAGCATTATTAATATCAAGCTTAAAGAGGGGCCAGTCACTTTCAACAGCAAGACTGATCACACACTGAACGGTGACCGTTTTAACAACAGGGGAGAAGGTTTCGTCAAAATCTACTCTTAGGATGCAGGTCACCAAATAAGGCAAGGATGAACCGAATCAATTAACCAAAACACCAGACCAAACTCTTAGGATAACAGCCTGGAGCCAGAGAGCTATTTTGAGAAGGAGCGTATTCAGTTGGAAGCCTAAGACTTAAAGGTGAAGCCCATATGTCATACTCCAATGAGAGCCCAAAAATATAATAAGTCCAATGCATCCAATATGCAAAAAAAAAACAAAGAAATATCCCAAGTGAGAAAAATAATAAGAGTTGGATTATAAAATTGAAAGAGGAACATGTATATTTTATACAAGTGAGCTAATCATGGTTTTTTGTGTCAAAATATAAACCATTTTATACATATAATTTTATTATTTATTGTAAAACTGTCACTAGTATTATTGTATATTAAAAAACATGTAAACAAATAATGCTCATGTTAATTTGTGACGACGTGTCATGTTCAAGTTCATATGTTTGACATGATTTTTTTGTTCATTCCCACAAATACAACTTATTCTCCTAGCCATACCACCCGGGTTTATCCCACAAATACAACTTAATCCTCTAGCCATACCACCCGACTAAAGAACTTCATGTTTTGTTTGGAGCAATCGAATGCATAACATAGTTTGGAACAATCGAATGCATAACATCAAGCGTATTTATTAATACGCATAAAAGTTACCCACCCAGGGATCCATGGCTGTACGTGGCGCTCGTGGCGACTTAGGTGAAGAAATCGAAGAGAGAGAACGATTATGTGGGGATGGGCCAAAGCAATTGGCCAAACACTAGAAATGCAGAATACCGGATATGTACATATATATAAATATATTGCGTTGTTTTTCCTTTGAAATACAAAAGTATTGTTTTACTATTCAAACCACAGTATCCCCAATCTTCATGTCATGTATTTGTGCGCGTGACGCGGTAATTCCTATAAATACCTAAGGTATATATACTATGCAAGCATGAAATTCTACTATACTTCAAATGGTATAATGAACATGTATACATTCTAAGATGCTTATGAGTGATAATAATGTTTAATTTTCATCAACAATTTGTATCGATATCACGGGTTGTGACAAAATCGCTTGATGGTGTCCTTGTTTTTTGGTTGATGAACATCAAGTAGGTGATAAGGTGAAATACAATTTCCATAGAAAGGGACACACATACGGGCGGAAAGAGAATCCAATTGGGAATTTCGCACAACAAAAGCGTCGAAAAGTGTCAAGGGTACATAGTTAAGGTTACTGCAGTTTGTGTGATTTTTGTTTTCATATTCATTAGAAAAGTGTCGAGTTAATTCGGTTATATTGCGTGTTTGAGGAATGATTTCCAGCATAATTATTCTTTCACTTATTCACTTTGGCAGTTAGGCCCCACTTACTTTCTCTTTATTCAAAACCTTTGAAAAGTATAAATTGGATGTGGCTCAATGGTAGAACACTCACTTTACTAGTGAGAGGTAGGGGGTTCAAATCTGACTATCACCAATTTATATGGGAGATATGAGGGAGGGTTCGAGTCCTGATCTCACCCGGTTTTACCGGCTCCTCGCTGTCGTGCCGTTTGGCGGGCGTGGGGATCGAGTTTTATCCGGGGAATCCCTCAATAGGTGGACCGCTAGGGGCTCTGTCCGTCCGGACTAGTGGCCGGCTCGGGCTACCTTTAGTCAATGAGGGTCGCGTACGGAGTACCCGACGTTACTTACTTGTTCATTCCAAAAAAAAAAATCTTTGAAAAGTATAATTGTTTTGTTTCATTCATTGATATACAACTTATATTCTGTATTTGTATACTATTTATTGATCAAAAGTAAATATATAAGAGTTCTCAAATGATACTAATTATATATATATACACTTTGAATAATTGAGTCGATACTGATGTTCTTGCATACGATTCAAAAACCAATTCTGAATTCTGGTTAACATAGATTTCATGTTTGTATGTCATTATTACAACGAAGTTTTTAAATGGTTGTAACTCCTTGAAAGGTGCCAGTTACTTTTAAATTTTAATGCCATAATAATGGCCATCATGTTATTCCTAGTCGTAAAATAAATATTATGTGTGTAATATCGTTACAACAAATTCAATTCGAATACGTGTTAACATAAACACGCAATATACAATATTCAAAAGACAAATAAATACGTGGAATGCGACATTTGTATTTTAATGCCTTTAATTACATATTTTCCCTTTTAGTCTTTAATTACCATTTTACACTTTTACAATTTACAATAACCTAATAAAAAACTTACCGTCGTTTCCTTCACAAAACCTAAAAACTATTGTGTGATATTATGTTAGTAAAAAACCAACCGTCGTTTCCTTCTTTACAAAACCTATAAACTATTATATGATATTATATATTGATGTTTCTCGAAGATGGTAGTGCACTATGATCAATCCAATTGTGTGCAATTTTGTGCTTTTGGTTTCGTATTATTTTCTTTTTATTTTTGATGATATAATTTGTTAATACGCTACATATGTTAAAAATATTGAACCTATAAGCTGTGTAAAAACTATTTTTTTTATATTTATTAACGATTAAAAAATCGACTCCAAATGAATTTATTAGCTTCGATATGTTCGTTTTAAAACCGACTCGGTTTGGGTTTAAATTGGGCATATATGTAATTGTTACTATTAAAAAGGGGATATATCTAAATTAGTTTATTAAGGGCAAAATGATCAATTAGTTAGTTAATTTTAATGAAATTGAGAACTATGTAATTGTTGGAATATCGTATGCCCGAGACACATAATTAGGTTAATGTGGCTAGGTGTGTTTGATCCAAGTCGGGTCATACCCAATAACGAGTTAGACACACACCAATTATGTATTTGTTAAGATAAGATCTATAAGACAAATACAGAACACGACACATTCAGAAAATCGGGTTTCTGAATACTTTCTTGAAAGTGTTAAATAAATTAATTGGTTAATTTATTTATTCAAATAATTATTATTGGAATGATTATTTAACTATATGTTCTTTTGTAAAATGGTTTATAAAAGATGGGGTGTTTATATATTTTATAAAGTATAAAATAAATAAAAAAAATATATATATATATATATAATTTTGGGGCCGGTTTTGGGTGGGCCCCACACCCCATGATTTTGGTCAATATTTTGTCATGGATTTGGTATAGGTTGAGTATTGGTTACTTGACTAAAAGACCTAACACCATGTATGACATGATTGAATGATTTTATAAAGATCAAGATCAAGATACTTTCAAGTAACAAAAAAAAACCACACAACTCTTTCTTTTCTTTCTTCTTGTTTTCGGCCAAGATAAAAGGAAGAGGCTCGGGTCTCGGTTTTTGGTGTTCAAGCTCCCTAACATAGCTCGGTGTGTGTTGGAGGCTCGGGGTATATTCCGTTTGAGGATTTTCCTTTGAAAGTCTAGCATCAACATCATCATCTTCTTCAACAACAACTACACTCTTAAAAGGTTAAGAATGTAAGTGTTTATAGTTTTGATAGTTTAGTTTTTCCGTATCATTTGATCCTTGCTTCGGGTTTCTAATAAATAGATTATTGGTAATCTTATGACATGAATAAACTAGGTTGTTCATGGACATATCTTATATAAACTTGTAATATATACATATATAAACACATGGATACATATGTTTAGTTTGTAAATATCACGCTTCCTCCTTAATTGTGACTAGTTAAATGGTTAACTTAGTATAAAATATTCATAGAAACCCAACAAATGGCATCAAGAGCCGGGATACGGGAAACTAAGCTTCGGGTTTTCGGTTTTATATTTTTCCCCTTGAAAGATTTTATACAAAAAAAAACATGCATGATTTTTTGTATTTAATCTTGGTATTATTTTTGGCTTTGTTCAAAAAAAATATATATATATATATAAAACCGAGTACATGGGCCGAAGCCCAATTCGGATGTTATTGGGCCGAAGCCCACTTCATTAGGTTAATGGGTTAACCGAGAAGAAAAAGGAGGGGAGAAAGTTAAATGGGCCGAAGCCCATTTTGTTAAATGGGCCGAAGCCCATGAGACTTTTATTGGGCCGAAGCCCATGTGTTTTGGACAAGTGGGCCGAAGCTCATAATCAAGTTATTGGGTCAAGCCCAAATGGGTTGGGCTAGGCCCGATAAGGTCAAGGGGTTTTGGAACGGGTTCCTAAGACATAACGGGTTATGTTTGTTAAAACTAGACCGAGCCGTAGACCAAATGGATGTTTGTTGTGATTGTTATTAATTATTCAAAGTTTCGGTTTGTAATAATTAATTAGGGGCAATTTTGTAATTATTTATTCATATGGGTATGTAATAAATAGTTTATTTGTAATATCTTTATTTTATAGAAAAAAATGTATTAGGACATTTGTTATGTAAATTTAAAGAAGATTGCAAAATTGGAAGTTTGGGCCTTATTGGGCCGGGTATGGTGATAATGGGTCTCACAAGCCCATTAAGGGGATTCAAGCCCAAAAGGACCTAAGCCCACCCATTGAGCCCAAATGGAAGCTTATGGAAGCTAAGGCCCAAGTTCAAGCCCAATGGATTACAACGGGGTTGAAGAAGATGCTTGACGCATTTGGATGCGGGATCAAGTGGGAGCTACAACATCCATGTGTCGTGTGTCCCTTAGGATCGGACCTAAGACACACACTTGTTTCGGCTAACAAGTGTGGTCTAACTTAGTGGCTCGTGTCTAGTATAATTATGTATGCTTGTTAATTGATTGTTTGATTGTGTGGTTGTTAGATATTAGGATATCAACTTCGTCACATAGAATTAATTAACAAAGCATAAAACGGGTTCTAATAATTATCGGTAATTACGTGACACGTAGTTTAATAAAATGGATTTATTAACTAGCCGTCTCACGCCCATAATAAAATGGTTTTATTATAAATTAGAATTTTGAAAATGGTTTCAAAATAATCATGTTACTAAATGCATGTTAGAACATGATTTAAAGTTTTACAACTAGAATTATTAAAACTAAAAATCCCTTTTAAAATTAAGGATAACAAGTTAAACACCATCCTTTTGTATAACGCTTAACATATTAGTAAGCTCTTAGTGGGAAAAAGGTCACCTAACCGCGTAGAGTAAATTAATATGTTGAGGTAATTTTAGCATATAAATGGGAAAAAGGTCACCTAACCGTTTGTATGTTAATATTACAAGTTGATACAAGTAGGACGACTTAAATTAGAACCATGTGAAGAGGGTCACCCAAGCATGGGGTCTAATAGGTGTTGATGGGATAAACATGCCGACACGAAATATGATTTCGAACCGGTCCCATAAACTCTAGAAGTTGCAAAAGGGTTTGCAATTGTTATGAATAACTACCTTGATAAACCGACAATGGGAAAAAGGTCACCTAACCGGAGTCGGGTTTATCGTTGGATTCTAGATTTTAATTATTAATTATATTTGGTATATATAAAAGGGTATTAATAATTAAAAAGGTAAAACACTAAAATGAACTTAATTAAAATTCTGCAGATGGCCGCACACGTCGACGACAACATAATCCCTAACGTCCAAAATGTATCTCTCCGATCTATTCTCGCTAAAGACCGTCTTAACCACAATAACTTTTCGGATTGGTTCCGAAATTTAAGGATTGTTCTAAAACAAGAAAAATTATATCATGTTTTGGAAACACCTATCCCCAATGAACCGGAAGAGGGAAGTGAGGTCGAATATATGAATTGGGTCCAACACACGGAAGATTCCATTCAAGTGTCATGCCTCATGTTGGCGACTATGGTTCCCGAAATCCAAAAGGATTTCGAAAACCATAATGCGTACGACATGATTACTCAACTTAAGGAAATGTTCCTTAAGCAATCAAGAGTTGAAAGGTTCGAAACGGTTCGAGCCTTGCATGCATGTAGAATGGATGATAATCAACCAGTTTCAACTTATGTGCTTAAGATGAAAAGTTACATTGATCGCCTCGCCAAGCTCAATTGTCCCATCTCAAAAGAGTTAGCTACGGATTTGATCCTTAACTCTTTGTCGAAAAGGTTCGACACTTTCGTGTTAAATTATAACATGAACGGGTGGGACAAAAACATTGGAGAACTTCACTCAATGCTTAAAACAGCCGAGGCGAGCATGGGTAAAAGGGTTTTACCCATGTTTGCGATCAATGAAGGTAAATCCAAGAATCGATCTCAACCCAATCCTAAGGCTAAGGTAGCAAAAAGAAAGGGTCCTCCTATGCATCTTAAGGGTAAGGGCAAATCACCGGTTATGGCAAAGAAACAAAAGGTTGTGGAACCGAGGGGTCATAAGGATGATCCTTGTTTTGGTTGTGGGGAGACCGGACATTGGAAACGCAATTGCCCGGTCTACCTAAAAGAGCTAAGAGACAAGAGGAATGCGGGGCATGCCTCGGGTAATGTCTTTATGATTAATATTGAGCTAAATCTTATTTCTTCTAACACATGGGTATTGGATACCGGATGTGGAACTCATATTTGCAATTGGTTGCAGGGGTTCAAAAGGAATGAAGACTTAAAGAAGGGCGAAGTGAGTCTTTTCATGGGCAACGGTGCAAGGGTGCACGTGGTCGCTAGAGGAGACTTCACTTTATCGCTTCCAAGTGGTTTGGAAGTTGTTTTGAGAAATGTTTTGTATGCTCCTAGTTTGACTAGGAACATTATTTCTGTGCACCTTCTTAGACAATGTAACTTTGACTTTAAATTTGTAAAATCAGAAATGCATGTATCATCTAATGGTATCTTTTATTTTAAAGCTGTACCAAACAACGGTATTTATGAATTGATTCATGACAATACCTCAAATAGCTCATTATATCAAACTTCCACTAAAAGACTCAAAAAGGATTTGAGTGATTCCTACATTTGGCATTGTCGTCTTGGACACATAAACAAGAATCGTGTAAATACTCTCCAAAAGAATGGTCTTTTGAAAACAAATGAGTTAGGTTCGTTTGATGAGTGTGAATCTTGTATTCAAGGCAAGATGACCAAAGAACCTTTTAAAGGTACAAATGAAAGGGCTAAGGACTTGTTAGGTATCATACATACGGATGTATGCGGACCTCTCAAGCCCACTAGTAGGAATAGTGAAAGGTACTTCATTACCTTTACCGACGATTTTAGTCGATATGGGTATGTGTATCTAATGAAACACAAACATGAAGCCTTTGAAATGTTCAAGGAATTTCAAAATGAAGTACAAAATCAGCTCGACCGAACAATCAAGGTACTCCGCTCCGATAGAGGAGGCGAATACCTAAGTGAAGCTTTTCAATGTCATCTTAGAGATTGTGGAATTATTTCACAGCTCACTCCTCCTGAAACTCCTCAACATAACGGAGTATCCGAGAGGAGGAATAGAACACTGTTGGACATGGTTCGATCAATGATGGCACGAAGCTCACTACCGCCATCATTTTGGGGATATGCGCTACTTACAGCGGCTCGTATTTTGAATATGGCCCCGACCAAAAAGGTGGATCGAATACCCTATGAAGTGTGGCATGGAAAGGTTCCATCCTTTTCATATTTAAGGGTATGGGGATGCATAGTTTATGTTAAACGTGACACCCCAAATAAGCTTGAGGCTCGATCCATCAGGTGTATCTTCATAGGATACCCAAAGGATGATATAGGATATATATTCTATGATCCTAGTGAACAAAAGGTGTTTGTTTCACGCAAAGGATACTTCTTAGAAACTAAGTTCCTTATGGAAGGACCTAGTGAAAAGAGAGTGGAACTTGAAGAGGTTCAAGAATCACTGGATGATACACAGTTGGTCGATACTAGTTTTCAACACGAGGATGTTGAAGGTGATCAAATGGTTGATCATACACACGTTGCTCGCAGATCTAGTAGGATTAGTCGACCTCCCAAGAAATATGGATTTCTCGTGGATGATTGCTACTTGGTCGATTCGGATGAACCGATCTCCTACAAAGATGCTATGTCACAACCTGATTGTGACAAGTGGCTTGAAGCCATGAGTGCCGAGATGCAATCCATGCACGATAACCAAGTTTGGGAATTGGTTGATCGTCCACTTAACTCCAAACTGGTTGGATGTAAGTGGGTCTTCAAGAAGAAGACCGATATGCATGGAAATCTAGATACTTACAAAGCACGACTTGTAGCAAAAGGTTTCACACAAACTCAAGGGATTGATTATGATGAAAACTTCTCGCCGGTCGCGATGCTTAAGTCGATCAGGATATTATTTGCCATTGCAGCTCATTTTGATTATGAGATATGGCAGATGGATGTCAAGACCGCTTTTCTTAATGGATATCTTGAGGAAGATGTCCATATGGTTCAGCCTGAAGGTTTTGTCGATCCATCTAATCCTGACAAAGTATGTAAGTTAAGGAAATCAATCTACGGGTTGAAACAAGCATCACAGATGTGGAATCATCGTTTTAATGAAGAAATCAAAGCGTTTGGTTTCGTCCAAAACGGTGATGAGGCGTGTGTGTATAAATGGGCTAGTGGGAGTATAGTCATGTTCCTTATTTTGTATGTCGATGATATACTTTTATTTGGAAATGATATACCAAGTATGGAAAACGTTAAAGCGTGGTTAAGTAGTCGTTTCTCAATTAAGGATCTTGGAGAAGCGACATATATCTTGGGAATAAAAGTCTATAGGGATAGACAAAGGAAATTGATCGGACTCAATCAAAGTGCGTACATTGATAAAATCCTGAAAAGGTTCAGGATGGAAAACTCTAAGAAAGGTTTGGTACCTATTCCTAGAGGAACCGTGTTAAGCTCATCTCAAAGTCCTAGCTCTAAGGAAGAGCAGGATAGGATGAAGCATGTTCCTTATGCTTCGGCAATAGGATCTATTATGTATGCAATGATGTGCACCAGACCGGACGTCTCGTATGCTTTGAGCATAACGAGTAGATACCAGCACAACCCAGGTGACAGTCATTGGATGGCTGTCAAGAATATATTAAAATACCTTAGAAGGACTAAGGATATGTTTTTAATATATGGGTCTGGTGAGGAGGAACTCGTCGTAAAGGGTTACGTGGATGCGAGTTTCCAAACTGACCGAGATGATTCTCGGTCACAGTCGGGATATGTCTTCATTTTGAATGGAGGCGCTGTCTCTTGGAAGAGTTCGAAGCAGGATGTTGTCGCGTTATCCACTACAGAATCTGAGTACATCGCCGCTTCAATGGCAGCCCAAGAGGCTGCATGGATGAAAAAGTTCATCATGGATCTAGGGATTATCTCTACCATTCAGGAGCCCCTAGAGATATTCTGTGACAATGAGGGTGCTATTGCACAGATCAAGGAGCCTCGTGCTCATCAGAAAACGAGGCACATTGAGCGCAGATTCAACTACATAAGGGATGAAGTTGAAAAGAGAAAGATATGTATTCATAAAGTTCATACCGATCAAAATATTGCGGACCCACTCACGAAGCTCCTCGATAGGCCAAAGCATGAGGGTCATGTTTGTGCATTAGGACTTCGGTATTCTAGTGAGTGGATTTAATCTATATTTAGTGTTTGTATAAGAACGAATGTAATGGGTATCTCATGAAAATTAATTATATTTTAATTTTTCAATGAGTTATGTTCTATATTTGCATGTTTAATCCATGAATGACTTATGTTGTTCTAAAAGTCCGTAGTCGATCATGCTTGTGGGAACAAGTATGAAGGAAAGACTATTATGAACCCGGATTGGTTGATATTCATGTGATGAATATAGGGCATAGGTTTGCCACCAAGGTTCATAGATATTTGTGGGATACAAATATTGGACATGATCCGCTCTCATGGATCACTGCATGGAGTTAGTGCAACTGATCATAAGTAATCCTTGAGTAAAGGCGAGTATCATTGTGTCCTTTGACCTGAGATGCATATTGGATCTGGTTTTTCATCAAGTCTGATAACTTGACTCTCTTCTTTGTTATTTCGGTAACACGATGACGTGTAAGAAAAAGCTCAGATATCATATGAGATGTCAACGAGGATGTATGCAGTCAAGATGGGATTTGTTCCTCTTATGTGTTGAGAGTTTAGATGTCTAAGGCCTGTTAAGTTAAATCATTGAGAGAATGATCACTCTGTGTCTTTTCGATTTGACAGGACATCTAGTAACAAAGGGATGTAATGATAAGACTTACCTATATCATATCAAGTATGGACTTGAAGGGGATGATGTTATTGAATGGCACTTAGTCAAACACACTAGGGGTGGTGACCTGTTGTTAGACGGTATTCACCATTAGCATTAACTTCCTATGAGTCTCGTGCAAGTGGGAGATTGTTGGAATATCGTATGCCCGAGACACATAATTAGGTTAATGTGGCTAGGTGTGTTTGATCCAAGTCGGGTCATACCCAATAACAAGTTAGACACACACCAATTATGTATTTGTTAAGATAAGATCTATAAGACAAATACAGAACACGACACATTCAGAAAATCGGGTTTCTGAATACTTTCTTGAAAGTGTTAAATAAATTAATTGGTTAATTTATTTATTCAAATAATTATTATTGGAATGATTATTTAACTATATGTTCTTTTGTAAAATGGTTTATAAAAGATGGGGTGTTTATATATTTTATAAAGTATAAAATAAATAATATATATATATATATATATATATATATATATATATTTTGGGGCCGGTTTTGGGTGGGCCCCACACCCCATGATTTTGGTCAATATTTTGTCATGGATTTGGTATAGGTTGAGTATTGGTTACTTGACTAAAAGACCTAACACCATGTATGACATGATTGAATGATTTTATAAAGATCAAGATCAAGATACTTTCAAGTAACAAAAAAAAACCACACAACTCTTTCTTTTCTTTCTTCTTGTTTTCGGCCAAGATAAAAGGAAGAGGCTCGGGTCTCGGTTTTTGGTGTTCAAGCTCCCTAACATAGCTCGGTGTGTGTTGGAGGCTCGGGGTATATTCCGTTTGAGGATTTTCCTTTGAAAGTCTAGCATCAACATCATCATCTTCTTCAACAACAACTACACTCTTAAAAGGTTAAGAATGTAAGTGTTTATAGTTTTGATAGTTTAGTTTTTCCGTATCATTTGATCCTTGCTTCGGGTTTCTAATAAATAGATTATTGGTAATCTTATGACATGAATAAACTAGGTTGTTCATGGACATATCTTATATAAACTTGTAATATATACATATATAAACACATGGATACATATGTTTAGTTTGTAAATATCACGCTTCCGCCTTAATTGTGACTAGTTAAATGGTTAACTTAGTATAAAATATTCATAGAAACCCAACAGTAATATATGTGGTTTAAGGGGGGAAAATATGTAATTAATTGTTTAGCATTATGGAATTGTATAATAAAGGAAGCTAGTAAGGGAATTTATGTTAATGCCTCTTTTAGAAAAGGGTAGAAGGTTGTCGGAGATGGATAACAATGGGTGTTCCGACGGGTTGATCACGTGCCATAAGTGTGGGAAGCGGTTTTGGAAGTTAGAGAATCTTGAAGCTCATAATCTTCACAAACATGCGGGTAAGCGCGCATTTTGAGAATGATTCGGTCCTTGTAGGGGTGTAAATGAGCTTGGCCCGAGCTTGACTAGTCTTAAGCTGGCTTTGTTTTGGCTTACGAGAGCTCAAAGCTTGAGCTCAGCTCGTGAGTCGTTTTTTCAAGCTCGGGCTTGGTTGTTTATTACTTATTAATTAGTTTATATACATTTTCATTTTTCTTTTATATTTTGAGAAAAAAAAAACTTAAAAGAGTCTAGGCTTGACTCGAGCTCGGTTGTGCTTTGTGAAATCAGTACGTTGAAGTCCAAAAGAGTCGAAACTTAAAAATACAAAAAGCTCGTTGAGGTTTGATGAGCCTCAACGATAAGGCTCAAGCTCGGGCTCGATAACTAAGCGAACTTTATTTAAGGCTCGACTCGTTTCCGCGTTTCAAGCTTTTTATCGATTCAGTCTCTAGTAGCTCGTGAGTGACTTGCTTCTTTTGCACCCCTAATTTCAAAGTGTGTTACTTTCAATATTGTTCATTAATTTTAAGCATTATGAAATTGTTTATTTGAAACACTTCAACAAACTCATTACAACTTCATGTTGTTTAGCTGGCCTTAAAAACAAATGTATATTTTTTTAACCCTAATATAGTTTCCAATCTTGTTTATAGTTTCTGAACTTATGGAGGGCGATTCAACAAGAAAAATTGTCGAAACTATTTACCATTCGGGTTGGTTAAAATCCAAGAACGCTTCGGGTCGAATTGAGAAGATTTTAAAGGTACACAAACATGCAAAAAACACTAGCTAGATTTGAAGAATATAGAGACTAGTGAAAACAAAAGCAAGCAACTTACCAAAAGAATTAAAGAACACCCTAGATGTCTCGCAGATGGAAACGAGTTGCTACGATTTTATGGTGCCACGATTGCTTGTTCACTTGGCATCGATGGTGACTCGAGTCTTTGTGTTTCTGATAATTTGTTGCGTTTGTCATGTTATAAGAGACAAGTTTTCCACAATTAATGAGGGCATTGGTGTTTTTAAATTTTCTACAAGTGTCGAAGCTTTTCAATCTATAGAAGTAGTTGAAGAAGACCCTGATACACAAAAGGCATTGATCGTGTGTAGAGTAATAGCGGGAGGGCGCATTGACCGCTATAAGGCATTCAAGAAAATTGGATTAAACTTAAGTTACATCGTGCATTAATACACTCAATAACATCATTATATTTCACACATTACTAATCAAAAAAACAAATTTACAAAAAGAAAAAGAAAGCGCAAATCGCATTACATCATAGCACATCGATCGACACTTGATCCCACTGCATTACACCATAGCACATCGAACGACAACTTGATCCAACTGTCACATGATAATAAAAATAAAAATAAACCAACCAAAAAAGCCTACAAAACCTATCAAACTATATACTGATTAAACACTTTCATGTGTAAGACTTAAACCTTACCAAAAGTTTTTGAACTGGATCTAATGCATACATATAGCTAAGAACATGTCAATCAAACAAACGCAGATAACATTATAAGTTTATAACTAAGAACTCAGGCAGTCAATAAAAACAGCAAGCGAAAAACATTGTACCAAGTATTGTGAACGAAACCTCCAAAGTCCAACATAAAATAAAACAAACAGATAACTAAAACTTCAAATGCTCTACTTATCAGCCTTGGCAGCAGTAGCAGCAGCTTGACCTCTGAGCCGTCCAGTCCTTCTTGCAGCAATAAGACCGACCTTTTGACCAGGTGGCGCATCACGACGAACGGTACTCGCATGACCAATATGTTGATGGTTACCACCACCATGAGGATGCTCAACTGGATTCATAGCAACACCACGAACCTTGGGCCAGCAGTTTCTCTTCACACGGAACTTGTGATAAGCATTACCAGCTTTAAGCATTGGCTTCTCGGTTCTACCACCTCCTGCAACCTGACCAATCATGGCTCTGCATCCGCTTGGCACAATCTTCTTAGCTCCTGATGGAAGCTTAACCCTATATTTTCAACAATTAGTTCATATAATCAGTTAAGATGCAACATCTTCAATGTATTGATTATGTTCATAAAAGCCATAAAGTGCACGCAGTGATGAGTCAACCAAAAATTTAACTAGCTCATATTCTGTTAAGATGCAACATCTACAATGTATGATGCAATCATATTCATAGAATCCATAAACTACAAACAACGATTATATGACCTTAAATTCAACAATTAGTTGATATAAGCCAACATCATTATACTTTCATTTTGAATTACAAAACTGAAACATCTTCAATGTATAACCTAATTGTGTTAATAAAATCCATAAACTACACACATTGATCATCAGATTATAAATTATACAACTGGTTCATATTACTAGTTAAAAAACATATATGGAACACCTATGACATACTTGTTTTTAACCAATCATTAAAATCAGAATATTATTGAAAAGTAACTGACAATTCACAAGCAATTAGTTCACAAATTCAGTTAAAATGCAGCATTTTCAATGTATAACCCAAATTGTGTTCATAAGATCCATAAGTCCAAGACACACTAATACAGTGATTTTTTGACCAAAAACTCAGCAAATAGTTCATGTTCAAGTAAGATGCAACATCTTCAATGCATAACACAACTATGTTCATGAGAACCATAAACAAGACACAAATACAGTGATTAATCCACCATAACTTCAAAAATTAGTTCATGTTCAGATAATATCAATATACTTCAATGTATGGCCTAATACAATTCATAATATCCATAAACAACAGACACTCAAACAGTAATCATTTGCCTACAAATTAAACAATCAGTTCAAATTCTGTTACAAATTAAACAACAAAAATGCAACACCTATAACCGAACTTTATTTAATAGATCCATAAACAACAGTACCACACACACTTATAAATCCACCATATAACCAATAATAATAACAACCACCAAAATTAATAACATATAATTAAAAATTCATTATAAACAACACAAAAACAATAATAATACCTAGCACTGCCAATATCCGGATCATAAACTTATAACTAACTAACAATTCATTCTAAACAATAATAATAACAGTATAATTAGTAGTATTAGTAGTAGTAGTAATAATAAAAAAAAGAATAGTAATAATAAGAATTGAAACTGTTAAAAGTTATTATCTGCTATATAACTAATAATAATTATCTCCAAAATAATATCAAAAGCCTGTAACTAACAATTAATAATAGTAGTAGTAGTAGTAATAATAGCAATCACAAAAACAAAAAATAATACCTGATGTTTCAGAACAAATCTACACCACACAAAAAAATAAACAACTAAATGTTAAAATAACAACATATGTGACCTAATTGTGCTCATTAGATCCATAAATTACACACAGTCATAAACTAAATATATTACTACTACTACTACTACTACTACTAATAACAAAAGTTATATAAAAAATGACCTAATTGTGTTATTAATCCCCATAAAATACACACTTATGTTCTGATTATAAATCTAATAATAATCAATCTCCAGAATTATAAATCTAATGATCTGATTATCAAAAACATATAACTAACAAATCATAATATTAATAACAAAAATACCTAGTGGTACCGTTATCCGGATTATGACTAATAACAATCGCATAATCACCAGAAGCCCTAGCAAACGATCCTCTATCACCAACATGATGCTCCACATTACACACCACGCCTCCTTCCGGTATACTCCCAACCGGCAGCACATTGCCTACCATCAGTTTCGCCTTCTTCCCACAGAACACAAACTGCCCGGTGTACATCCCTTCAGCCGCCACGAACAGCTCCTTCTGGTGCTTGTACCGGAACGGGTGGCGGAACGTCACGCGAGCCAACGGCGCGCCGCGGCCGGGGTCGTGGATGATGTCGGTGACGACGCCTTTGAGGTAGCCGTTGCGTTCGCCGAAGTCGAGGGTGCGGAATTTGGCGGGGCCTTTGCGGTGGTGTGTGTGGGAGGTGAAGACGGAGCCTGCGCCCTTACGCTGTGCTCGGATTACTCGGCCCATTTGGATTTGATCAGACGGCGAGTTAGGGTTTGGAGAAGAGGAATAAGAAGACGGCGAGTTAGGATTTAAGAGTTTAGGGTTTGGGGAGTTTGGGCTGGGCGTTTTTGGGATTATAGTTTGGGCCTGTTGGAGTTTGTAAAACTTGTATGTTGTATATCGTGGAGTTGCGTAAACCGGGTATTTTTAAAAATTGAAATCGATTAGGAACCGACTTCAGGTGTGGTCAAAAGAAGTCAAAACTGGGTATAGTCGGGTATTTGACTGGGTTTTTCCGGTTTTTTTCGGATTCAAGTAGGGTACTATTGGTTTTGTTTTTGGTTTTGGCGGGTCTGGGTCGGTTCTAGTTCTGGGTACAACGAGTTAGGGTTTGGAGAAGACGGCAAATAAGAAGAGTGAAGACAGTGGTGGATCTAGGAATTTTTTTCAGGGGGTGCACTGTTTTTAGATGCTTAAATTTCACAGAGTTGAATATAAAAAAATTCGGATCGGTTCGACGGTCGGGTTTTGAATAATATTTATATATGAAGTAATTATATACCTTTTTGAATATATGTTGCAGGTTGTATTTTGTTGGTTTTAACTCAGATTTGTTCATTTTTCTTTATCGATTTGGTTATCGACTATATTGTAGGCTTGGTAGATCAAACACAGTTCTTTGTTTTGTGTCTACATTCTCACCGAGCATAACTTTAAATATCGCTTTAGGCTTATAAAATACTAAGTTAGTTGAAATATAATTATTATCTATTTATCTAACAAGTTACTTCACACTTAGCGAGCGCACTACTGTAGCGATACACAATGAACAAAACCAATACCGATTTCAACTAATTGATAATATTTAGAAGTTTTATAACTTTAAATTTAGGAATCTCTTTCACAATACAATGCATCATTGATAGCATACAATGATTGTTTGTAATACTTTTTCTAATACAGAGGAATCGAAAGAATACCTGAAATAAGTTTCGCATTTCTTTTTATTATAGTTTACTAGTCAACTAGGTTAATAACCCGTGTATTAAACGGGCTGAAAAATGATATAATGTTAATAAAAAAATATTTACATATTTGATACAAGTTAAAAGTGAAATCAAACATATAAAACAATTATAATTATTTAAAAAAATCCATAATACCAAATAATTTAGTAACAATTATAATTATATTATTAGAAATTGTTAATAATATAATTTTAAGAAAGTAATAATTGGTTTAATTGAGTTAATTAATAAATATTAAATAGTAATAAATTCATTAATTGTTATATCATTTAACATAAAAATATTAAATTGATTGAATGGTAATTAAAAAATTAGTTAATTAGGGGGAATATGTATAAGTGGAAATTGATTAGTTGGCATCCCATGTTGATGACATATTTGAAAATCATGTGAAACATGTGTTGCTTTAATATATTAGTTAGATATCTAGTTTATATGGTACGTTCGATTTCCAAATTTATGGCAAATTAAACATGTTATTGAATTTTGAATATGGTTTGGTGAGCTTTGTGTTTTAAGTGTTTACAACAATCAGTTGAGTTAAGTAATCCGTTGAGCTGAACGAAAATTTTAATTTCAATAATCAGTATATCTAAAAGTGGATGTTGGTTACTATCAAACAAATAGTGAAATGATTGAACAATCAATTGAGAAAAAAAAAACAAATTGAAAGACCGCTCAATAGTAAGAATAGAGCCCAGCTCATCAATGTTATTACCCAATGTCTTAGCCACTCCACCACTTTTTAAGTTTGTTTTGGTGGTGCACTCAAATTTCATAAGAGGGTGTACTCTATATTTGATATATAGACTTACACTATAAATTCGAAACTCGGGGGTTCCCGTACACCCCCTCGTATTAATGTAAATCCGCCCGTGAGTGAAGATATTGGATTAGGGTTGGGGAGTGGGTGGTGGTTTGGGCTGGGCTTTTTGTGATGTTATTTTGGGCTTAGTAGGAGTATGTTGCAGCGGGCAAAAAGTGTGAGACAAGTTCAGAGGTGGGGAAATCCCGGTCTAACCCTAGAGGTGCACAAAATACCTGAAATCGAAACCGAACCCAGAAAAAAATTGTAAGCAGTTTTTTTTATACCCGGGATTTTTTACCCGACCCTACCGGAGGATACCGATATGGTATGCATTTCAATACCAAAACTCGTACCTGGAACTAGGCCTGATTTTGTACCCGGTAATACCAGGAACTGGGCCTGATTTTCCAATATCTGAGACCGGGTATTTCAAATACCCGATCTATACTCGTAATTACCTACCCAAAAAATACATGAAAAATTCACAAAATACCCCAAAAAATGTAGCCCATTAAAAAACTCAATCTATACTTTAAAAATACATTGAAAAAACCTGAAAATGGGTTTTTTTTTTCGAAAACCTGAAAATGGAGTTTTTTCAATACTTGAAAAAAAAGGGTATTCAAATACTCGATTTTAGAATACCAGACATGAACCTGGTGCATAGGGGGGGGTATAGTCTTTAGAGACAATAACCAGACCCGAACCGGCCCGGATATTGTCAACACCCGATTTTTCATTACTCGGTCGTACTTGGAACATGTTATTAGAAAAACCTGATTTGTGCACCTCTACCGGACCCGACCCACGGGAACAAACCTGGTTTCGCTTCCTCAGAAAAATCGTACCGGGCCTGGACCTGTCGATACCGATTCGACATCTACCCCGACCCGACTTCAATCCCTAAAAGTATCTTATTCTATAAAGCTTTACCATTCACTTCGACATACATGTAAAAATTGGGTCTTATCTTATTTGTCAATCTCTATATATGTAATTTCACACTAATACACAATACCTTATTGCGTTTTCATTGTCATAAAATCTTTAATATATATAAACGAAAACCCAAAAATCCTATGTGTCGTGATGTTGTCGCTCCCCCTTTTATGGAAGCCACCATATTTCTTGATTTTTAAATGGAGGCCTCTCATTGATTTAACACAAATTTATGGGTATGGGTCTTACCAAAACCAGATAGCTCTTAAACGGGTTATAACATCTCATTAAATTAAAAATTAATCTTACCAATTATTTGATATGAAAATCCTACAAAATAGAAATATACTAAAATTTAATATCCAATTTAAAAAGAAAAATATATTATTTATAATTAATAAACAATTTTATAGTAAAAAACATAAGCGGGTCATTGGTCACCAAATCCAGATAGCTTTTAAACAGGTTATAACATATCATTTATTTATGAAACCCTTTCATCATCAAACCCTAAGTATATTATTAACTTTCTTACAATAAAGAAAATTAAAATCCAAAAAATAAATATTAAAAACCAAAAATGTAAAACAACCATTCTCTCAAGCCATCAGATTACTTTATTTGTAAATGAAGGCTTCTCACGCATTTGACCCGAATTCACGAGTAATTGTCTCACCATACCCAGATAGCTCTTAAACGGGTTATACATGTATCAGCCCAGCTACCGCTGTACCATAATATTGTCTGCTTTGGCTGGGACGTACCACCATCTGGTTATCCAGGTGGAGACTTCCCAGGAAGTCACCCATCCTGATATTACTCCCACCCGAGCACGCTTAACTGTGGAGTTCTCCTCTCATCCACTACCATTAAGCGCCCAAAACGCGTTATGATGGGAAAGGTATCCACCTCCTATAAAGAAGGTTTAGTTCTCCTCCTAACCGATGTGGGATGTCACAATACATCTCATTATATTAAAAATTAATATCATCAAATATTTGATATGAAAATCATATAAAATAGGAATATACTAAAAATTAATATCCTATTTTATTTTAAAAAAGATATTATTTATAATTAAGAAACAATTTTATAATAAAGAAAATAAACGGGTAATGGGTATCACCAAACCCAGATAACTTTTAAACCGGATTATAACATATCATTTATTTGTGAAACCATTTCATCAACAAACCTCAAGTATATTAATTATTAAGTTTTTTACAATAAATAAAATTAAAATCCAAATATACATATATAAATATTAAAAACGAATAATGTAAAACAACCCCCGTAATATGGGGGATAAAATATAGTGTATATATATATATATATATATAATTGCTTACAATTGAAGGTCTCACGTTACTCTCCTGTCCTCTCGTGCCACCAGATTGCTCTATTTCAAAATGATGGGCTCTCATTGATCTAAGCTTATAAAATTCGCGAGTTATGGGTACTGCCCACGGGTCTCGATACCGGAATTAGAAAAACGGGTTAAAACATAATCTCTCTTGACCTTCATACATCCATCCAGAAACCCTAACCCTTCCATGGAACCACAGCAGCCGTCACAAGAAAGCGGCAAACATAGTAGCCGCATCTGGCTTCGCCGGAGGTTCTATGGACGGTCCAGATCCTCTCGCCGCTACTATGGCGACGTTCCGCGGCTCTCACTCTCTGCCGTGGCTGCGATGGTGCTTCATAATAATAAATGTCAATGTACTTACAATGGTTTCTTGAAATATAACAATTTTTTTGTGGCATTGTGCTGTTTTGGATATTCAAGGGATAACTGCACTTATTTCATTTGTACACGTTAGTAATTGGGAAAGAATCGACAACAAATTAAAGCTTCATCAAAGCACCGGAGAATGCAAAGCAAGACTATCAATTCAATGAGGTATATTAAATTTTGAAGTTTATGGTTTAAATTTATTTTTTGCGTTTGTTATCTGGTATGTAAAATTTAGCTAAACAGTCGTTTTAGCAGGTTGGCAGGATTGGACCCGATCCAAACCCAAAAATCATGTCACACACATAAACCCGAACACAATGTCCGGCCAGGAAACGGTGGTTTGGAGGCCGGAGAGTAACTGGTTAAGAAAATCGTCATGTGTGACAGTCGGATCAAAGCTGGTGGTGTTGATTTGAAGATCTTGAAGAGACATTTTATGATTCCTGAATGTTTGTTAAAGAAATCATTAAAACTCACACGCTTAAAAGTTAGAATCCAAGATTATAAGCAATCGAGGAAATGGAGGTCTTGATTTACCTGGGAAGATGTGAAGAAATTTAGAAATGTCGGAAATGGAGGTCTTGATTTATCGAAGAAGCTATCAACGAGATGGCTTAATTTTTCTTTGGTGTTTGGTAGTGTGTCAGTTCTCTAACCGACGAACTCAAGGATCACACTGTGTTTATTCAAGGCCAAGTTCAGGCGCTCTCTGCAAAAATGGCCGTCAAATACTCCGTTGTAAGTTCGCATAACCATGTGTATTATTTTTACCATATATACACCATCATGATGCGTCAAAAAAAAAAAACGTAAATGCTTTAATTAATTTGAATCCATTTAAAATTCTTTATAACTAAATGGTTCAAAAACGTCACATCTGTGATCCGCGCATACGAAATATGTAGCTTCTGTCTTCTTGGTGCAGCCCCTATGCACATAGTACCATGTTTGGTACACGTATACTTATACCTATTTGATAGGTACAAAACGTTCTATCATTAACAATTTAATATGTAAATGCTTTTGACCCATTAACCGACATTTTGATCCTTTTGGGATTATAACCAGTTTCATAAAATAATAATCTGTTTTAGAAATAATAGTTACAATGTGTATGCCCCAAAAAGTAATTCGAGTTGTTAATTACAGTCAGCATGTTCTACCCATCATATTGGGTGACTAAAGCTGATGTGATTGCGATTATGTCCCCTGGAACCACTTCTCCTCCTATGAGGTTGGCTTTTTCTGGCCATAGTGTTAACTGAACTTCCATTTCTGTGTACAAAATTGGGAATGCTAATTAGAAGTTAGGTTTGTACATAGAAAACAAAGTAAGGGACAGAAAATTAAATGCAAACTGTGGCAAAAATGCAAAATGTAATGTCAAGACTCAAGTCATCAAAGATAACATAAAGCATTATCATAAAGAAATAACTAATAAAAATGCATTCATTTCATTGTTGGATCATATCCACACCCATAACTGTGATACATGATAATGTGTATACTAAAGTAATAAATATAGCATATTAGCATCAAACCACCCATCAAGCCACTTAGCTTTAGAGCACAATTATGTAATTTTGCAGCTAAAAGATTTCTAATTTTTGAATGCTGTCAGTCATAGCACTCGGTTTTTATGAGAGTTCAGAAGAAATGGACATTAAACTTCATATGCTGATGTTGTATGGACTCTATGAAAGCCGGTGGCTCTGTTCTAATTCCCATTGGAAGGCTTGGCATCATGTTGCAGCTTCTGGAGTTGTTTGATTCACACATTAAGTCATCTGACATCAAGGTGCTTTGTATTTATTTGTTTTAATGTTTTCTATGCTATTACTCATTTAGCAATTAGTAACGAGTTGATCCCGAGCTCGCCTCATGTAATCTATGAGAGCTCGAGCTCTATGTCTAAAACTCGGTTATTATTTATTAAAGGAAGAATTTCATATATATCCCTACAAACTTATATCATATATATCCAAACTAAAATCATATGTCCTTCTTTAGTAACTTTTGTAGTTTATGACAATGTTACCCTTCTTGACCCTTTTTAGCATCTTTCAAATGAGATTGGAGTCTAATTAGATTTTGGATCACCTAATTTAACACCAAAAAATTGTCAGTGGGAATCTTTAAAACTTTAGATATTCGAACAATCAAAATGAAACCTAAAAAATTGATAAAAAAAGAAACAAAAAACTTGAAACCAAACCGAAACGAAACTGGATTACCCAGTGGAGTTTCAAAAGCGTGGATTACCCCACGCTCGTATTTGTTTGTTCACATAAAAGAAGATAAACTCCGGAACGTAGAACAAGTTGATTCTTATATCAGTGCTGAGATACCTGATAAATTAGAAGATCCAGAACTATATAGTCTTGTGTCTGAGTTCATAATGCACGGTCCTTGTGCATATTATAATAGACCTTGCTCATGTGTTATAGATAACAAATGCTTAAAAGAGTTTCCAAAGAATTTTCAGGATGAAACTTCTGTAGACACAAATGGCTTTCTATTATAGAGAAGTCGTAACAATGCGAATTTTGTTAAAAAGTCGGATGTCATACTTGATAACAAAAGTGTTGTTTCCTACAACAAAAAACTTTTGAAAATATATCAGTGTCACGTAAATGTTTACCGGTGTAATCAAGGATTATCTATCAAATACCTTTTCAAGTACATAAACAAAGGACCTGATCGTGCTACCATGTATTTTGCTAATGGCGGGGATGGTCAAAATAAAGCCGAAGAAAACATTGATGAGAGCTCAGATTCTGTATCAAAGTTTGATTATATAGATGGTAATGTAGATCCAACTTTATATTCTACTGAGCTATTAAACGGATTAAAAATACCAGGACTACCAAACCATCAGCTTAAACTAAAAGTGGGAGTGCCAGTTATGCTTTTAAGAAATATTGATCAAAAGAAAGGATTATGTAATGGCACTAGGCTTCAGGTTGTTTCATTAGGCGTTCGTGTAATAGAAGTCAAAATTCTTTCAAGAGCTAATAATGGTGAAAGAATATCTATTCCTAGAATCACTTTAACACCTTCCGACAAGAACATAGCATTCAAATTTACAAGACGACAATATTCTTAGTTTGCGTTGCTATGACCATAAACAAAAGCCAAGGACAGTCATCAAATAGAGTTGGTTCATATGTTGCGCTATCAAGAGTTACAAGCAAAGAAGGTTCAAAGATTCTTATTCTAGACAAACATGATAAACAAACTAATAAGCCAACTAATGATGTGTTTAAAGAGATACTTTCTTACTTAAATTGAATATCAATTGGTTATATTATTATCTATTTGTTCTTTTTCGTAATATATCACATCTAAGTCCATAATCTCACTAAGCTATATACGTTTTAGTATCTACCTTGACAGTTCAACTAATACAAACTTTTATTATATAAAATCAGCTTTGCATTTAATCCTAAATATATACTGCAACTTATTTCATAACAAATTGTTTTATAAAATAGAGTTCGTTTTCACATAAACAATCCCGAAACATGATATTAAGCATAATATTATTAACAATATTTGAGTCATTTAAATTATTAAAAATATAACATTACTATATTAAAATATATATATATATATATATATATATATATATATATATATATATAAACATGATACTAAACATAATATTATTAACAATATTTGAGTCACTTAAATTATTAAAAATATAACAACATGACTATTTAAAAAAAATAAAAGTAAGCCGCGTGACACGGGGGCTAAAAGCTAGTGTGTGTGTGTGTGTGTGTATAGGGTTGGGTTAGAATAAAAACCCACTTAAGTTGTGAAAATTCTAGAAACTCATTTTCAACCACATGTTTTTAATTAAAGATTAAATCTTGTGGTCCACGATTAAAGTTAATAAAAAATATAAAAGTTTATTTGCATTTTCTCTATCCTCAAAACATATATAAAAATTACTAAAAAAATGTAAAAAAAATAGCAAAACATTTTTTTTATGTTTTGTATTAAATGTTACAACATATATTACATGTAAAAAAAAACGATGTTACATAGGGTTTTCACGGGTTTTATCAACTCAATAGGGTTTTTAAACTATACTTCTCCGATATATATATATATATATATATATATATATATATATATATATATAGATTAAGAATCATAGTTTGAATGATGATGAGAATATATATATATATATATATATATATATATTAAGAATCATAGTTTGAATGATGATGAGATTTCAAGTGGTCACTTCTGTCTTCAAATATCATGTCAGTGTAGTGTTGTTATTTGCCGATTTCAAGAATCAAGTTACTAGTTTTCTTGACTTATCAATCTACACTCTTTAACTTAAAATACAATTATTTGAAAAATAATGTTTTTGTTTGTATATTACTAAATAATCCACCAACTAGTTACATCATCCCACATGCCATTTCAAACTTGTAGACACATTCTATTTTATATTTTGTATATAAAAAGGTTTTTTACAGACACCCCACTTTTTGCTAAAACACCCACCAATACGCTACGTATAGCTCTATACGGGGCGTATTGGTTGTTTTTTCTAGAAAAAACCACCAATTTTGTCTTATTATGTTTTTTGTCTTAATATCAGAAAGGGCGTATTGCCCTATACGCCGCCTCTGATATATATATATTTTTTTAATTTATTATTTGTTATTATTATTATTATTTGTTGTTGTTATTAACATAGCCGGGGTTCTAAACATTCGTTTGGATCGATCCAGCGGCGTTAAGTTTGTTTTTACTTATATTATCATATCTCAAAGTTTCAGGTTCTAAAATGTCGCTGGAATCGATCCAAACAGATGTTATTAATATAAAAGATTTGTTATTATTATTATTATTATTATTATTTATTGTTGTTATTAACATAACCGGGGTTCTAAACAACCGTTTGGATCGATCCAGCGGCATTAAGTTCGTTTTTTACTTATATTATCATATATCAAAGTTTCAGGTTCTAAAATGTCGCTGGAATCGATCCAAACGGATGTTTAGAACCCCGGTTATGTTAAATTAAACGTTTAAGCGAGTTGGTACTGACCAGAATCTGAACAGCGAGTCGGAAGTCGGGTTTTGGTCTGTAATTTTAAAATTTTGCTACAAAAATAAAAGTCTTCTAGACCGAAAGCCGGTTCCGACCAGAAGCATGAGAAATTGACTAGTCAAAGATGTTTGACTTAGCCTGTAGTTTCCGAAAATGCGATTTTTAGCCTTTTTAAGCTATTGTAAAGGTTTCTAAGGGACATTTGGCATAAATGAAAGTTATGAAATTATAAAATAAGTTAAACCAAGTTAAATACCAATAAATACAAGAATTAAATAGTTCGAAAGATCCGTATTACGATCCCGAATCGGTTTAATGAATATAAATACGAAAAATCCGAGATGTTACAGCACCCTCATCGGAATTATAATAGTAATAATAATAATAACAATAATAATAAATAATAATAATAATAATAACAATAATAATAACAAATAATAAATTAAAAAAAAATATTTTAGAGGCGGCGTATAGGGCTATACGCCCCTTCTGATAATAAGACAAAAAACATAATAAGACAAATTTGGTGGTTTTATTCTAGAAAAACCAACTAATACACCCCGTATAATGCTATACGGGACGTATTAATGGGTGTTTTAGCAAAAATGGGGTGTCCCTGGCAGGACCCAATATAAAACATAGAATTCAAATTGTATAAGCACACATAAGTGACATAAGTGATCGCAAATCTTGTCCTTTATTTCCCATCAAATCAGTCTCGAGTTTTTGTCTTTTTTTAATAAATGTTACTTTATTTTTAATAAATGAGCCTATCCGTTTGTAAACCACCCACGATAGATTGATATAAATCTCAACCCATAGCCCGAGCCGAGCCCGAGCCGTATACCAGAGCCCGAGTATGTGAGCCGAGCCTTATAATGTTTGCTTAGTTATCGTACCAAGCTCGAGCTTTGTATGAGAAGATCGTTTAGGTTCGTTGAGCCTTAACGAGCCTAGTGCATTTTTAAGTTTTTAACTCTTTTGGACTTCTATGTATTAATTTTAAATTGCATCCTCGAGCTTTGGCTCATTTAAGGTACTGCTCACGAATTCAAGCGGAGCTTAGGATTGTTAAGGTTTCTCAACATATAAAAAAATAACTAAAACAATGTATATAAGATTGTTAATGAATAATAAACGAGCCAAGCCTGAGCTGAGCTCGAGCTTGAAAAAATGATATGTGAGCCGTGCTCGAGCTTTAGAGACATAGCTCGGAATGAGACGTAGTCGAGCTGTTGTAGGTTACAACACCCCTGTTTTTATTTTTATCCAACTCTGGGTCCGGTTGGTTATTTTATGTATTTTCAACAACTCATCATCCGAATTTATATGAAACATGTTAAAAAATTCCGAAATAGGTCAATGGAGATGACAATACAGCCCAAAATAGTGTCCCAATCAAGATTTGTGATGGTTCAACAAATTGGGCTTGTTCAACTCACCTATCCATTATTTAATATTTTGTTTATAATTTAATAACTATAATTACCAATTAAAAATTACTAGATAAATTATAAGAGAAAACTAAGCTTACAATATTATATAGAATCAAATCTGATATGCTTAACCTATATATAATAGTAAAATAATTCTAAGATAATGACATAAAATCATAAAATAGTAGAGGATGGGCCAATAATGGGCTAAAGCCCGACAAGAAAAGAAATCTGCTATTTTATGAAGGGACCGGTTTTATGTAAACCCAACCGAACCAATTTGACAATAAAACCGGTTCTTAAATCGCCAGTTTCAGAACCGGTTTAAGATCTACCAAACCGGTTTGAGAAAAACCGGTTGTAAACTGGGCCGGACTGGGCCCATCTTGCTTCTAACCAAGATTTTAAACCGAACCGGTTTGAGTCAAATCTTTTTTGACCGGTTGTTGACCAAACCGGTTCGGTTTGAGTTTAAAACCGGTTTTATACACCTTTAATAGGAGATACATGTTATTTGTGATTTGTTTAAGGCCCAACAAAAATTAACATACAACATGAAGGGACCTCTAGTTAGGCCACCCGTGGCCCCGTGCCATGGGCTTGGGAGACCTATCTCCGTGTCAATCCAATAAGTCCCAAGACATAATGGTTTCAAATTACATGGCGTATTTGGATAAGACTTAACAGTACTACTAACATAACATCAAACATCGACGATAATTTTGCTGCTCTATTAAAGTGATAACATTAAGTATATGAATAGAGGTTTAATTGAAACAATTTAACTAACTGAAATTAACCTATAACCGAAACCTGTTAATAACCAATAGAGGTGTTATAAGTGTAACCGGTTTGGTTACAAAAAGAACTATAGGTTACTAACAACAAGTCAGGAGTTTTCAAGCCAGGAACCAACTCCAAGGATATAACGAACCTTTTAACCATTCCCTTATCTAACATCCCATGTGAGTCTACCTTTGGTACACGCAAACAAGCAGCTTTAATCATGTTAAACGTGTTGTGTATCTCGTTTATTAAAATGTTCATGTCATGGTTTAAGTAAATGATATGTTTAATCTTGTCGTGTCGTATTTGACTTGTTAAATATTTATATGCTAAATATTTATATATAAATATTTACAAATAAATGTTTACAACCTCACAATAAATTCTTCAAAAAAATTATAATACAACTAAAAGAAATTGGGGATGATTAGATGTTAAGTGGGTTGCTTTTAATATAATAATTTTCAATTTTGAAATGATTGAAGGGTGCACTTGCATTGTACGTAGGAGCATGCCATTTGCCATGAACTACTTTTACTAATTTACTTCAAAAGCAGATGTCCGAATGTGACATTTGACGTTAGTGCTTTCCATTTTAAACTTTACATTATATCAAATCAAGAAAAACAGAAGATAAAACAACTTTTCATCTAAAACAAATTTGATTAATATACTTTATATAATGTTATATCAACTTATTTATAGTGATAGTAATTATGCATGTAAATAAAAAGTAGTTGGACTACTAAAAATATTTGCATTAAATCAAGTAAAACTGTTTAAGTTAAATCGTAGGCAATCTATGACCTTTTATACATTTTGCTAATAAATACACAAACAAGCAACGCGTAAGTAGAAAACCTGAAACGTTTTTCCATTGAGGCACTACCAAAGCAGGTGGACCTTTCCCATTTGCATAATCTTTGGTCTGTCATGAGAAAAAACGAGTTAATTTATACATCGAGCCCGTATTTCATACATCAAGCATATTAAGCTTGCAAAACAAACCGTTATATTGTTTGTGTAAATATAATTACATAATAAGTATTATCATCTACATCTGTATAGTTATGATAACAAAAACAAAAGTAAATAATATAAATTTTGCACATATGGTTATAAATATGCACAAAGAGTTGGACTGAGTTCTTAAAATAAACAAGACAAACTCAAGATTAGGCGTGACTTAGATTCAACTTGACTCGTTTAGAGTACCCAACGCCCTTAGTTTGACACCCATTTTGGGTACCACCAAGAGTGTTCAGTTCAATTGCACATTTAGACTACGTTAAGTCAGGTGACCTTATTGCACATGACAATAGAAGGTTTATAAATTTTGTATTGTTATATGATGTTCCAAATATACACTACAATAAAAGCTAGTATTAGTTACTTAGACACTAAAATAATCCAAAACAAATAGTTGATAAATATACTTATATACATGCATATATACATGTATATATACACGTATATATATATCTTGTGTATATATTATATACGCATCCCGCCTTTTACTCATACTATCATGCTTCCATGTTAATCCAAAGATGACATTAGACAACAATTACAATATAATCATAGGATAACCCTATATATAATTGCTTGAAGTAACTCCAAGGATGACATTAGACATATTCTAATAAAATTAGATTATCTTAGGATAACTGCTTAAAGTACTTCCACACTTTGTGAGGTGGGAGCAAGAGTTGACTTTGCCTTTTATGATTGTAAGTAACGTTGACTTTATTCATGTTCTCTTTCTTGACTTTGACTTTTGGATGACAGCTTCTTTTCTTATATTCAAATATCAAAATAGTAAATAGTAAATTTACCACTAAATTGTGTAAACTTGGGAGGCTTTATTTTTTCTTTTGAATTTTTTTAACCCAAAACTCACCCACTGTCTAATTCTATTCTTAAATTATATATGTGTTCACTACAATTCTGTAAGTTTGGCGGTTGGCTGCTTCTTTTGGAGTGGTTCACAACCGCTTCAAAAAAAGGACCATTTTATACAACGGCGTTTTATGAAGCGCTCCTAAAACCGCTTTATAAGATCGATTTCACCGCTCCTAAAGATCAGATGTGTACTATGTTGGTCCAGACAGAACAAATAATCAGATCAAACAAACTAACGAACAAACAAACACGAGATATTTGGGTTGACAACACACGACTCTTTTCATATAATCAACCGAACTTAACTAGCGAACATCATGAACTTAACAAACTTACAAGGAGAAGAGACTCAATAAAAACAATAATCTAGACCCCTTTTTATAGATTTACTAAACTCGTTCTTCAAGACAATTACTAAACTTTCTTTACAAGACAAGCATTTCCTAAACCTATTACAATTCAATTAATTAAATTAAACATAACAAAATAAACCCTTAACTTTATTACCAATTCAAGATTAACATTCATACTAGTGATAGAATGAAGAGATTTTAGTAAAAATAAAACATGAAAACGAAGACGAAAATGATGTTCGATTCTTAGATTGGTTTTGTACACACATCATGACTCGACCCACTAGAAAACACCTTGAAAAAAAAAACACCAAACACCATAACATTTGGAGATGTTAAATGATCTAAACAAACATCTTCCTTCATTTTACTTTCCTATCTAACTAAAGCCCGAATAGTTAACCGGTCCACTGCTTATGGCCCGGAAACCATTTCGGGCACTTTGGGCTAAAATAACTCGACACCACCTTCGCGTTTAGTAGTTCCACGATAGGTTTATACTTCACACATCTTGGAGTCTTGTACTGATTAATTGAAGCACCTAAACTTATTGCATAATCCATCAACTTATCAAACGTCCCATTTTCAACAGTCTTGATCTCCAACGGTCCTATTGACTTATCAGAGGCTCGACCCTGTCTGTAAACGCTATTCAACGACTCTTCGATAGTAAGACAACAATCTTCAAACACTGAAGCGGGAATCATATTCAACCCGTTTTCGCTAACCTCCCAAAAGATCACATAGTGACCAGGGATCGTGGTTGTGTCGGCATAGCTCGTGTACTCAGTCAAAGTCGCGTTAAATGGACCCAAATGGTTAACCGCATTCTCAACTGCTTTATGTAGCTCAACTTCGTCGGTTTTGTCGGAGTCAATACTTAATGCCACATTCTTTCTACGTATGAAACTGAATTGAGGAGCTTTGTTCTTGAATCCCACAACTTTAAGAATATCACCAACTCTATACCTATAAAGACCTACACATAAAAAATAAAAATAAAAACTTAAGGCTCTGATATCATGTAGAATAAAATAAAACTTTAATAAATATCCTAATACCTAAACTAGAAAAAGAATAACGTGACTAAAAAAACTTTAAGATAAGTGATAAACGTTAAGTCAAATAATAATAAATACAATAGATAATAAACTCAGCTAACAGAAACAAACCAGCATAAGTTGTGACTACAAGCTCATATTCTTGACCGAGTTTAACATCCGCAAGATCGACCAATTGTAGATTTTCTTTTCCACTTTCCCTCGTGACGGGGCCCACACTGCTTGCGGCTCGATTGACCGGAAGAAACTCAAAGTAAGCCATGGTGGGTATGATTGTGTAGGCAACTTCACTAGGGCTACAAAGTGGGTTCAAATTGACACCAAAATAACACTCAGAAGATGCATACATTGTGCACACAAGAGGCAACCCATTGCTATAATAATCAAGGGTTGGTATATATTGAGCCATTGACCCGGTCACAATAACATCAACATACTTTGTGTTAGGCCATAACCTAGTAATAATCCCTTGCCACGATTTTATCGAGCACTCGTGCTCGATAAAATCCGCAAGACTCGGGTCAGGTTTCAATATTTTCATAACCGATTCTCTCACCAACGGGTCGGTAATACCCGAATTCAAACTACCCGTACGAATATCACGGGTCAAAAGACCCCAATTCTTTTCCAAAAACCGAATAGCCCGAATGAACCCGGAGGCAAAAACCGCCCCAACCCGAAGAACCTCTTGGTTAAGGCACAACCCACAAAGCATTTGGGAGTACATGCTTTGGTATGAGTCCGGGCATAGAATGGTTTCGTTCGGGCTTGTGTAGTTCGTATACGGGTCGTATGGTCTTTCTTGAAAATGAGGGCTTTTGTAGTAACTTGTTAAAACGGGTCGGGCCACGAGCCCACCCGGGGTTTTGGCTTCAGATTTTATGAATAAGAAGTACATCCCTTTGCCTTTATCTAACCCGGGTACAAACTGGTTCATCACTGGCATTAATAAACTGTATAAGAAAGATCTTCTTTTGAGCTCATCTTCAATGGTGGGCATTAGTTTTCTTTCTCCTCCTGATGTTCCTGAACTGTAAATTAATAAAAATCCATCAACATTTTATAGTTTATGGATTTTTTTTTTGTGACAACGTGACATCAAATGGTTAAGAATGATAATATTAATAATGGTACTCTAGGTGTGGGGAAGGTTCATGTGCATTTTTATCTTAACATGAGAACGTAAGAAATAATACCAATTTATTAAAAAAACGAGAAAATAAGAAACAATATCAATCTACATAAACAATGATTTATAATAACAAAGAAAAAAACCTAAAATTTACAACAAAAGAATCAAAATCAAGAACAAAATAATAACAACATATACTAGCAAATATTATAACAACAAAAGAAAAAATCTAATAATAACAACAAAATATAAATCAGCAAATACTTAGAACGTCTCATGATCGAAAATTAGCAAATACGAACAAAATATAACTACAAATACCTATAAAAATAAACCTAATGATAACAGCAAATTAGTTCTCACCGTTCTCATGTTAAGAATAAAATGTATTTGATCCTGCATCCTCTAGGTGTTATTTAAAAGTTTTGTGATACTGGATAGGGGCCGGTGTGCATGGTTTCGTTTGGGTCGGTTTTGAGTTGAAACCAGACAAAACCGAAACTTTGATTTTTGAATTTTTAAAATTAAACCATTTGGTTTTGGGCCGAAAAAAATTGGTCCAAAATAATGTATTTTGACCTAAATTATTTTGTTATTTAATAACTAAATGATTATTATATATTTAGGCTAAAATATTTAAGTTACACATTTTTTACATTTTTATAGGTTACTTAAAATTTAAAAAATAAAAAAAAAAACAATGAAAATCTATAAATTTTGGTTATGATCATTTGTTTCGGTTTACATTACATACAAAACCAAAACCGGGCTGTAAGTTTGGTTTTTATAAAAATAAAAGCCAAACCATCATTTTTGTTTTGGTTTTTCAATATTTTTGGTTTCTGATTAGTTTCTCGGTTTCATGCACTCTACAGTTTGCATGGGGTGGCACACGAACTCCATAGAGTTTAGTGAAAAACATGTAAAGGACTATTTAAGTTTGATGAAAACTGTATAAAGTTCGCCTGTCACACCATTAAACTTTAGAAAACAGTGTTTAGACTTGTCATGAAAACTTTACATATGCAATAAATATATAGAACATAGAAGTACAAGAAATATTAGAACACACTTAAAAGTAACAGTCTTGTTTCTAACAACTTACAACCTACTTTTAAAAAATATTCAACTTTATATAACAAAAAATTATGTAGCTTATAACTTATTTAAATGAATGTTATCAAATTTATGGTACCTTGTTAAGAATTCAGAAATGGGATGGGAGGAAAGAATAGCGGATTTATCGCCATTGGCGATACGAGTAATATCATCATGAAGATCCTCATAGGTGACAACAGGAATTAGTTTCTTGAATGTTTCACGGTCGGTGTGGCCAGAGAGACCGTGGCGGTTAAGGTATTCCACGGAAGCATTTTGGCTAAGGATTTCGGCTAGGATTTGTTTTTGGACTTGGTCCGGGTTAGAGGTGACATCTTCGATGAACTGAAGAGCGTTTTTGTTTTTTTCGGTGAGGGTGTAGTTCGCCGTGGCTAGTCCGCCTTTCGGTGCTTCGGGCATGGTGTGCAAGAGAGAAATGAGAGTGTTTATGAGAGAAATGTGGTGGTTTTGTGGAGGTAGGATGATAGAAGGTGGTGTTTATATAGGAGAAAAATGAAGGTAAGGTGTTGTGTATAATCCATTTAAAGTGCAAAATGACTGTTTATTAAAGAAAGTGACATGAAGGTAAGTGTGTAACTTATTTTGGACAAGTGTGACGCTTAAGTTCTAACTAAAATTCACCATAAGTAGAATATTAAAGATAATAATATGAGTTCGTGTAAGGGGATGGATAAGTGGATAATGTTCGTATATATATAGTACAATTCAGTTTAAAGATAAATAAATATTATTATTGAACTTAACTTAATTACAACTAATAATATTTTTGAATTATATTATTTTTAAGATGTGCTTGAATCCATTCATATTATAAATTAGAAATGTTTTAATGTAATAATTATGGTACATGACAGTATTCTTGATTAAAGAATTTCAATAATATTTTAAGATATTCTAATTAATGAGATAATTCAAGAAATAAAACAGTATGTTTATATAGTTTATGAAGTTATGAACATAAGTACTAGAATGAATTAGACTAAACGGTTCGGTTTCGTTTATAGTTGGGGATTCATCACATTATTTAGTTGACAGAACATATAATAATTTATGTAAAAGATTGTGTCAGTTGAGGGTTAAAACCATGGATAAATAATAATTACTAACAATAGTAACTCTATTAATAATAACTTAGTTATTGTTGACAAACCTAGTTACTGTTGATGATTTATATGCCAACGATAACTTAGTATCTACTTATTACACAAGTCGTTGTTGATATACAATTAATTAGTTTTGACAACCTAGTTACTTCCGATAAAAGTTGCTTAGTCCTTTGGACCACACACCAAGATGAAAAATATACTTCCTTGGATCCTTCTCGTCTGTTGGGTTCGCGCCTTTGAACCAACGAGCTCATTGGATCTAGTTATCATAATAGTCTTAAACAAATATGCACTATACCTTTATTTAGTTAATCTCAAATAAATCTAGTTAACTAAAATGGTTTGATGTCGCTAAAATCACGTACATATTTTGATACCTTTAATCAATCGTTCTCTAACCCAAATAAAAATATTTGTTTTAAACATGAATAAAGATCTGTTAGACATGAGACGATTTTAGTACTCCCAATCTCATATATGATTATAAACCATGTTTGTACCCATCGGGAACCTGTTACTCAATACTCATGCAGTTCACGGGTATCAAGTTTACCTATTTATGATCTTATTGGGTTGAATGCTACTGGTTGGAATTCACATTCTCAAAACCCGATAATAAACTGACATAAAAAACCAACTTTGAATATAAAATACTCGACCACACTTGTAACAATTATATGGTTTTAACAATTACAGGTTTTTAACAACTTCAACTTACTATTTATCATATTTTTATAACTGTATAATATACTAATGTGTCCATACAAACAAGTTAGGGTAATTGCTGAGTATCACCTAATCCTTACCCGTTCAAAACCCACAAAACCTCTAAAAAGGTGTAATTTAATATATATCCGACTTCATATCTGAATACATGTTTCGAAAGTTTCATGTCAAGGGCTTTGCAATCAGTTTATTTGATTTTTTTTCATCCCTATTTACAAATATAAAAGCAAGTTACTCTAATTAACCCCAACATAAACTCACAAACTCTTAATCAAGTCAAACCTCAATGGTTCGGTGTTTACTTTCAAAGAGATATTGTGTTTGGTTGAGGGAATGTATATGGTTCACCTAACTTTGTTCATAGAGGTTTGAATTTTGACATTATTCACTGTATATCTTGTTTTCAAGCGGAAAGAAGATAAATATAATGAGAACAAGGCATACAAGTTTTTGTGGAAAATATTTCCGTACGTTCCACGAGCTTGTATATGCTATGTATCATACTTTATGTATCTCACATGAATTTTAAAGTTGCATTATATAAATTTGTTAGTATTAAATTATACACAACACAATCTAGGGTTTATTATTCGGTTTGAAACCATTCATTGGTTTGGATTCATAGTTTGAAGTTTATACTGAGTAAATTTAGCTATTATAACTTTAAGTTAACCCAATTTCCTATAGGATTGTTTTTAAATTATTATTATTATGTATTTTTGTAATCTTTGTTCTTGTTATGATTTTACCTCATATTTCTTTCATTAAAATATAATGTATATATTATTATTATTATTATGATTTTACGCCCTGCTTGCGGTGCGCACATATAATGTATATATGTGTGAACCCTTGGGTGGGCAAAAGTAAAATTGCACTAATTTTGACGTTATTTTACTAATCACGTGAAAATAACGTTAAAAGTGGCGGAAGGTTAATCAGGCATCATGTGGTGGCGTTGATAGCCGAATGACAAGGGCACATGCACCAATCAGCCGGTGTCCTGATGATTGAGTGTTATGTGTCTTATGTCCAAGGCTTGATTCAAAACTACTATCGAGCCGGGGGTCTCACCGAAAGCAGCCTCTCTATCCCTATGAGATAGAGGTAAGGCTGTCTACATCTTACCCTCCTCAGACCCTACCATAGCATTGCTATTGGTGGGATATACTGAGTACGATGATGATGATGATGATTTCTTTCATTAAAATTTATCATTTATGTGGGCAAAATTATCATTATGATCATCTTAAGTAGCGTTTTCTGTTGATGCTTAGTCAAAACCGAAGATATAGTTAGATTAATAATTCTTATTACCGGAACCAAATTGTTAGTAACGTTTCTGTTTGGTTTGATTTAGACTTCCGACTATAAAATATAAAAAACATAAACTAAAGATTTGACTCACAGTTTAACTTAAAAACTGTCAAAACCAGACCGTAAACACCCCTAAGACAATATATAAGACACATGTGAGACATAGAGCGTAATACAACATATCAACTCAAGTATCACACATGCAATATTACACATATAGCGTACCTAGCTAGAACTTAAAACAAATAACAACTTATATAAGGTCTTAAGAAACCATATTTATATATCAAGTAAAAGGTCTATAATATGGGCTATCCAAAATATATTTAATATGTTGATATTTACTCTTTTCCTTTTCATATAATAATATGATCGTCCTATTAAACTATCCTTTTCCTTTTACATATGATTGACTATCTACGTTAGAACACTCTTCAAGATGGTTTTTATATGTTTTTGCAAGTGGTAGATTAGGTAAACGTTTGGTAACTTGTGGTACAAGTAACTTTTTTGAAAAATTAGGGTTTAGAGGTCAAAAGCAAGACTTTTGATATCTTAAAGAAACTGACGACTATTTTGTAAATGTTAGCCTACACGAAAAGGTTACAATCCATTTTAATATCAATTAATGATAATAAAAAGTATTAAGTATTGAAAAAGACATCATCAATTAGTGTAAACTTTAGATATACAATTTCAACTCACACACTTAAATTACTTGGTCTATATGAACACATTAAATTGAATTGAATGAAGTTATAATCATCGTTTAAAGTATACTTCAACAATTAATTTACCACCAACTAGGTGATAAAAGGCGTTTGTCTTTGAGAACGAGATCAGGGTTCAAAACCTTGTATGTGAGTAAATTTTTTTAAAATAGTTTAGAAGTAGGAGTAAGAGCAAATGAGAATGTGTAGCTGCTAAAAAGAATTAATTATTTTAATTTAACAAATGTTAGATAGTATTATAATTTATAACTACAATTTACTATATTGATTTTATTAAGTCAGTAACATAACAAATAATTGTGTTTTGATGTGATCTAGTGTCAAGGTTGTGAATAGTGTTTTTATATTTTATGAAAAACGAATCTCGTGTTTATTTATTTATTATTTTTAGCATTTTTAATCAAACAAGTTACAAAAATTCTACCTTTCGGGTTGTTTACCGCTCATGATTTTGGTGATGTATGGTAAACAAAAATAAATAAAGATTTTTCTTGTAGGAAAATATCATCAGCACTCCATAGCTTTGAATCAATTCTCCATAGCATGCTCGTTGCTACGGATGCTGGTGGCATCCACAAGCATCCACAATGTTATTTTCTCATTAATGTGTTTGTATCAAAGCCTATGTAGCATATGAAGTAGCTCCGTATTGAGGCATTTGTCGCTTAGATTTTTTTTCATGGCATTTAGAATTTTTTGTTAGTTTGTTTTCTACCTTCGCATGTTTGTGTATGTATAGAAATGAGATCATTTAAGAACTCCTTTGAGTTGTGAGAAAACTTGAAAGCACTTTCACTTATTCAGTTAACAATATTAAAAATAAAAAAACCATATGTATTATAAGTATGCTACATCTATAATTTTTTACCGTCGATCGACTTTTAAAATAGATGTATAAAACGTTTACATTACAGTGTGAATAGTAAATATCTGCGTGATGTAAACGTTTAACAAACAAACTTATTATAAATCTTTTTCTTTAGTTTTAATCAAACCATGTTGAATACTTACAGCTTCACAAAGTTTGTTGGCAATGTAAGGTTTCTCTGGCCGGTTTAATAACGTGTGAGTGCATGTTTTCCTTTGAAAACAAGTGATCAAGTGATACTTTTTCAAATGGATAATTAATCCATAGACATATATGAATTGTACATAAATTGAAGTAATTATTGTTTGAAATTGTGTAACACCTGACCAATTTTCGCCTTTTCACTTAAAGATAATCTCAATATTGATGATCATGACTCAAGGTGTAAGATTTTTTTTTCTTAAATAAAAGAAAGAAACAACCGTTCACGTTATCTTTGAAGACACAAAAACAGTAGGTTTTTTTCTGGTGAAAAATAGAGCAAATGATCCTTCCATTAATCCTTTTAACACTGTTAAGTTTTTTGTTATTGCTAAAGGTTCCATGTTATATACTGAAATTTCCTTAAAATAAAAATAAAAATTAAAAAAGCAAGTCTAAGTTTTAAAGTTTTATAGTAAAATTTTTATAAAATGCAAGTGGTTGACGAGGACTAGAAGATCAAGTGGGTGTTTGATGCAAGTCACTATAAGGTTAGATTGTGGTAGGTTATTAATGCTAATGTTTATGGTAAATAAACACACTCAAAACAGATTTACATAAAAATAAACACTTTTTTACGAGCGTGATGGATCATTAATTAATTAAGATTAAAATAGACATTTTTTTACGAGCATAAGCAAAAGTTCACACCATCACCATTTTGGTGGGGTGGTTAGAAGTTTTACTTTATGTTCATATAAGAGTTTCTTATGTTTATGCTTGACGTCGCAGGTTCGAATATGCCATATTCTTGGGTTTAAGTGTGGTGAAGCATCAATAGGTGGATTAGGATCACGACATCAAACCTCCTGAAAGCTTTCCAAGAGTTTAGCCAGTGCTCATTGTTAACAAAAATAAATAAATAAATAATAATAATAATTAGAGTTCACTCATGTTGAGGTGGCCATCAAACCATTCATTGTGAAGTCCCATAGATTTACATGGCATCTTTAAGTCTCATAGATGTATTAACTTGCTAAAAAAATAAATGTTTTATAAAGTATTTTTTAAGATAATAATATAATATGTAATTTATACACTATGTAAAGAGAAAACACCCCGGGAAGGTTTCAGGCGTGATTCTCACATGTGTATACCACTTACTAGGGAGAATACCATTGTAAAAGATTTTAAACCCGAGTAACTAACAGTTGATGTAAGGACTTTCCTTCGAAGAGCTGTCATTCAGACTACCGTTACTAAAGAAAAAGTAAACAGAAACACCCAAATCAAAAGTATTGAATTTGAAAATGGGGTGATGATGGTAATAAAAAGCATATGCATAATGATAATGCCAAAGGGATGGTACCATTGGGAGTACTATAATGATCCGGAAACACTTTTTTAGAGGTTAAATTGATATTTTATTTTGGCCAATCATTTACTACAAAACCATTTTATTTATTTATCCCTCTAACTACAATAACAAATATTGGGTTTTAACTTTTAATGTTGTTACAAGCTTCTTTTCTTTTCATGTAATTGTTTTTTTTCTTTTGACTTTTGATACTGGTTTTTTCTTTTAACCAAATATTGATTTTTAATAAAAGTTTGTCATTAAAAAAATAAGAAAAAGAAAAATTAAGAACAAGACATGCATAACAGTAAAGACTCTTTACACCTTATCATCAACTCTTTAATTCTTTTACGGTAAGAGAATCAAAAAATCGAAAATAATGTATAAAAGTAGATTTTATAACGTTGGAGAACATTTAAGTTCCTTCAATAAAAAACCAAATGAGAAGATGGAATATAAGGATGTCCAATTTAGCATGTGTACTAACTAATTCATTGTCGAGAATATATGTCTAACATATGTTTATACTTTTCGTCATAGGGAAACCAAGGTCCCCTGGCCTTGATAACTGAAATTCGTCAAATCATATTTTCAAAATCTGAATTGCATAAGAAAAATATGAGTTTGATCTCTAGCATTAAACGACTGTCTAGTTAAGATGTTCTGCTTAATTATGCCATTGTCGTTATTAAGAGTAAATTGCTTTTTTCGTCCTTGAGATTTGTCTAAATCTGCAGTTTTAGTCAAATAGTTTCAAATTTGTGATTTTCGTCCATGTGGTTTCATTTCACTTGCAATTAAACCCGAATTCACCAATTCCATTAAAATATGGTCGCTAAACCCATCAGCTTGTCCTTCACGTGGGGGCAGTTTTGTCCCTTTTCTCCCCAAATAAACCTAGTCCTAATTCGCAAGCCCCTTCATGTGAGGGGCTGGTGTGTATTTTGGGGAAAAAAGGACAAAACGGCCCTTCACGTGAAGGACACGCTGATGGGTTTAACAACCAGACTTAACAGGACTAGCAATTTTTTAGGTTTAATTGCAAGTGAAATGAAACTACATGGACGAAAAATCGCAAATTTGAAACTATTTGACTAAAACCACATATTTAGACAAACCATAGAGACGAAAACTGCAGTTCACTCCGTTATTAAAGTATTAATAGCGAATAGCGATTCAAATATATTTAAAATCAGGTAATTTTTTTAAAAACATATGCCATAAGATGTTTATTAAATTACACTAATAAAATAATATCATGACTATAGTTGTAAATAAGGAAGGTTGAATATATGTTGTGGCCGATAAAAATGGCTTTAACAAGGTAGAAAAAGTAACACTACCAAACAAACAGTACACGCCACTGGCCTCCATTTATCCACCCTTTATATTATCCACATCCACGTTTCATAATATTTTACTACAATTTGTTGTTTTTTTTTATAATTTTATTATAACCTACGCCGGAGGGTGTTACGGGAAGCCCCCCATCTTGTTCTTTCCGTAACAAGGCTCACGGTGATATGTTTTGCAGAATATACATCCGGATTTAGTTTGATTGTTGATTCATATCGACCTTGGTTCATTTATTAACCCTTACCCGATGGAAATATTGATCTAACCCTAATACGATTTGGATATGTGTTTCTTCAGTATATTTTCTGTAACTAAAGATAGTGATATCGGAAGTTCTAAAAATACTGTTTGTTTTCATACAATAAACAGTTACAATATATAAAGATAAACGGGATCCATAAGCTCGATGCTCAAACCCGAAATATATAAGTTTCAATAAGCGAGTTGTATTATAGTAAGCATACAACATATTGTGTATGTATGTATTTTTGGTTCTAGATCGATGTAGCTAGCAAAACATGTTGTGTTTTGCTAAACGGATTGAACATGACACGCTACATTAAACACAACTGGTTAATCTGAACACATCACATTTAACTAAATGTCATTTTCTTGAACAATAATACAAACATATTTAATAAGTTGGTTACACGACACGATGCGTTTAATATGAGTAAAGGTATTGTATTTGATCATTACTTCATGCAGAAGTTACATATTTCAATAACTAATTAGTCAATGAAAGTATAGAGATTAAGTAGTTACACGCTACATAATTAGTCAGGTAAAATACTAAAAAGACTTCTATTGCACTCATATTTTTTTACCATACTAATTTTTTTGGTTTTTAATTTATGAAGATTGAGATTATGGATTACAAAACTATTTAAATTCTTATTGTTACATTTATTGATAGAAATTTAACTGATTTAAAATTATTGTTTAAATCTAGTAAATTTAATTAATTGAAACAATTATTTAAAATTATTTACTTGATGCTTTTATTTTTTGTATAGCTAGTTTTAACCCGGCGTTGGTAAAACTCAAAAGGTGATAAAACACAAGTGTTGAGCCGATAAGTCGACGTGAATTCGATCTGTGAAGTACACTATTATACTGGAATTAAAACCAAACATAAAACAAAAAAAAACTATAAAAATTGAGGTGGACCAATGGGGTGGTGTCGGTCGGTAAAACTCGAGCGTTGGTAAAACCCAACCATTTTCGATCCCGGGCATTGAAACGGTGAGTCTACAGGAATTCGATCGGTTTCCATCACGCTCGTTATAATACCAGGAACCAAAAAAAATTGGCGTGTGGCCGGTCTCTATTACGTTTGTTATGGTGACTGCTAAAAAAACAAACCAAAATTTGCGGGCTGGTTCGGTGCCGCCAAGTGGCCCAAGAGGGCACTTGCGGCACCAAGCTTATTATTTGATACATAGTATAATTTGCCATTTGAATATCCCAACCACAGACTGATTTGTACGAGCAGTTTTGTTGCATAGTTTGTCGGACTAGTGCTCCAAATAATATGGACTACGTTTTCCTCAGCCCATTATTTGTTTGAATGTGTCTTGGCAAATAATCTTGGTAGTATCCTATGTAAGAGATAATGTTTATAGCGACCTTGGATATGTCTTGTTTGTTAAATCGAAATACACTTTTAATTACAAGATGGAGAAAGACAATTCATGACCTTTCTATAAATGTAACGCTATATGTTGGTTATGTTTTGATCTCGGTGACTCGATTGTAGCCATTGTTAATGTAGTATCATAATTAAAACATATTCGGGCTATATGAATTCTGTGTGATTTCTTTTTTATTGAAATACCTAAAAATCAATCTCAATTCATTGGGCCTTTCGATACAATCAAATAGAAATTTGTGGGTGCGGCTAACTCCTCATAAAGTCATAAGGTAATTGTATAAGTTTCCAAGGTAAAACTACTGTAGGGGTTTTAAAACCTTTGAACTTCGAATATGGTAAAATAGCTCCCAGACTAGCACTTCCGCGCAATAATTCTACCAAAGGTCTTTCGTCCCCCCCCCCCCCACTTCGTCGGCCCTTGTCGCCTTCCTTAACAAGCCCTCGAGCCTCCTTATGTTAATTTTGTATTCATATCCTCAAATGACTGAGGATTGAATCTTATATGTGTAGAGTAAAAATGTTAATTTTGTGTACATGTGATATAAATTTGATTTAAATGTTGCATGTCAGAATTTTTTTCATGTTATATACTCAAAGGGATCGGTCGAGATTTTAACACTATAATGGTACTAGAATTTGTTATTCATTGGAGACCGACAGCCCCCATACCACAAGGGAAAGATCCGCTCCTAATGTAGTGCATAATATTCAACTATACCAAGAAAATAAGCTCACAAATTTAGTCATTTTTAGAAATATGTTATGCATTTGTATATGTAATGGCACAAATATACACATGTGTGTGTAACTAAGTAAATTGTGAAGAAAAAAGTTTGTGATTTACTTTTTTACCAAAGTTCCTTTTAAGAAACAATGAATCATGTATTGTGTTGTGTTGTACTTTTGATTGAAATCCTATCCTCACACATGGTGAAAAGGATAAATAAAAAGAAGCTTCATGACGCCTATAATTGTGAAAATATAAGCATACAAATAATAAATTATTTTGATGAACCAATAAACTATGAAATTGATCATATCAATTTTTTGTGATTAATTTATCTTTTCGTAATTTTATATATACGGTAAAAGGTGTAAGCTTTAACGTGGAAGCAACAAATGTTAAAATTTATAATTTCTTATTAGAGAGTACGTGTATACATTTTTTGTGTTATTAAAATACTTTGAAGACACCTATAAGCCTATGAACACCGGTAAGGATTATATGTAATTGATTAAAGAAAAAATCATGTAGTTTTAAGGGGGTGGTGATGTGAGCAAGCATAAGCATTTCCGATTTAGAAGTTCTATTCGATTTATCTTTATACTCAATAAATTAGGAAATGTGGTGTCACGTAACATAATTCTATTACCCTGGAGGTCGTTTATCAAAATAGTTTTTAAAAAACCAAATATTCCAAAAAATTTGAGATGTAATATAACCCTAGTTTTCATTTATCAAACATGTTTTTCTTTGAAAAATATTGAATAACTATTTTTTTTATGTTTTAAAAGTAGCCATAAATCTACACTTAAAAGATGCTAACATGAGGTTGTTTTAAGTTACAAAATAAAAATGCAACAAAGTCATGGTCCATCGTTTTAGGCAAGAATATAAATTATTGGGTTCAATAGGAGGAGATAAACTTTGATTAAAGCTTGAAAAGAAACAAGATTAAGAAAAACATGACAAGATGGATCACAAAAGAAATGACATGACAAGTCAAAAAAAAGATCAATGACTTTATGTGATTCCAAAGTTAAGGTTATATTATCCTTAGCAACTTAATTTATTTATTTATTTATTTATTTTTTTGAAAAGGCGGTATTTTATAAAAATAAATAAAAACAGTCATAGCAAGTAGCTAGAACAAAAAAACATAAAACATTACAAATACAATAGAGGGCTCTTAAGCCACTCGATCCTAGAAATATTATATTTACGATTTCTGCTACTATACCATAAGAACGAGAAATTTAAAATTTCATCAAATATCGTTTCTTTGTTATGCCGATTCTTCTCAAATACCAAGTCATTTCTGAATCTCCAAATAATCCACCAAGTGACAAATATAATCATCCCGATCATATCTTTCTTATGAGTTTGGACTCTTAAAGTGTCCCACCAAGTCATCAGCTCAATCGGAGCCAAAGAGGAAGACAACGGTAGGCCAAGCCAAGAAGCAACAAGACCCCAAATCCGATTAGCCACCGAGCACATACCGAAAACATGGTCAATAGACTCCTCATGATCATTACAGATAGGACATAAAGAACTCGGAATGTCTATACCCTTACACACCAGATTAACTCTCATAGGAAGTCTCATAAGTAACACCCTCCAAGCACAAATATTAACTTTTCTAGGAAGAAATTTGAACCATATTGTCTTTCGAGCCCACGAAGGAAGAATAAAGTCATCAATAACCTTCATTACACCCTTAACCGTGAAGTCTGTCATATCCCCAAAACTCCAAATCCATCTATCTTGAGAATCCGTTAAACTTACATGTCCTAACTCCACTATCAAATTATCAAATTGTTCACTTTCTCTCCCCCCTCTAATCTCTCTTCTCCAATTCCAAGAACCACCGTCTGCCCTTTGATTAACAAAACATTGCTTGTCCATTTCCAATGAATAAAGGCGAGGATATTTGACCGCCAACGTACTACTTGTCCTCCAACAGTCTAACCAAAATCTAGTTTCTTGACCATTTCCTATCTTTTTTTGAACAGCCGAAAGAGGAATTACTTCTAAATCATGTAGTTTATTAAATGAGTTACACATAGACGACCACACACCCGACCCTAACCCACTATTTTCACGATAGTTAGGATTCATTTCAACTCCATATATGGCTTTGATCAACTTAACCCACACACAATTGCTATCTGAAACAAACCTCCAACGCCACTTTTGTAAAAGAGCCTTGTTAAATGCCTCCAAGGACCCAATCTCGATACCTCCTTTCTCTTTAGAGGCCAACACTTGTTTCCAAGACACCCAATGAATTTTTCTTTCGTCATTTTTAAAACCCCAAAAGAACCGAGACCGAATTCTTTCCAAAACCTTCAAAACACTTTAGCAACTTAATTAATTATTTTATGATGTTTATTGTTCCTAATTGGCTAATAGTAATATGTTATAGATGAGGATTAGTGTCTTCTAATATACTTTTGGTCATAGCCTTCTAATATATATATCAAATGTCAATGATTAATTTATAAAGATAAAAAAACGTTTTAATATTTTATTATTGCAAAATGTTAACTTTGTAAAGTTAAGAATAATGTCTTGTTAAACTATAATTCGTTTTAACTAAACGAGTGGGATGTTGTTCCTCATTCAGATATTAAAAAAACATTGAAAATGATTAAGATATTAGATTTTGGTTTGACTGTTAGGTGTCAGGAACTACTTTGGCTGTCAAATATCTTCGTCTTTATTTGTTGGAGATGAATAAACAAAATTTGGTTGATCAAGGGTAAATAATCGTCTTGGATTTTGAGAAGAGATATTAGGGAAGGAAGATAAATTGAACAACTTTTTAATTTGGTAGTCGAGTTGGAGCAGGTAACTTTAACATACACTCCATAGTTGTGTTTGAAAACTTAAGAGATATTACAGAATTCACGGTTAAAGAAGTTAACAAGGTTATTGATGAATATATTCTTCTGACGATGGTTAGAAAGACAATATGGTTTACATTTCTTTTTGTAAAATTTAATATTTGTGTTTGGAGGGTGTTGCTTAATAAATGATGGGTAGGGAATAGATGTTTCGATTACTCTATGTCCGATTTGTAATGACAATGAGGAATCGTTGGTTCATGTCTTTGGTGCATATTCTGTGGTTAGAGGAATTTGGGGTCTCATTGTTGCTTGGCTTGGTCTTCCATCATCTTTGTCCACAAAACTGATTGATATGATGTCTTGATAGGATACGTTGAGAGTTCAATCTCATAAGAAATATTTAATTGGGATGGTTGGTTTTTGTCACTTGGTAGGTTATTTGGAGATTCAGAAACAACTTGTTTTCGAGAAGAATCGTCATACCAAATAAACCCTATTTGATGAAATTTTACACTTTTCATAAGTGTGGTAGAACAGTGGGAATAGAAAATGAAATATTTCCAGGATCGAGTGGCTTAAGAAACTTTTTTTATGCTCTAGCTTGTTACTAGAATTTGTTTTATATAATACATTCTTTTCAAAAGAATATAAATATACGAGCATGTTTCTCTAGTTCACGTTGGCATGGCTGACTTCTCTCCTCCCCTAAACATTCTTTATCTGTTGTCACTAATTTCTCAGTTCGCTCTCCATTGTCCACCCTCCTTTCTTCAACGTCGACACACGGATGTCGACAAACACCCACATTAGACATATGAAGGATTGAAGCTTGATTGAGGATTGTAAGTGGAGTGGTGAAATAGTGATAGTATAAGTGTGCTAACTTTTACCCCATCCTTTCATGTTGTGGGTGCAGCCGGCAAGAGGGACCCAATTCGAACCAAGGTCCGCTTAACCACTAACTAGACTTGGACTCCTGTCTTTAACAAACACCATTCAACTTTTTTTTACTTTTATTTTTGTTTCCCCCTAAATGTGATTTTTTTAACATAGTATTAAAAGAGAGAAAATATGGATAGCATAAAGTAAAAAAGCAAAGAAAAAATTATTATTACTACTAAATTATTAATATTATCTAAGTGATTTGTAGTAGGGCTGTTCACAAGCCGAGCCGAACCGAGCGAAGACTTGCTCGTTGCTTGGCTCGTTTACAACCGAACCAAACAACTGAAATTCGAACCGAGCAAAAAACGTAACAAGCCAAAATCGAATCGAGCATTTTTCGATCGAACATCGAGCGATTTCAAGCATTATTTATTTCTTTTCACTTTAAAATTTTCAATAATAAACAAGTTTGAAGGCTATAAATAATTATTTTGTAAACAAATTAATAGTTTTTAGTCAAACGTATAATAGGTTGTAAATTTTTAGTAGAAAGAAGTTCGAAGTGATATATAATGAACATGTAAACAAACTTTTAGTATTCTAAAAATTTGAATCAAACTAATAAAGCTATAAAACTGACGGAATAGGAAAAGTTTAAAAGAGTTTAAAAAATTGTATACTTATATTTTATGTGTGTTGTCTATATATTTATATATTTGTTCATATATAATTATATCTAAAATAAATTAAAAATATTTGAGCCGAACCGAAACGAGCAGACCTTTGCTTGTTGCTTGGCTCATTTACAAACCAAACCGAGCAGAGCTGCTCGTTTACAATCGAGCAAAAAAACAAGCGAGCATTTTCCAAACGAGCGACGAGGTATGGACGACCCTAATTTGTAGAAGTTTGGGTGGTTTATAGAACTTAATTTTTGCAAACCCATCTTAGTTATTAATTGCAACCAAAGGTGTTTAACAATTGAGTGGAAAACATCAAATTCAGTACTTGTGAAAAAAAAATCACACTATAAATATTAGTCAGACTAGACTAGACCCAAACTAGCATGGAATAAAGGGATTATTCAACGGGCGGACATTAACGAACTTTCCACCACATGGCTCACAGACAATCGGTTCGTATACGGCCCTACTTCCACACAAGTTTTGTATTTAGATTCATGATTTGAAACTTGAATCTAGGTTAATAGAGCATTAAGAATTTGACTTTCTAGTAGTGCATGGGTGGTGGTATACTATTAGTGTTTTGACATTGTGAGAGTGAGTCTACATGTAGGTTAGTTTGTCCCACAAACAAGTTTTAACTTAACAAAAACTAGAAGAGTTTAATTGCTTAATTAACTCATCACTCAAAACACTCAGGTAATTTACATGTAATTAACTCGCGAAACTAGTTTGTAATTCTGCTCAAGCTAATTTAAACCGTCGGTTCGCTCAAATAAATATACATAATTGGTTTTTCTTATATGTGGTATAATGTTATTTGAAACATGTGTAATGTGAGATTTTCATAAACTTGTAAAAACACATACAAAATCGTCAAAACTTATAGCGAAAACGAACTCACTAGGCTAAACATCAAACCGAGATATAATATTATGAACCAAGTCAGCTCGGCTCATATTGGTGAGGGCACAAGCTCGAGTTATTGATGACTCGAGTACCCGACTACGCTTATTTGTTAAGCCCACTATCTATCATTTATCAACACTGCATGATTCATTACTTATCTTCGGTTTCACCCAAACCGGTTTCCCCTCTGACCTACCAAACCGGTTTAAAACCGGACCGATTTGAGGGAAAACCAGTTTAAACCGAACCGACTTGGACTAGTTCTGCGTTTCAAGCTCCTAAACCGGTTTCTAAACCGAACCGGTGTGAGTCAAATCGGTTTGGACCATTGTTTGACCAATCCGGTTCGATTTAAAAGCTGGTTTTGTACACCTCTATCATCATGCATCTAAAAATTACCATATAACATGTTACTCAAAAGTAGCCATAATGTTACCCTTGCAATCATTCTGAACATACAATGTATAGACAGGTTTATAAATAAACAGACAAAAAACTATTTGGAAGTCAGCCCGACCCAACCCGACCCTTTTTGGTTACCAAAAGCGACATGCTTCGACTTAAAAATGCGTTGACACTTCACCTAACCTCATGCGAAACAAGCCAATTAAGCTAAATCCATTAAACATCGAGACGGGTCATGTAATGTTTGGAGCATTGAACATGGACAGCCGAAAATTAGGCAATGTTTTTGTCTTTAATAAGTGTCAAAACACTTCAGATAGGACCAACACACAAGCATGTTTCAATCAAGAATAATAATAAGTTAGAAACATACTTGTAGGGCTTTTGAGAACACTCCAGAAACATAAACATGTCAACACTTCATTGATGTAACATGTAACCCCGAGTCCAAATTCAAATCACCGATAAATAATAGGTATATTGGTTTTTATTAATCCCAACTATCGTCTTTTGGTTGCTACCGGTCCCACTACCGAATTGGCTGCTAGCGGTCCCAACTTTTATTGTACTTGTTCCTAACGGTCCGCGATTAACAGAATCCTAAAGTCGTTAGTTTCAGGCCGCCGAAAAAATGTTTTTGGTCGGAAAACTCAAAATTTTTCCCGAAAACTCAACATTTTAGTCTCAAACATCTTGGTAACTTTGTATTAGACCTTTAGGAGCCTTTTTCTAGTAAAAGTCCCAATTATTGAGGTCGCCGGAAACCCTAGAACCATTGTTGCAATCGGTTGATGGTGCTCAAGTGGTGGTAGTTGGTTGGCGGTGAGTCAATTGGTGGTGGTTGCGGTGTTCAGGTGGTGTTTTCCGGCAACAAATTTGACTTTTCCGGCAAAAAACGTTTTTCCGACGACCTGAAATTAACGACGTTAGGATTCTGTTAGTCGTGACCATTAGGAACAAATACGTTAAAAGTTGGGAGCGTCAGTAGCCAATTTATTAGTTGGGACCGGCAGTGACCAAAAGACAATAATTGGGATTAATAAAAACCAATATACCTAAATAATAATATTAACTGCGTGTCACGTCATTCAAAAACCGAGATTTCTCCACTCCAACTACAGGAAGCAATTATGTCTGTTATGATGGGATGAAATGCCACATCTATGCATGCTTGTTCATACACTTTGGTTTTCTTGATGAGCTGGCATGTTTTCGTGTCGTAAATGTATATGCACCCGTCAGATGACCCGGTGGCGAGTTTTTTACCATCTGGGCTGAAATTGCATTTTATAGGGAACCCTGAAACGCCATGGCTTTCGTATCGTTTGTATTTATCGAGCCTAAATGGCGGTTTTGAAGAGAATATTGCAATGTAGTTTCCGTTTGATTGGGCCACAAAATACGGGTCGGTTGGATGATGTCGTATACACGGGCATGTATAAGCTTCCACATAGATCTGACAAAACAGCAAAAAATATTAGTTTTGATCTTGTGGTAAAATTACGATTACAAACAAAATTATTATACTAATATGTTCATTGGTGCACTCGAGATAAAACTAGGCATGTAAACGAACCAAACATTCGTGAATCGTTCATCTGGAGGTTTGTTGATGTTCATTTCTTTAATAAACGAGCGTGCATGAACAAACAAAATTGTTCGTTTGGATAAATCAGCGAAAATGAGCACATGTCTAATTCACGCATTTATGTTCATGAATGTTCCTTTATCTATATTCATTTATGCTCATTCGTCTACGTTCATTTATGTTCTTAGTTTTGCGTTTGCTTTGGGTATGTTCGTTAATATATTCTTATAACGTGTTTTGGCCCATAACTTTTTAGGCCCAACACACTGTTCTTCACATTATTTTTAACTGATTATAGCTTAGTTAGTTAGTTATGTTCGTTCATCTATGTTTGGTTATGTTCATGCATTTAAGTTCGTGAACCGTTCGTTTATACTGTTAACAAACAAACATAAACAAACACGAACACTCTCATTTTCTTAATGAACGAACATGAACAAGGAAATCCCGTTTGTTTAACTGTTTGTGTCCAATCGTTTGTTAGTTAAGCTAAACGAACGAACACGAGCATGCCCTGTCTGAGTGTTTGTGTTTGGTCAGTTCGTTTACAAGCCTAGGTAAAACTATGATTACGAACCAATATATTACAATAATATGTTCAATGTTCGAGTGAAATGGTTTACAGTAGGGGCAGCAAATGTGACCCATTGGGTTGAATGGGTTGTAATAAAATGCATATAATGGGTCAGGATAGGTCAAACTAAAAAAACAAGAAAAGGATTGAAACGGGTTGACATTTCTCGAGGTTTTTTTTTGTTTTTTTTTAATGGAACGAGAAAAACGGAAGAAACTTTTTAGTTTTTTTTTACCGTTTTAGTTTTTGATTTATATTTCGAGTTATGATTTTTTAATTTTTTAATGAGGGTTTCTGATATCTCAACCCATTTTGACCAATTTCAAAAACCCCTCAATAAAAGAAATAAAATAAAAATAATTAAAAAATCATAACTCGAAATATAAATCAAAAACTAAAAAAGTAAAATAACTAAAAAAATTCCTCCATTTTTCTCGTTCCACTAAAAACTCGAGAAATGTCAACCCGTTTTGACCCGTTTCAATCCTTTTCTTTTTTTAGTTTGACTCATTCTGACTCATTATATACCTTTTATTACAACTCACTCAACCCAATGGGTCACATTTGCCACCCTTAGTTTATAGGGTTGTATTACTAAAAACGGTTTACAAATATTTTATTAGGCCGCTTTAAGATAAAACACAACCCATATCGATCCGCTTATAAGTAAAACGCTTCAAAATATACCTGGTTTGATAACGGAACCTGTCGTGAAACATCCCAAACAATGATTGAATTCTCACTAATATTGCTTTTCGATTCATCACTAGAAGAAATAAACTCTCGCGTATTATTCATAAACTCCAAATCAAGAATAGGGCCGAGCCCACGAACATACCGATTCACTTCATTCCCGGTTCTAATATCCCATAACCGAATAACCCCGTTTGACCCACCGGAAAGAAAAAGGTTAGAATTATTAGGATGAAACTTAACAACACCAACAACTTGATCTTCCTTAAATACCCGAGTTTCTAACCCTTTTTCAACGTCGATTAATCTCGATGAACAATCGTATCCACACGAGAGTAACGTAAGTCCTTGAGTTGACCATTTGATGTCTTTTACTGCTGCGGTATGAACGTTTAATACCCGTGATTTTTTATTTTCCGTGTTCCATACATTCCATATATAAATGGATGAATCCATACCAGCAGATGCAAGAAGATGAGCTGCAAATTAATAATAAAACTTAAACTTAGGATTCATTTCATTATTTCATGCATACCCTTACAAACTTGAAAAATTCATATATACAAATTTTTACTTAAAAGACCATCCTACCCCTTTCCATTATATTTGTTTAAACCCCATTTTTTTTATTTGGACTTTAATCAACATCGACGGTAAGCAAGCGAACCAAACCATCGTCTCTTCTCTTTTGTTCTCTTAATGGTAGATAATCAAACAATCGAATCTGAATGTTCGAATCAGATAATTAAACTCGCATCAGATTAACCGAACAAGGTATAATCACATGATAATCGAACGATAAGCAATCTATTATTTTGAGAAACTATTGTTTATGGTAAAAATTGAAGAAAAAAAAGAAACTTAAGATAAAAATGGGTACAAAAAAAGTTTGTAAGCTAAAAATGTGTAATTTTTTTTAAAGTTAAAGATGGGCATATATGAAATTTTAAAGGTTTAGAAAAGTAAGGGTAAAATGGTCATTAACTGTTTTCAATACAATGGTTATATATGATATTTTAACTACTTTGTAACAGAAAATATGATATTTTTAGTTTTGCAAGGGTATATACGATATTTTCCTAGTTTTATATACGAAACTGCACCAAAACTTAATTCAGCAATGAAGACAGAACTTACAATGAGTATTTGACCATTGTATTGCATTCACAGCTTTCGTATGACCAGTAAGATTTGCGGAAGCCCGTTCAGACGTATGAACAGAATTCGAATACTCCTTCGTTCGATTCCTCAATAACAATAAAACGTCTTTTCGTATGCACGAATCCGAGATGCTTCCTTGAACTGAGATTAAAATTTTAAAACGATATCATAATTCATAAACCGTGAATAATATCAATCAAACGAAGTAAAAACTAAAACGTACCGGCTGAATAAGTTGCGGGTCCCGGATGTGAAGTTTGAGAAGCGGATGCCATGAGTGCACGTTCTCGTTTAGATATGTATCAGCCTGCGATTGGTTGACTTAAGTCAACAGCAGGCAAAGTTCTGCTTGATGTATGATGGAATTCGGGCGGAAGTGTGTGTCTTTCGGTTTCTTCGTCTTCATCTGAGTATGCGTTGCAGAGTAAATCCATATTGAGTCAAACCTAAATCTGTGAATGAAAGTAAAGAATTTATTATGCTCGGTTGTTGATCGGGCTGTTAACAAACCGAATGTTCAGCGAACTGCTCGTTAACGATTCAGAAAGAAGTTCGTTTGTTTAATAATGAACCAACATGAACAAGAAATTTCGTTCGATCCACATCAAGTCAAACTTAAAGTTGAGAAGAAATAGGGGTGTAAACGAGCCGACCCGAGCCAAGCCTGAGCTCATTTAGACTTGAGATCGGCACATTTAGAGTTGTATTTCTGAAGCTCGTGCTCGGCTTGTTTATTATTTGTTATTCATTTTTAATTATTTTTATCATATGATTACATATAATAATAGTTATAATACAAATATATTAAATAAAAAATTATTATATAAATAAAAAAGCTAGTTTACAATCGTGAGCAGGCTCGAGTTCGATACGTGAAGCTCAGGCTCGAGCTTGTTTATTTAACGAGCCTTAATGAAAGCTCGAGCTCTCGTTTATTAAACAAGCCTTAATAAAAGCTCGGGCTCGTTTAAGCTCGGCTCGATTCAAGCTTTTAACGAACCGATTTACGAGCAACTTGGCTAGTTTACTGTTTACAGTGCTAAGGCCTAAGTAGAAATAAAAGGTTAAAATGGTAATTACCTAAACCAAGTGATTACTATATCTTGTAGAAAATTTAGGTATAAATAGCAAATAGCATATACTAACCCTAACAATTATACAATCAATAATAAACCTATAAATTAACAATATGATTTAAATAAGTAAGAACGAGATTAATAACTTACTTGTCAAGTTTTGTATAATTAGTCTTCAGTTTAATCGATCGGATGCGAAGAATACACTGATGTTAGATGTTATTGTTATCAACCAACAAGTAATAATAAGTTGCCTGTACGATAAAAAGAACCCGGTTAACTATATCTTGTAGAAAATTTAGGTATAAATAGCAAATCGCATATACTAACCCTAACAATTTGTGACATTCGTAACAAAACCGGATACACCTTAGTTCTTACAAATTTGAATAAGCGTTTAACCGTTTATTGCATAACAAGCAAACGAATAACCGAACGGATCTGGTTATGAACCGGATATCTCGAGGGGCCATCTATAAGTGATATACGTTTAATACAAGCTAAAATATTTGTAATATGGCCTTAGTTCAATAGCAAACAAGTTAAACGAAAACATGCTCGTTTAACTACCCGCTATAGATTTAAACGCGAAAGATAGTTACAAACCAAGCATTGTATCATCCGTTAAGCCGAAAAAGACTTACCAAACACTTCTTTGAAATGTTTTAAACGATCCGTGAAAATATTTTCAATTTTTACAAACAAATACTATGTTTTTATAAATTTACACAAAAATAGCTGAAAAACACTCGTTTTCGCACTGTTTGTCGTACCCGATATATTTTTTGAATCAAAAACCGAACCCGAAATAAATTTGGACTTGGAATTTCATGTTCGGGCACGTAAATCAAGAAAAGTGGGCCAAATTGGCCCAAAAGGGGACCCAACGAGCCAAGCCCGCCAAAGAAGACTTTTCCCCCCTTGGTTTTCCTTTAAATAAAAAAACAAGTACAAGATATTTTCTAACATACCTTTCATGAAAAATCTGGACACAAGCTGCTCTCCATCAAAAACCAGCAAGAACTAGGTAAAAATGTCATAAATAATCGATTTTCGGCTCATTTAAACTCGATTAATACCATATAAACATAGCTTGATTGCCAAAAATTATTCCTAACCATGTAAAAACCCTAAAAATGGTCCATAAACATGATTTGATCATACACATGGTAAGGAACCTGGTTTGATAGTTTTTTTGGCCATAAACACGGATTAAAGGGTTGAAACGGCATTTTTACGGTTCAAAAATTCATTTTTGTGCACTAGCCGAAACCCTAAGTTAAAGGGCTGTTCTATTGATGAAACTTGCTTGGTTTGTGATATAGGACTTTTATCTAGCCTACATAGGAGCACAAGAGCTTTAAAAGTTTATTAGAAAGGCGGAAACGAACCAAAACCGCTAAGGTAATGCCGAAACACTCGCTTACGGGCAGTTTAGGTTAAGGTTGTGATGTGCATATTATTAGGCTTTGAAATTTTTCAGGGACATCAGGGACCATGTCATTGAGTACCTGTTCAAATTTGGTAATTTTTCGACCATCCGAGATTTTTGGCAAATTTATTACCGAATTGGGACGTTTAATGGGTAAAAATAGTTAAAATGCTCCAAAAATTATGAAATTTTTCTGGGAACTCATATTTAATGTATTTTGATCAAAAATTAATTTTTGGATCATTTGGAGAAGTCTAAAGGTGTTTCGTGTATATGCGTTCGCGTGAATTTTTATACCCGAATTTGGGCCGAAAAGAATATTGCACCAGCTTTTTATATTCTAGAATTGATACAGGTTGTTTTGGGACATGATTTGAGTATTCATGAATTTTTGTGGAATTTTTGGAAATTGTTTGGTATAAACGGACGATTTTCAGACGAAATATAGCTGATAAAATGAATTTTTATAAATTAATAAATCAGTAAATAATTCCATAAATATTTTTATAAAAATCTACATATTTTAATTGATAAGTTTCTAAATTTTCATAATTTAATGATTAAAGGTTAATTAATTATGCTAATTTGAATATTAAACAAATTCAGTTTTTAAAAAAACCGGCAAGTTCGCGATTAACGAACCTGCGGGAATATCAAAACACCAAGAGTGATCAAAAATCATATTTTTGGATTAATTAAGTAATAATAAACTTTTTATGAGAAACCTGGACAATCCGGATAGATTGTGCGCGTTTCTTCTTAAATCAAACTAAATAAACGGAAACGGGCCCCGTGGCTAATCCGGGACCCCAGTATGTGATCCTTCTTTATAACTTAATCATTTTATTAACCAATACATTTAGCCAAACTTATTTTCCCATAACTGTTTTCTGAACGCGTAAACAAACAACTTGGCCCAACTGGGAAAACGAGAATCTGAGCCAAGTTTGGTTTTAAGTATTAAACATTGAACAACATCACAACCTAACCCTATTGCCACTTTCTGGGCGTTCCAGCTATACCCAGATTAGTTATACAGCCCAGTTTAGTACTGAGATTATAATAATATTAAAATATTAATATTATTATAATATGGACTATAGGGACTAAGTGATAGCAAGGGAAACGAACCCCGAGCTGATCTCGCACTGAGTGCTTACAAAACTGTAAGTTTCATGACCCCACTCTTTAAACTATTTTACGAACTTTTGGGGTGGAAAGCATGTTTATACACGTTATCTAGCTGAAAACGGTTCATGATATAAAATATCTGAACATTTATATATGAAAAGTCCCTACAAACATAATGATTGACTACGTGCTGATGAAAGATGATTATTATCGTTGATTGATATATTGAGTGGAGATAATACGAATTGCAAAACATAATGAAATTACAAGTGACAGCATGTTTATACAAACACGTTATGTAATGTTAAACACAAATAATTTGGGAAACAACGTGGTCTGTAATGGCCATGGGGATAACTTGGTCTGTGATGATTATGGGGCTATTGTGGGCGGAAGGGGGGCCACAATAGTAACAACTAAAGTTGAGTATGGCCTATGAGCCAAGTTCTGATTATGAGCCAACTAAACAAACTAATTTGATTATGGCATGAATGCCAAGAAAATAATGTGATTGTATATATTGTGGGTGGAAGGAGGGCCACAGTAATTGATGATACGTGGGAATACTATACATGAATATATGTGTGTGTGTGTATACTATGTGGTTAGGCTTAGGAAATACTATATATATATGGATACTCTGTGTAATGATTGATTTTATGTGGAACCTTTGTGGACAGAAAGGGGGCCACAGTGGTTGATTGTACGTGGAACCGTTGTGGGTAGAAGGGGGGCCACAGTGGTTGATTTTACATGGAAAAATGGAAGCACGTAGTGCGAGTAAATAGTCACGATTTTATCGTAGTTTTCAAACTTATATCTTAAACTTACACACATACATATATGCATTCAAACATACAGATGTACATATATATAAACATAAATATATTTGTACATACACGCGTACATACAAACTATGACTGTGTGGTACGCGGAACTGATTTCGTTAAAACTTATGAAACTCACCAACTATTCGTAGTTGACCTGTTTTAACATGTTTTTCAGGTATTCAGAAAAGTGAAGTAGAATTATGTGCTACGTGTTTGGATTGTGATCGAGGCCGTGTAAACCGGTACAAGTATGAAGTGACGTAGTTAACGAACTAGTTTTGATTGTATAACCTAGTTTGTAAAAGAAGTTAGAACAACGTAATATATTGTAAAATTAGTTAATAATGTTTCTTTATGATCAATGTATTTGATACCAGTTATGTCTGTTACATTACCGCTTTACGCTTACGCAAATCGCTTAACAGGGTGTGACACAATTATACAATCAATAATAAACCTATAAATTAACAATATGATTTAAATAAGTAAGAACGAGATTAATAACTTACTTGTCAAGTTTTGTATCATTAGTCTTCAGTTTAATCGATCGGATTCGAAGAATACATTGATGTTCAATGTTATTGTTACCAACCAACAAGTAATAATAAGTTGCCAGTACGATAAAAAGAACCCGGTTAACCACTTTCTAACCTGTTCTTACTCGAAAATGTAACCGGTTACTAGCCGGTTATTGATCGATCTTCGCCGCCGGTTAGTAACTGGTTTATATTATTGATTTTAAAATCAGTTAACCAGTTTTTTTGTTATTATTTTTTTTAAAACCGGTTTTATTCCAGACCGAAAAACCCGACAAACCCGGCCCTAAAAAACCCGAACCCGGACCTACCCTACTTTTTCCGGGTTCATTTCGGTCCTGAAAATTAATGTTAATCGGTCTCGGGTCGGGTTAAGGTAAATACCCGACTTTGGCCCAAAACCCGAATTTTGGGGGAAAAAAGAAGAAGTTGGGCCTACTGAATCTCGAAAATTACAAACCAACAGCTGCTATGCAACTAGTTCAAATATTAATCTATCCAACACAATACAATACTTTGATCGTTACTTCAACTCTTAAAATCATTTATTTTAGATCTTTATTCTAATCGATCAGCCTGCTTTTCCTTCATCTATTTTCTTCAACATGTACTTGTAAATTCCTTTTCATCAAAAAGTTTAATAGATTAAATCACATATAATACCTGCTTTGATTACTCATAACCTATCAATTATAAATGTAACAATTATTCCTAAATACTTGATAGAAATTATAGTAAACGCGCAGTAGCAATTAAGAATTGATAAGTAATTTATATAAAAATCACGCCTTATTAAAACTTAGAGTTCCATGGTTAATTAACAGACTCGATAAGCAATCATATAAAGTTATGAATTCAGTCACATAAGCAAACATTGATCATATGGTCTTTATGTGTAGACAAAATGAAAAACAAAATTATGGATCTAATGACATAAATATCACATTATGCATAACACACTTATAAATATATCAACAGTTTGTTCTCACGATGATTACTTTAATGAAGAACGATTCTTTTAATGAAGAAGAATGGAATATGTTCATTGATAAGACATCATAAAAGATGTCCAAGACTCCCTGCGAGTAATCGGAGATCAATTAACTGGTGGTTGCGGACGTCTTAAAGAACACCAACCTTTGCTTACTTTTCATTGCATTTTCTTGTTCGTTTATGTTCAATTTTCATTACTGTTTAAGTTTAATAGTGATTAATTTCAGTATTTATGTTCATTGTTCGTTTATTATGTCCAAGACTCCCTGCATTTTCTTGTTCATTTATGTTCATTGATTTCCAACCTATTTTCTTTGAGACAGTTCATCAAACGGTTGGAGGGCATTCTCAATACAAACAAGTAATAAAGCGTATGTTGATCGATTAAGCACAAAAATTGAAAATAGCACAAACAAAGCTAATCGAGCATGAGTAAACAGAACAAAGAAGTACAATCATACCTGAATCGAATAGATGAGGAAGCGTTGGACCGTGGGGAAGGTCAGTCACGGGTCTGCACCAGAAAACCAGCAGACCGATTCCAATTAGGACCGATACCCAACCATAAACATAGGGTTTAGGTTCGGTCTTAGAATTTACAGTAGCCCGGTCATCGGGTCGGGTCAGGTTTTATGCTTTGTTACATTGTAGAGGAGTCTAGAGGTGCACAAATTGGTCAACTATTAACCGGTTAATAAATATATTAACCGGTTAATAGTTGACCAATTTGTGCACCTCTATAACGTAACATTGAACAAATGAAAAAAATGTTTGGGCTTCTGAAAAACATGGGTTGGGCTTAAATTTTATAGCATTTAGAGCCCGTGTTTTAAAAATCGGTTCGTACCCGCCAGTTGAATTAGTTATACCATATTCAGAACAAGAAGCTGGTATTTAGGACCCTGCACTTTTGGGCTGTTTGGTAGAGCATTGAACCGCAAGTTTTTTCAAATACCGATTTTAATCCCGCTCAATAGATTTTTGAAATTTTCTGCAGCCCGTATTTTTAAAAACTGACTTTAACCTAGCAAATAAAACGGAAATGAGTAAACCAGTAAAGGATGTTGTAAACCTATTGCACACGTTTATTTTAAAAGAAAATTTGTTTGAAAATCAAATGCTTTTGTATTATTATTTTACCTACCAACAACTTCTTATGAATGAAATTTTACTATGTATGTTTGTTTGCAATCAATATCCACTTTCCCATAGTTTTACAGAATTAATTACATTAACAATATAACATTCTCAGCACTATAAGATAGTTTTTAGGGCTTATACCCGAGTGGTCGAGAGTAAATCCGCTACACTTGAAACAAGTTCCGTGACTTGACGAAGAACGAACACCATCGAAAGATTACCCACCTTCGGATGCTACTTTGGTGCGCTTTTTAGATTGTTTGTAGTGAGATTTTAAGATTTCGAACGTCTTTTGGTGTTGTGATTAAACCTAAACACCCCGTAGCTATTTGTACTAACAAAACTTAGAAGGGATTTTCTAACATGTGTCATAAGGGCACATGTAAGAAACATTAATTAAGTGAATATTCTTGTTGAAATTATAATGTTATATTAATTACATTCATTTTTTAATAACTACCATATTTAACATTATATTGTTTCCTTCTAAATATTTCCTACATTAATGACAATTAAATAAAATTTTTATAATTCCTTCTAAAATTACTTTTTCATCTCCCATAATTTTTCTATTCAATTATATGTAAAGAATATTCAAATATGAAAGTACTTTTTTTTGTACACCTAAATTAACATTGACTTTTTTAAATTTAAAATATAAAAGTCTAAAAACCAAAAGAAGAAGTAATCTCATTATTATATGATAACAAAAGAAGATGTATTTTCAACATTTATAATGACTTACCATTCTTCTGGAAAAATTTCGTTATTCTTCTCAATGTTATATGCATGTGAGCCTTGCATTCACATCTTGCATAGCCTCTGTTTCTTGATTTTTTGGTGTAGTCTTTTAGGCTCTGATTTTCATTCACGATGACAAAAAAAAAAATCACGTCTTTTCCTATCTCCTTAATATCTTATTCACAAACCTCCCTTTTCGAACGGAAAACCCATTTGTTCTTGTATAATTTTGATTAAAAAAAACAGTCTTTTCTTCATTTATAATACATTGACCAACGAATGGTTTTCTCACAAATTTTTTTCTTGTTTTCACTTTGTTCTTCAATAACATCTTCTTCAATAGGAAGCTCATTCAAATCTTAAAAAAAAACAAACAGAAAGGTAATAAAAGGTGTTGTTTAAATAGTGAATACTTATAAAGATGGTGGGAAATTAGAAGAGATAAAATAGTAATTTTAGAATTAATTAGAAAATTTTTATTTAGCAGTCATCAATAGAGGAAAGATTTAGAAGGGAACAACAGAAAGTTAAATATGGTATTTATTAAGACATAAATACAATTAATATGAAATTATAGTTACAACAAAAATATTCACTTAATTAATGTTCTTACATGTGCCCTTAGAGCACATGTTAGAAAATCCCAACTTAAAATGGTTGAAAAAAGAAAGAAAAAGAAAGGCTCCAAATAACCTTATAACTGTTACAAAACAACTAGTAAGCCTCCCAATGGTCAAAACCGGTTATACCCAATTTTCGGGTATTAGAAAATAACCTAGTCAGGTATTTAGAATAACGGGTTTTGGGCATTGAAAAAAAAAACGTTTTATTTCGGGTTAAGCTAAAAATCGTACCTTATGCATACCATACTGGTAGGGTAGAGTTTGGGATCGCATACCTAATAACCGAGCATTGAAAAACCCGTTGTCGCTAGTACGAGTCTACGAGTCCATACCCGGGTTTTTTCACCGCTATAAATCTATAATGTAGCGTAGAAAGTGATTGTGGGGCTTCTTTGTGTTGTATTAGTTCTTGACTTACATTGGGTTATATGTGGGCTTGATAAGGAATAAAGATAGAACTTGGGTATATGCATTGGGCTTTGATAGGTCTATGAGCCGGGCTTGGATAATCATTTTATGTTTGATTAGTTTTGATGTTTATAGTTGCTTTTTATTTTATTTTATTTATTTATTTTTGTCTTTCGACCATTGCTCCTTTCATTTAAGAAAGGTAAAAAGTCAAATATTAAAAAAAAAAAAAACTTTGGAAAATATATAAATGTGGAAAATGGTATAATAAGTTAATAACTGCTAGCACCACGAGTAACCTAGTGGTAGGAGGTTTGGATATTCAGTGAAGATCCAAGTTTGATTCTTATCTGTGTCACTTTTGGTAGATTATGGCAACCAAGGATTTGAACTAGGTCTTGTGCAAAGTTGTCAGTTCGAATGCGACCCAACCCGGGTTTTCGTCCCATCGTGTGTTACGCTAGAGAATTCTGCCCTTGTGACGGCGCAACAATTGTCAAGTGACAACCGGCGTTATGATTTTCTGGGGAACGCCTAAGCTAAAACCAGAAGCCAGCGTGGGCTCGGTTAAGACAACGGTCTGTCAGAGTGAGATAACTGAACTTTCCAAATTTGAACTAGCTTAAAAATAATAAAGTAACCTTTTTTTTTTAAGTAAAAAGGGTGAGGATTATTACTTAAATAATTTTATGAATTATAAGGTAATAAGAGAGATCAATTTTCCAAAAGTAGATACATACTCTTTGTCCATTCATGGAACATACTAGTATTTCATTCTCCAAAAGTAGGTCCATACTCATTGTCCATTCATGAATCTGTATGAATGTTCCGACAATGTGGAATTCTTAGTTGTATAGTTTAGTATTTATTTAGACATATGTGTTAACTTTTTTCCATTAAGTTCTTATATTTATTAAAACTATCGTATTATCGAATCTCTTGTTACATTTATATCTATTAAAAAACTATATATATCAAATGATGAAATAGTTTAATTAAAAAAATTAATATTATCGAATCATATATCTTGTTATGTATTATAGTTCTCGTACCACCAACAATGTATCAATGGAATGAAAAGTACATATACAACCAGCGAAATTAAATGTCGGGAGACATTATATTCATTTAACTTTAGTTGTTGAAATTACTATATTGAATAAAAATGTTATGTTGTATTTATCTTTATTTTAACATGGATTATTTATTAGACGATCGGATGTTTGTATGCAACAATTGATTTGTGTATAATATATCTAAACTCAAACACGAACTATAAAACTCACGATCTTAACATAGGAACTCATCAAAATAGAATCATTTTAGGTTTAAAATAATTAGTTTTAAATATATACATTCTTTTACATCGAAATAGAAGACAAATATATATCTGCTTTAAATAGTTATAATTAAAGCATTTTATGATTTAAAAATTTGAAATGATAATGAATTTAAATATTGTTTGTCTTGTAGTAAGATTAATAAAGGTTTTACGAAGAGGAAGGAGAAGAAGGAAGCATACCAAACTTTTTTGGTTAGGCTGAGGGATGTGGGGCTTCAACGGGGGCGCTAGAGCCCCTCCGCTCGCGCCCCCAGGCGCGACCACCACACCACCAGGCGCTAGCCGGGGCGCTAGCGGAGCGCGAGCACGAAAAACAAAGCAGGCGTGATGGGGTTAGCGGCAGAGGAGGGCATAAAGTGGCATAGGGGAGTGTGCAAAGACCCGTTGGTGGTGTTTAAAAGAGCCGTTGGCTCTTATTTAATTAAAAAAAAAACCTTTTTTTCATCTATAAAATACCCCATTTCACCCATATCAATCACCACAACTTCAAAATAAAACCCAAAATCAACCCATCTTCCCAACTTTTTTAAAAAAAAATGGCTGGAAATTGGTACCCAAACCTAGATTCAGATTATATTGACGACGATTTATGGTCGTCACCGCACCAACCGATGTTTTATTCGGGGCCGCAAGAATCATCCGGCTTTCAACCATCCAACATACAACCGTCTCCTAACTTTGTTGTTCCGGAGACACAAGAATCACACGGTGAAGCTACGGGACCAAGAAGACGCGTCCACCGGAAAAAACAAGTTGCAACGGACGGGTCGGGACCGGCTTCGACTCCGAGGACGAAACGGAAAACCACTCCGTGGTCATCGGATGAGAAGGAAGCCTTATGTCGGGCTTGGATAGTCATTTCTGAGGATCGGCGTTGCGGTAATTGTTTTTACGTTTTTAAAAATGATTTTTAATAAAAAAAGTTAAATAAAAAAGTTAAATGGAAATCTAATTTATTTATTCATTTTGCAGCCGACTACCAAAAGAGCAAGATTTTTTGGACAAATGTTACGGAGACGTTCTATACGCTCGTTGGGAGTACAGAGCGGAACGCCGATATGATTTCGGGTCGGGGGTCCGAAATCAGAAAATTTGTCGGCTTGTTTACTAATCTTTTCAACAGGAACAGCGGTCGTATGAGACCAAGTGGCAGTGATGATTTGGCGGTTTACAATTTCACGGTCGAAGAGTGGAAGCAGGAGTGTTTGCGGAGGTATGGGACGGTGAAGACGTGGGACGATTTAAAGTTGTGGGAGAGGTTGAAAAGGTGTTCCAAGTGGGTTGAGCTGGTGGCGCCGGACGTTGATGCGGAAGTACGGCCGAAACGGACTAAAACTAGTTCGTCAGGAGCGTATAGCACTTCAATCGGGTCGGATTGCCGCGTTGGATTCGACCTAAACATTGCGGAGGAGGAAACGTCTTCACCGCCGAGGAGGCGGCCATTGGGAAGGGACGCCAAGGGGAAAAAACCGGCTGAGGGGGAAGCCGTAAACATCGCCAATCTTGTTGAATCCCTCAATAAATTCAACAAAACCATGGAGGTGGTCTCTAATGACAAAAAGGAAAAAAGTCGAATGAGAGATTTGGACTTCCTTACTAGAGACTTCAGTAACCTAAATCCGGTCGATCAAATGCTAATGGAAAAGCAAAAGGAACGTATCCGAAAGAGGTTGATCGAAGAAGACCAAGCCGAAGAATAAGAATAATGTTTTTTTTAGTACTTTTATTTTTATTTTATTTTTAGATATTAATGTGTTTCTTTTTATTAATGTGTGTTTTTTTAATAATTTATGAGTTTTTTTAATAATACGTTGTTTGAATATATTTAAAAAAAATAAAAAAAAATTCGCTGGAGCCCCTCCACACCAAAGCCAGGGGCTCCAACGGGGGCTCCAACACCCCCCTTATCCAGTTTCTCTCTCTGCCACAAGTCATAATATTATTTGTTAGAGCCCCCACTAAAGCCCCCATTAGAGCCCCCCACACCCCTCAACCTTATAAAGACTTCGATAATAAAGTCAATATTCGAAGTAAAAGACTTATTTCAACCACGGAATTTGCTTCACACGTTTATCAACAAGTCAAAATTAATAATAATTTTCTGTTGACAAATCTTGGACTGCAAAATGTGTTGACTTCTAACAAAGTAAGTACCCACGTGTTCCACTTCATACATCTAAAGACTTCAACCTTATAATGTCTTATATTAATCAGTTGGATTAGAAACTTGTGTATTACACCGTAGGTTATAGACTAATTAGCTTATGTTAGTTAAAACGTTACGTCACTGTCACATAAACAGTAAAGCTTTAACTAACCTATCCTTTAACAAGTGTGTTATGGTTTAACTACAAAATAAAGAAAAGAAAAAAAATGTATGATTGGTTGGTTTAGGGTGGTCCTCGACTCCTTTCTTTCTACCAAGAGTTAAGGCCTAAGGGGGTGCCCCACCCCTTGACGCCCCAGGTCCTTTGCATGACATAGTGTTGAGGGCATTAACAAACAAGCCGATGTGGCTGCCTTGGCACCCCCTGTTAGCCCGCTATGGGTGGGTTTCTTTTTTCTTTTTTTTTTCTAAACAACTATTGTTACTTTGTAGTTTACATGGATCGAACCATTAACCTCATATTATACACTTCATCAAACTGAGAATGAACACAATGACTGATCTAATAGATATAATATTTAATAGTGGAATAATAAACAGTTATAATTATAAAACGATTTTTTAAAATAAGACATGATGAAATTATGTATAAGTAAGCAATTTAAGTAATAACACAATAATATTGAAAATGAATATATATACATATAATTCATATTTTTTTTTCAACTTCTCAGTTTTATATTACGAAGGGTGAGCCAAAATATATCAAACAAGAATTATGGGTTAGACTAACATAATCGTAACGCATAGTAGACGGTAGTTATTTATTAGATATATATAGATTCTTGTTTATATAATGTTACTAGTTTTAGAGCTCGTGTCACACACGGGATAATTCAAATTATAAAATTATAAGTAAAACAAATAATTACATAGCGTATATGAAAAAAATGTATTACATCTATGCTTATATCTATACAATGTGTACATAAATTGATTTTATTTATATCACAAAATGATTTTCTTTAAATGAACTTAATAAAAAAAAATGTCCGTGCAAAATCGTACCCGAGAATGCTTCTTTCTATTGAAAAATTCATTCTCGGTGTCATATATGTATAATTGAAAGAATTTTGGTTATGAACCAATTTCGAAAATAAGACTTCTCATACGATTGTAGTTCTAACTACTCAGCTTAAATACAAAAGAGGCGTTACCTTTATTGATATATTTATCAATTTACCACCCGTCAAAGGAAAGTAGGATATTAAATTGTAGCAATGGATGTTCTTCAAGAACTATGTTTTTCTGAGCTATATCATAAAAATGATTTTGATAAGTTTTAGAGCGCTTCTTGACAACATAAAAAATAGCATGTTAACCAATTCAATTTTGTGAATATTTTGTTTAATTTGAGCATAGTTTTGCATAACATACTTCCCATACAACATTTTGATCACGATTGAAAGAAAAATTAATGTTGACATAAATATTTCAAATTTGATAAAAGTTAGAAGCATTGATAGGCATGGGGGTGGCATGTCGAAAGTGTTCGTAATCTTTTCTTGAATTTTAATAATTGAGGGAAAAATAGTCAATTTGTCAAATCCTGAACCTTTTGATTATTTCAAAAACTGCCCTTAAAAATAAACTTGAAACCCGAATCATGTTTAAAATTCTAACTTTCATATTTTTGGCATTTTAAAGTCACATTTTGAACTCATAACAAATTTAACGATAAAGCTATTTTGCATTCTCAAACTTTCAAAAATACTCAAAATTTTCATTTTTGACCTGTAACAAATTTTGACTCAAATGTAGTTAACTTGTACCAAACATGTATTTACCAACTTTTGACCCATAAAATCAAATTTAACTTCCACAAAAAACCCGAAACAATTTTCATTTGAGAAACATGATTTGTTGTTGATTTTTGGAATTCACCAAGTATTTTGAAATATATAGTAAAATAATATGTAAATGTATATATTTATAAAAATATATAGATATTATATAAATATAGTATAAAAGGAAAGTTAATAATTATTGATTTATTACATATATTATGGTATATTAGTTTTGGAGGGAAGTAATTTGTGAGAATTAACCAAAACATGACAATTGTCCCCATTTATTTTACTTTATTAAAATAGATAGATATCATGGGATACTGGATAGTTACTTATTTATCTATAATATATATAAACGAGAACCCAAAAATCCTATGTGTCGCGATGCGGTCGCTCCCCCATTTTATGGAAGCCACCAGATTTCTTGATTTTTAAATGGAGACCTCTCATTGATTTAACCCAAATTCATGGGTATGGGTCTTACCAAAACCAGATAGCTCTTAAACGGGTTATAACATCTCATTAAATTAAAAATTAATCTTATCAATTATTTGATATGAAAATCCTACAAAATGGATGACTTTTAAACCGGATTATAACATATCATTTATTTGTGAAACCATTTTATCATCAAACCTCAAGTATAGTAATTATTAACTTTCTTATAATAAATTAAATTAAAATCCAAATATATATATATATATATATATATATTATAAACGAATAATGCAAAACAACTCCCGTAATACGGGGACGATCTAACTTCAGACATTTAGTATGTTCGCATAACCTTTACCTTGATACTCATTTATTTATAAAATATAAGGACCATTAGTCTCTTCTTTGTTTAACATTTATACACTACGTTTCTTCTTCATGAAAAAGCGTATATACCAGGTTTCTTCTTTCATAAAAAAGAATATAAAACTTTTATAGTTATAAGGAATTAATATTCCATCTTTAATCTCGTCTTATGAAATCTATATTTCACTTTTGGAATATCTTTTCTCCATTTATGCCTTAAAACTATGCTTATATATAGGGGTGGAGTTATAATAAGAAGTGGAGTGTGTCTAAAAAGTGTAGGAAGTAAGCTGGTGCGTTAGATTTGATGATCTGATGGTCTAGATGAAAAGTGTGTTTTTTAGGCAGTGTGTTTTATGTTAATACTTGTTTTATAACACTCCAGGGGCATATTCATCCAGTGTATTATTATTTTTAAACACAAGACCAAGAACATCAAGAACAATAACACACTATGTTGAACAAAAACACAATAAACATCATACTAATTCATCAACTTTAAACACTCCACGACAAGTTATTCCTCTTTGGCATTTCATCAAACATTTGGCATGACACACTATGTTGAACATGAGGAACAAAAACACAATAAACATCATACTAATACATCAACTCTAAACACTCCACGACACGTTATTCCTCTTCGGCATTTCATCAAACATTTGGCGTGCAACCTCCACCACTAGGGTTTTCCAACTCACTTAGGTCACAAGTCCAACGGCCAAAACAATCGAATGGCTCCTTCGTCAAGCGTAATCGTCGATTAACGCCGCCACCGGCACCATTCCTGCCATCGCCACCCAACCACCAACCAGATCCGGCACCAATAACCTTTTCCGGTAACTCCATGGTTTCCAGCGCCCCAACCTTTTTCGGCGACTCCTTGGTTTCCGACGCCCCTACCCCGTTCACCCCATGTTTTCTTCGACTCCATAGTTTCCGGCGCCCCCCACTATTTCCGGCGACTCCATGGTTTCCGGCGCCCCTACCTTCGGTCACCCCATGTCGACCAGCCACCGCTACCAACCATGTCGACCACCGCCACCCAGCCACCAACCCGATCCAGCAACAACAAACAATTTTATAATAAAGAAAATAAACAGGTAATTGGTATCACCAAACTCAGATAGCTTTTAAACCGGATTATAACATATCATTTATTTGTGAAACCATTTCATCATCAAACCTCAAGTATATTAATTATTAACTTTCTTACAATAAATAAAATTAAAATCCAAATATACATATATAAATATTAAAAACAAATAATGTAAAACAACTCCCATAATACAGGGGATAAAATCTAGTTAGATATAAGTTAAAGACCTATGTGATGAATACAAACTTAAATGAATAAGAAAAAAGTAATTAAGTTACTTTAGTTTAGTTTAGGTATTATTTTTTATTTTTTTTTATTGATTTTTTTTCAAAAAAGATGAAGAAATACTCATGGTAACCATTCAAGTCGACGAAATTAGTAATATTATCCATGAACGCATTGAGCAATATAATAGAGAAGTAAAGATTGTAAATACCGGTACCGTACTTCAAGTAGGTGATGGTATTGCTCGTATTCATGGTCTTGATGAAGTAATGGCGGGTGAATTAGTAGAATTTCATGAAGGTACAATAGGTATTGCTCTTAATGTTGAATCAACTAATGTTGGTGTTGTTTTAATGGTTGATGGTTGTTGATACAAGAAGGGGAGTTTTGTAAAAGCATCAAGAAGAATTCCTCAGATACCAATAACTGAGGCCTAGCTGGGTGGCGTTATCAATGCCCTAGCTAAACATATTGATGATAGAGGTGAAATTTCATCTTCTGAAATAGATTAATTGAATCACCCACTCCGGGGATTAGATGGTTTGTAGATAATATATTTTACTATTATAAAGGTAAAGGTATATTGGCTTTTATTAATTTCAAACATTCCCTTTTGGTCACTGCCGGTCCCCACTAATGAATCGGTTATTGATGGTCCCAACTTTTAACATATTTGTTTCTAATGGTCCACAACTAACGGAATCCTAACTCCGTTAGTTTTAGGTCGTTGGAAAAATGTTTTTGGCCAGGAAAGTCAAATTTGTTGCCGGAAACACCACCTGAACACCGCAACCACCACCAATTAACTCACCGGCAACCAACTACCACCACTTGAGCACCATTAACCGATTCCGACGATGGTTCTAGGGTGGGTTTCCGCGACCCCAATACTTGGGGCTTTTACTAGAAAAAAAGTTCTTAAAGGTCCGATACAAAGTTACAAGATGTTTGGGATGAAAATGTTGAGTTTTCGGGAAAAAAAATTGAGCTTTCCAGCCAAAAACGTTTTTTCGGCGACCTAAAACTAACGACGTTAGGATTACGTTAGTCGCAGCCAATCTGTTAGTTGGAATCAGCCAAAAGATGATAGTAGGAATTAATATTAATAAAAACTAATATAGCAAAGATAAATAAATAAAAAATCCGATATGCCCTGTTGACTTTTAAGTTTTTGTAAGGCTGAGGGGTGCGGAGCGCGAGACAGGGCGCAAGTGGCGAGGCGGTCGCGCCCCGGGGCGCGAGCACCACACCACCGAGGCGCGATAGGGGCGCGAGAGCGGAAAACGATGCAGGCGCCAGGGGGCTCGCGGGAGCTGTTGCGCGTGAGGGTGCTTGGGGAATGGTGAAAGATCCGTTGGAAAGTTATTATGAGCCGTTGGCTCTTGATTTTTTAAAAAAAAAAAATTTTTCTACTCCTATATATTACCCATTTTATACAACACTTTAACACAACTTCAAAAAACACCAAACTTACCCATTTCTTTATACAACACTTCCTATATATTACCCATTTCTTTCAAACTTTTTTAAAAAAACCTTTACAAAATCCTATATAATACCCCTAAATCAACCCATTTTTACCATATCAAACACAACTTCAATCTCCAAACAACCCATCGTCCCATTTTTTTTTAAAAAATAATGTCGTCGTACTCGTCTGATTCCGACTCCTCCGAAGAGGATGATTTGCTTCTTCATGTAGGGGGAGTTTTGACCGCAGCCGTGGTAAATCTCTTGCAAAATCAAGCCCATCAACCCCGACTCCCGAGGGTTAGAGCACCACCTCGTGATCGTGATCGATCGGGTGCTAACGATACTTTGATGAGGCATTATTTTAGCCCTCAACCGGTATACGCGGAGTCGGATTTTCGAACTCGTTTTCGAATGAGCAGACAATTGTTCACGCGTATAGCGAGTGATTTAGAGGCACGGTATCCCTTTTTCCAACAAAGGGAGGATGCTAGGGGTCTTCCCGGTTTTACCCCTCTTCAAAAATGCACGGCTGCTATCCGTCAACTAGCGTACGGCATCTCGTCGGACGCTTTGGATGAGTATTTACAGATGTCGAAAAGGGTTGCACGTGAATCCCTTCATTTTTTCTGCCAAGGTAAAAAACATTAATTTTACTTTTTATTAAATATTTATTACATTTTTTAATATATATTGTACGTAGGAGTCATATCGACTTACGCTCGGAGATATCTGCGTAAACCTACAACGTATGACATCCAACGCATATATGAGGTGCACGCAGAAAAACATGGCTTTCCTGGGATGCTAGGTAGCATCGATTGTACGCATGTTGGATGGGCTATGTGTCCAACGGCCTGGCGAGGTCAGTTCCACCGTGGTGATCATGAAGGGCCGACCCTCATACTTGAGGCGGCGGTGTCACAGGATCTTTGGTTTTGGCATGCTTTTTTTGGTGTTGCTGGGTCAAATAACGACCTTAATGTTATCGATCAGTCACATTTGATCAACGACCTTATCGACGGGGTTGAACCACCTCAATCTTTTGTTGCAAATGAAGAACTCTTCAAGTACGGGTACTATCTGGTCGATGGTATTTACAACGAATGGGCTGTGTTAGTTCAAGCTTTTACAGATCCAGTCGCCGACAAACGGAAGTATTTTACGAAGAAGCAAGAGTCTGCTAGAAAAGATATTGAAAGAGCTTTTGGAGCTATAAAAAAACAATATTATGTTCTGGCGAACCCGATACGTTATTGGACTCGGGAGAGGATAATGGACGTCGTCTACACGTGTCTCATCCTACACAACATGACGTTAGAAGACGAGGGCAAAGCTATATGCCAAAACTACCAAGGTGACATTCCGCCACAACCGTCCACAATCAGTGATCAACAAAAACTTCATAACATAGCAAATATCAAGAGCCGTGAGATACACGGGGATCTTCGACATGAGTTGGTTGAACATTTGTGGGCGAGGCGACCAGAGGATCTTGTATTAGATTAGTTTTATTATTAAATATTATTGTTTGTTTAATTTTTAGTATGTTTTTTTTATTATATGAATTTTCAAAAAAATGTGTGTTTTTTTTAAATAATTTATGAGTTTTTTTAATAATACGTTTTTTTAATACATTTATAAAAAAATAAAAAAATAAACCGCTCGCGCCCCCTCTCGCGCCCCTCCACACCATGGCTCGGGGCGCTATCACCACTACCAACACCCATCTTATCAAGTTTCTCTCTCTGCCACACGTCACAATATTATTGGCTGGCGCCCCCACTCACGCCCCCTCTCGCGCCCCCCACACCCCTCAGCCTAATAAATTATTTATTTGAAAGGAAAACGACAAATTGAAAGACAGTGTGACAAAGTGGTGATGTTACATCAAGATAACAATGAAGTCATCCTGAGCGTGTACGAAACAAATTTACAAAAAAGTTAACGGCACTTAAAACTTCTTTTTATTAGTTAAATGAGTCAATTTTTTCATTCTATATATTTTTGTCAAGGGGATGCAATATTCATATATCCCTTTCTATATTGTATATTTTCAGATTTGTTTTTAAGAGGTTCTTAGTATGGAAATATGTCGAAGCGGTTGAGGTTTACTTTGGATGCTTGTGTAATTTTGATCTTGATTTGTTGTAATAGGTGGTTACGGGTGTAACTCTTGTTGGTTTTCGGGACTGGCTCCTTGTTCGTCTCGATAACAGGTTTCGTTAATTTTAATTTTGCTGGTCGTAAAAAAAACGGTTCTTGAAGCTTTATTGTAGTATGCTTTTTTATTGGTATATGTTTATTTGACATAAAAACGACTAAATATAATCAGTTTGTAAATTAATATTTTCTTTATAGTTATTTGCATTAATCAAGTGTTTCTTTCCATGCGTGTGTGTTTGCTTTTTTTTTTAAGAAAAAAAGGGTATCCATCGACACCCCATGTTAAAACTAGTCGTTTTAGAAGAAGCGTACCCACCGCACCTCACCCATCGCAAGGCCCAACCCATCCCTGGTTGAAATGAGTCGTTTAAAAAAGGTAAACCCAGCCCTAGGTTAAAATGAATCATTAAAAAAAAAAGAGACAAAAAATGTTCACCAAATCCCCACCTCGCATTGGGTTAAAATGAGTTGTTTTAAAAAAAAATACGCTGCCTATCTTGACTATTGGTTGAAACAAGTCGTTTTGGGAAAAAAAAAAAAAGAAAAAAGTACCCTCCGACCCCTACCGGTGGGGGTGGTGGAGTGTCGATGTGGCATTGGAGTGTCATAGCGAAGGCGACGTCGGTGGTGACGGTGAAAAGAAGAAGACAAACAATGATAAGTAGACGAAAAATAAACAAAGGCCATTAGTGCTAGAGGTGGGCAAATAAACCGGTTAACCGAGCTGACCCGAAAACTGAACCAAAACCTAACTGGTTTAAAATCGATTATGTAGAAACCGATTTGGAACCGATTGAAACAGTGGGTTCGGAACCGATTTGTAATTTTCTCCACCAAAACCGGTTCCAAACTGGTTAACTGAACCGAAACCGGTAAAAACCGATCAAAACCCGAACTGAAACCGATCAAAACCCGAACCAGAAACCGATCGTACCATGGTAAGAAACCGGTTTCAACTCGAACCGAAACCGATCATAAATCGGTTTTGACTTTTGTTGACCAAACCGAACTGGTTTTAACCCAAACCCGTTTTAAGTTTTAAACCGGTTTGTGCACCTCTAATTAGTGCTACTAACCTATTTTGGCAACTTTTAAATTAAAAATTATAAGATAGGTACCTGTTTTAACCCATTGACTAATTACCCAATTTAACTTCGTTGACTAGTTTAAGATAACCCACTTAAACTTGTTAACTAACACAGGTTTTACCACAGTTTATGGTCAATAAGAGACGTCGCCAAGTTTGATATTATCATATTATTTACATAATAATTTATTGTAAAAAAAATAAATATAATAAAAAAATGGGAATCTATCATTTTCAAGACTTGACAATTGGAACCCAGTTTGCACGCGTGGAGCCCAGTAGTTGACTCTTAAATTTGTCAAATATGGAAGACAGTAAAAAACAAACAAACAAATAATAATTTGAATGTTAGACAATAATAAAAGTCAAATCCAACCAGACAACCAGTCAGTCAGTCCGCTTCTCCGCCATGACCCCACCACAACTACCGTCTGCCGCCGTCCTCTTCCACTCAAAAGTAAACAATTGTTTCTTTTAACTTTTACCCTTTTCTTTAACGACTTTCATATTTCTTATGTTTTAGGTCACTGCACTCCTTAAATTGGAAAGCCGTTATCTCAATTTGTTCAGACTATATTGTTTTTCTGGGCCCACACCAACTTCAGAGTTTGGCTTTGGTATTCCATCGAAAAACCATACGTCTGGCTACCATTTGGCAATCGTTGTGCCGCCATATGAGCAGAATTCTTTGACGTAGTACACGGTGGGAAAAAAACTCAGGTGGGCCCGGGATCCAAATTGACAACCTCTTAAGGTTTAGCTCAAATTCTTCGCTGTCATATCCACCAAAATGACACAAGTGGGGGGGGGGGGGGGGGGCGAACTTGAGTCTTTGCTAAAGAACCAAGTCTTCCTACCATAAGACCACAAGTGGTGGATAAATTTACCTATTTAATATGACTTTTTTTAATTGTAAAATAGGATATCGTTAAGAGTATTTCCGGTAGTTTCTCTATCTTTATAATTATTCTAAATTTTTTTTATACTTTTCAATTAAATAATACTATTTTATACTTTTATTCTTATTTTTTTCCTCTCATTCATTCACAGTTGCTTTCAACAAATATTATAGAGTATGAATAATGTTTCTTCAAATTTACTCACGAGTACTAATATTTTTTCTCTTTTATTCATAACCAATAGAGTACATACTCACACAGTTTAGAGAATCTATTATAAATGCTCTAAAGATTTATGTTTTATTATATAGTTTGAGTTTTTTATGACCATCATGTCCTTTCATATTAAGAGGACTAGCAGATTAATACAACTTATCGACGCAAATCTATACTATATATAAAGCATGAGTGAGGGACCTCTTAAATTTTAAGTGGTGCTAAACTTGTTGCTTTAAGTACAAACTATAATGCATAAGATTTAGACATGTTAGGGGCAATTTAGTCTTTTGATAATTTTGTCTTTTAGCAAAATAATATATGGTTACTGAAAAATAATTACAAGTTTGTTCCTTTAACTTTAATCACATTTTGTTAAGTTATAGAATAGTTATATATATACCCTTTATTTTAAACCAACTACTTCCACGACGTTTAAACGTTTATAATTTTTTCATACGTTAATATTTTTTTAACAAACATTATACCATAAAAACGAGTATTTTACTCTCTTTGATTTGAGTATGGTATTGCTATACTTTTTTCATTTTAAAAACATAAAGTGTTACGTGATTGCCATTATGGACCGGAAAACGGGTCGGGCGGGTTTTGTTGTTCTGGTAATGGGTCTAAAAAGTTAAGGTTGGAAATGGCTGATAAAAAAAAGTTAATTTGGTTTGGGTCGGGTTAGGACGGGTTCGGGTCAAAAGGGGTCAAGTCAAAACGGATTTCGGGTTAATACAGTGTCAGGCGGAACGAGTTACGGGTCAAGACGCTTTCAATGTAGCGCACGTGCGCACACCTGATTACATGCGTACGGTCGTTATGTGATGTGCTTACGAACACCGGTTAAGCTTCCTATGCCGCATAACGAGCATACTGTCGTCGGGTTACGCAAATACTGTTGTGAAGTCACGCACATACTGAAACAGTAACACCGTCACGCGCTCGATGTCATGTTTGTGTGCATACCCCGCCGCATTGCGCGGGCACCCGGCTAGTAGTCTTAAATATGTATCATTGAAGGCTCATATTTAGAGCAGTGAAGCTCCTTTTGATGTTAAGCGTTTGAGCCTCGCTTATGACCAGTCTAATTCAGTTTGATTTAAATTAGGTAGAGCAGTATAAGTAGGGTAACATCTATTAAAAAGTAAAAACTTTGAGGAGATTAATCATCCAAATCATCCCATGCCACGTTCTTTTAATATTTAGTATTAGTAGCTATCGACGATACATATATATTAAGATGCACGATGACAATCTATGGGTTCGGTTAACATAGAAACAAATTAACTTACAAATCTTATGAATTGAATGATGTCTTAGTAGGTTGGATGTAACATGTTTGTAAATATTAGGAAATCTTTTTCTCTCACGAAACTAGCGGTGATATTTTTGTATTATTGATTAATAGACAATTTTAAATATACCTATAGTACTTACTGTTTGTAAAGTAACTAAGGGGGTGTTTGTTTTTTCTTCAAACATCTTCAAGGGAGCTAATGTCTGCAGGCGCGCAGACATTACCCTTGAAGACTGTTTGTTTTTTTTCTTAAAACAGATCTGAAGTTATCTTCTTTCATCTTAAAAGAAAAGCAAGGAAATCTTCCTTAAAACATCTTCACAAAAAAACCCTACTCTTCTCCCTTTGCAGCCACCCTCTCATCCACTGCTCCTACCACCGTCCGCCAACACCACCACCCACCGTACGCCGCCACCACCACCCCCGTACCCCGCCGCCACCGTCCACCACCATCCACCGCCACCACCACCGTCCACCACCCACCATCCATCACCACCACCGTCCACCACCCACCATCCATCACCACCACCGTCCGCCACCACCACCACCATCCATCACCGCCACCACCACCATCCATCACCCACCACCACCACCATCCATCACCGCCACCACCACCACCATCCATCACCGCCACCACCACCGTCCACCACCCACCATCCATCACCACCACCGTCCACCACCCACCATCCATCACCACCACCGTCCGCCACCACCACCACCATCCATCACCACCACCGTCCACCACCCACCATCCATCACCACCACCATCCATCACCACCACCACCATCCATCACCGCCACCACCACCATCCATCACCCACCACCACCACCATCCATCACCACCACCGTCCACCACCAACCAAAACCATCCATCACCACCACCATCCACCGCCACTACCCACCGTCCGCCGCCACTACCACCATCCACCACCACCACCTTCCACCACCCACCAAAACCAAATCGGCATGGCAAGCAAAGACTAAAAACTAGATGTAACTTGAATAAATGACTTCTATCTTGTGAGATAAGTTTGACAGTTATGCAGACAGTATCAGCTTATAAAAACAAACAGTCTTATATTTTCAGCTTACAGATCTTCAGACCACATCTTCAGTTGCAGACATGAAAACAGATGAAATCAGCTTGCAGACAGTTTATGTCTGCAAAAACAAACAGCACCTAAAATTGACACCCATGCGCTGCAGCGTTGGATGTAAACCGTTATTTACACGTATATTTCATTTGAAAACATGAAATCACCATCATCACTGCCATTGCCTTCACTCAACATCTCCTCTTTCGTGGCGAGTCATTTTGTGAACCATTATAAAAACCCTCGTGCTGAGGCAGGGGCTTAAAGTGTTCCAAGTATCAACAATGCCACACCACCACCGTTGACTACCAACACTAGAAAGGCTCGTATAAAAAAGAAATAAATAAAAGAAACTAAACATATAAAACAATAACTAAGTTAAAGTAAAACCGAACGAAAAGTAGACTTAAAAACGTTGAACCAAGCAAGCGAAACACATAAAACATAGAAAACAAATTAAATTAATCTAGGACCTGTGGGTTGCGGCAGAGCCCTTTCAATAGGAAAAATATGTGTAAAAACGTTGAACCACACACCCACGTTGTCGCACTTTAGCTCGTAAAATTTTGACCAAAATGTAATACGAATAATTTGTAAAAGATGAAAAGTATAGGGACCAAAGTTGAAGGTAAAAATATGTTAAGCTTAAATTGTAAAAGATATAAATTATGAGGGTTAAAAAGTAAAATCAAATAATAAAAAAAAGAAATTAAAAATAAAGTACAATCAGTTAAAAATAAAAAAAAAATATAGGGATCAAAGTTGAAGGTGAAAAGATGTTGACCAAAATGTATGTAATGTTGGGTTGCTAATTTTATATATATATATAATTACTTGATTTTGTTGTATATCGAATTACTCTACTTATACAAATTATTACTCTGCAAGCGAAAACTTATATCATAAGAATTACTATATTTAGAAAAAAAACCATGCATATACTCATGCTATTGTTCAAGTAATTGCACTTCACTATAAAAGAACCAATTACACTATTGTTCAAGCGCACAAATTATGTGATTGTTCAAGTAGTTACACTACAAAGTAATTACTATAGAAGGATGTGTAATTCGAAACTCTTTTAAGTTTGAAAACTTTTGAAACCCAGTGTAACAATCATTTTTTTAATAATTTTTTAACACAATATAACATATGTTATTATCATCACGTGAAACAAAATTTAAATAAAAAAAATATTTTACCTGCGAGTTATACCATGCGTAGATACATTACTTTACGTATGTTGTACGCATCAGATATGCAACATTCAAAATGTTTACATAGCATAACTCGTAGGTAAACTATTCTTTTTTGTTTCATGTGATTGTAATAACATATATTACATTATGTTAAAAAAACAAAAAAATAATTTTATTGTTACTTTGGGTTTTCAAAAGTTTTCTCAATTCAAGTGGGTTTTTAAAATAATATTAACCATCTTATATATAATAATTCCTCAACTTATACAAATAATTACACTTTGTAATTATAGTTGTTTTATATGTAGAGTAATTATCTCGCTTAAAATTATCAATGATAATTTATCATGTATATGTAGAGTAATTATCTTTGTTCATGTTTGATTCGCAAGCTTCAATTTCCTTCAATTCGCATGGTTCGAAGAATACAATGACGTAGTATATTCAGTTCGATTCACAATTAATCAACCGGACTGATTTGCAAGCTTCAATAGCTTGGCCAATTATTTATAATATTACCATGTGTTTTCTTGTTTCTTTTGATTCATACACTTTACGTACACCCTAATTCTATTTGTATTTGATCCAACCCCCAATTCATAATACATTTAAACATTTTAAATGATACAAAACTATTATAAGATATATATTGATATGTAAAGAAAACGAAAGGGCAGAGCTAGTGTTTAAATGAGTTGGAACCTTTTGTCTTACTCAACAGTGCCACATATAATACATGCCTAAACTAATATTATTTAAGAAATACATAAAGTGCAGCCCTAGAAAATATATTATTTGGTCTAAATGATTATAAATTGAATTGATAAAAGACAACATTTATAAAATACTTATTTGTTTATAAATAAAAATAAAGTTGTACATAATTATATCTAAATTACAATCAAGAGTATAATGGTTCTGCTAAGCTTTAAGCTTTATGTTCTCACCCAAATGAAACTAATAATGAACTCAAAAAAATATATATATATTTTTGAGTTCATTATTAGTTTCATTTGGGTGAGAACATAATATATTTTTGAGTTCATTATTAGTTTCATTTGGGTGAGAACATAAAGCTTAGCAGAACCATTATACTCTTGATTGTAATTTAGATATAATTATATACAACTTTATTTTTATTTATAAACAAATAAGTATTTTATAAATGTTGTCTTTTATCAATTCAATTTATAATCATTTAGACCAAATAATATATTTTCTAGGGCTGCACTTTATGTGTGTGTGTATATATATATTTATATATATATTTGTGTGTGTGTGAGGCGAGATTACATACAAACAGTATAATATAAATTAGAGAAAGAATTTCAAGGTTGCATTGAAATAATTACGCTACAACTAAAAAGAGGCCTAACAATGTCTATCAAGCTAGAATGACCTTGCATAAATATGTTTTAAGCAGTTAACAAACATTTTTATTAATTATAAAATATTCATTTCGCTTTTAGTTTTATTGATCCAAGTCATCCAACCACCAATTGCATTCAACAAACATTCTTAAAACTTTCACATCAACTTTCTTTTTCTTTTTTTCTTTATAAAAAAAAACCCCAACCCGTCTGTAGTTTGCTATAGCCACACCCCACGGACATCAACAAACAAGACATTCAATGGGGCGTCCGTGGAGAATCCATCCTTTATTGCAATATCATACGTAAATAGTTCAATGCACCATATGAATTACGCAATGTCGACTACACTGATCTGTGAGCAAAATATGGATCTTAGTCTACCAAAATACTTTAAAAAATCAAATATTTAATTTACGTATGATATATTTCTTAATAATAACCAACACCATCAATATAAACACACTGACATTGTCTTTGCACTTTTTCCTTGGAGAAGGACAAGATCAATATACCCAATTCCTTGATTGGAAACTCAACTTGTGAATTGTTCTAAAGTAGGACATGAAACTATTTAATTTCC